>NC_085842.1:279628808-279948094 GCF_035594765.1 Anolis carolinensis
AATGAATATTAGGGGCGAGAGTGGACAACCTTGCCTTGTTCCTTTTTCAATTTCAAAGCTCACTGATTGTTGATTATTTATCACAACTTTAGCAGTTTGTCTATTGTATATCGCTTCTATGGCGTTCAAGAAATGGAATCCAATATCTACTTCTTTGAATAATAATTTAAAAAAGGACCAATTTAAATTGTCAAACGCCTTTTCTGCATCGATAGCAAGTAGGGCAACTTCTTTTTCGTGGTGAAGTTCATAATATTCAATAATGTCCACTATACATCTTACATTTTCATTCATGTTTCTGCCTGGAAGAAAACCTTTTTGATCAGGGCCAATCCAAATTTTTAAAAATTCCTTGAATCTGTTAGCTAGAATTGTTGTAAAAATTTCATAATCTGCATTTAAAAGGGATATTGGTCTATAATTTCTTATATCCATCAGGTCACTATTTTCTTTTGGGATAGCAATTACTTCTGCCTGTGTCCACGATTCGGGTATTTCCGAATTTTTTAATGCTGCGTTCATAATTTTTTGCAGGTATGGTAATGTTTCCTCTTGGAAAACTTTGTAAAATTCGGCTTGGAACCCATCTGGTCCCAGAGCCTTATTTGCTTTCATCATCTTTATTGCTTTTCTAATTTCCTCTGTTGTTATCTCTTTGTTTAATGATTCTCTTTGTTGATCTGATATTTTTTGTAAATGAAATTCTCCTAAGTATTGGGATATTTCGTTTACATCAATTCCTTCTTTTTTATATAAGTTCGTATAATACTGTTTAAATTTCTCTAGTATTTCCTCATCTGTTGTGTGTGTTTTACCGTTCTCTATTATTTTTATTATCTGTTGTCGTTGTCTTTTCTTTCTTATTCTCCTTGCCAACCACAAACCCGGTTTGTTTGCGTTTTCGAAGTTATATTGTTTTATAAATTTCAACTGTCTCGCAGTATCTTCTAGTTCCTTTTGTGATTTCTTTTTCTTCCAAATACTCAGTTCTTTGATTATTTCTTTGTTAGAGGGGTTCATCTTAAGTTTGTTCTCTAGAGATTCTATTTCTTTCTTGATCTTGTTTAGTTCCTTATTTTTCCGCTTGTTTCTCTCTGCTTTTTGTTGAATAAAATGTCCTCTCATGACTGCCTTGAACGCATCCCACATAATTTGATCTCTAATTTCCGGTGTATTATTGATTGTGAAGAACTCTGTTATCAGCTTCTTATTTTTATTAATATCCTCCTCTGATTTCAATAAATTTTCATCTAATCTCCACCTAAGGGACGGTTTTATTTTATTTATCGTGAGACTGATAGGACAATGATCAGATTTGTCTCTGGGATGTATTTTAATTTCTCCTATTTTAGTGCATAATGAGTTGGATGACCAGACCATATCTATTCTCGCCCATGTTTGATATCTAGCGGAGAAAAAGGTGTAGTCTTGTTTTTCTGGGTTATGAATTCGCCAGACGTCTTGAAGGTCGTATTCTTCCTTTAGTTTTATAAAATTATGTGGGAGTAATCTTGTTTTAACATAATTCCTACTTTTATTTTGCCTACTTGTATCAAGGCCTACATCCAGAACTCCATTAAAGTCTCCTAATACTATTAGGTGATCGTAGTTAGATTTCATAATATTTCTCCTTAGTTCACTCACAAAGCCCTTTTTTGGGCCGTTCGGGGCGTAAATATTACAAATAAGAATTTTTTGTCGGCCAATATCAATCGTAACAGCTACATATCTACCTTCCAAATCTTTAAATTGAACCGTTGCTGGGATATTATCTTTAACATAGATTACTACGCCCCTTTTTTTAACGATATCTGACGCAATAAATTCATTGCCGATTCTCTTATTTGTTAGATGGATTGCATGTTTTGCTATTATGTGGGTTTCCTGTAGGGCCACTATGTCATAATTTCCTCTTATCAATTGAGACATGAGACGTTTTCTTTTGTTAGGGGAGTTTAATCCGTTTACATTATTTTAAAGATTTTTAGACATTGCGTAAAATTATCTTTATTCATGTTCATTTTCTTGGGGTTCCTCAGATTTCGTTAATTCTTGATCTGTTCCTAGGGCTTGTTCTACTTCTGAGATTCTACCCTCTTCTTCTTCTCCTTCTGTCTCTACCTCCTCTTCATCTTCTTTTGTGCCTTCCCCTTCATCATCAAGCTTAGAGCTTTTAAAATGAGGATTTACGTCCATCTCTTCTCCCTCTGATGATTTATGACGGGCCCTTTTCGGTTTTTTCCTTTTGACTGACGGTGGCGTGGTATCTTCTGCAGGGGGTTCACCTTTTCCTTCTATAAATTTCCTGTAAAATTCCCTTGCCTTCTCTTCTGATGTTAGCCAGTGTTTTTCTTCCTTATATGACTCCATTATTCCTTCAGTTCTTTCCCACCTGAAGCGTATTTTTAATTTTTTAAGTTTGTCCGTTAGGAAGAAGTACTTCCTTCTTCTATTTAAAGTAGCTTGTGGGAATTCCTTAAGCACAATTACTTTTTTATCCTTGAAATAGATTGGGTTCCGGCTATTTTGCATAAGGACCTCTTCTCTGGTTCTTTTCTTTACAAAGTGTATAATAACGTCTCTTGCGACTCTATTCTTCCTGGAGAAATTTGTCTGAATACGATAAACTTTATCAATTTCATTATCTATATCTTCTTCTGGGCAGTTTAAGAGTTTCGCGATCATCTTTATAACCAATTGTCTAATGTCCTCTTTCGCCTCTTCCTGAATATTTCGGAATCGCAGTTGGAATTCTCTTTCGTTTTGCTCTAATTGTTCTTGTGATTTTTCTATTTTATCAATTTTTGCGTTTTTCTGTTCTAAATCATCCATCTTTTTTTGTATTTTGTTCTGTTGTTTAATTATTTTGGTGTTCTCTGATTTTAAAAAGTTAATCTCCTTGTTTGTTTTCACCATCTATTTTTTCAGTAGACCAATTTCTTTAATTTCTTTTTTCATATCCAATAGCTCCTGGCATAGTTCCCTTTGTTGTATACTTTGTTTATCTAGCTTCTTTTGAGATTCCCTTTGATATTCATCTTGTTTCTCTGCCAATTTCTGAATTTCTTTTAAAATGTCTCTGAGATTAATATCATCGGATTGTGAAGGTCTTCTCATAGCACTTTTATTATTTTCAAATTTCGCTCTTGCCCCTGCCATCTTGGAATGAGGTAATTTCTCCCTTGTATAATCTCACCTTTTATGTTTTTTATATTTTCTTATTATGAGTTTTATGTTTTCTTCCAGATCTGTTGACTTAAAATTATTGATTTTTTAATTAATTTTTTGAATTAATTTTTAATTAATTTTTGGTTTAATTTGATTATTATTAAGTCGATCTTCTAACTATTTCTGCTAGCTTTAGTTAATTAATTAATGCTTTAATAGATATTTTGTATTTTATTTATTATATTTGATTCTACTTCTAAATTCATTCGACTCTAAAATATTACTCTCTGATCTTTACTACGCAGTCCCTTCACAGTCATTTCAAATACTTCCCCAATTAATCTTTGCTTACTTCTTACTGTCTCTGTAGTTTGGTAGTTGATTATATACTTGGGGCTGTTACCCCTATAAAACCTTTATAGTTTTGTTATCCTCTAAATCTTTCCACCTTCAAAGTTAAACGATCCTCACTGTGTCTCTGTCCCACGTCGTCTCTCGTCGATCCTCCTGATGAAACTCTGTTCTCAATCTGTCCCCTCAGTAAGCGCCGCTCCTTCGATGTTCTCGATGTTCTCCTCCTCCGTTTGGCAGATGCTTAATTAGTTTTAAATAACTACAGCACCTTTGTTTAGTATCTGAGCCTCGCCAGGATCATATCTGGTTCCGCTTCCAGTTTTATCAATTCCGTCAGCTTTGGTTTCCCGCCGGAGCTTTTTTGCAGCCGTACCGTTTCGTAGTTATATTTCCGCCCTTACAGTGAGGACTCGGACTTGCCCTCACTGTGGCGTACTTCCTCTGTCGTCACTGCTTCGCTCCCGCGTTTCCTTTCCAAGCCGCTATGGAGCCCTGAAGATTGTTTACAAGAAGGGCTCAGTAGTCATAACACAGTCCTGGTCAAGGTCAGTCGCCATTAAGTTAGTCCAAATTTCCGTTTGCTTTTCCAATTGTCCCACCGGGGAGCACAAAGCCGCTCCTCTCAGCTTTAATTTAAATCTCTTAATTTTCTTTTTATAGTAATTAGAGGTTGTTACATTTTTAAAGGGGTGCTTTCTCGCTCCCTCTAAGTCTGTCGAAGTATTACTTACTTTTGGATCTGATTTGTCCTTTTAAATCTCCTAGAACCCGGAGTGCCGATTGGAGATAGAATTCTCAACTTTTAGTTAGGTCTTTCTTTGTTTTCTTCTTTCTTGTTTAAAAATGTGAGCCGGGCTGGCAGTGAATGTGGGCTTAAAGCCCACTGCCGCTGGAACGGTCCGCGATCCCCGCACTTCCCCGGAACCGTACACCTCGGATCCTTCAAGGTTCGGCTCTACGGGGGTGCTTGGGGCCTTGCGTCCCTCCCCGCCTCAATCCGCGGGGAGAGGGGAGCTAAAAGCTCAAACCCGACCGTAACCACGCGGTGGCTTGCTGGGAGCCCTCAGCAAGCCCGACCTGCCGCCATCGAGGCTCACCGGAAGTCCCTCAACAAACAGTTAAATCTTAAAGTAACTCAAAGATGTGCTGGCTATATGGAGTTAGAAACAGACAGCAACTTCAGGTGCTGTTTAAACTTACGCTGGCATTCAACCGCGTGATTTCAGAGATCATTTGGCAGAGGGATCTGCCAGGACCTGCTTTGCTGACTGAGAGCGGGGTGGGGGGGGGGAGAGGCTGTAGAAGAGGTTGAACAAGAGAGGAACTGAGTTATGCCATGTTCATGTCTCCCCAGCTTAGGGACATAAGCATTATGCCAAGTTAGGCCAGCATAATCCTAAGTGATTTGCAAGCTTCCTTGGATGAATGAGGTTTGAGATTAACATGGATTCAATTGGCCAGTGCTCGGTCATCTTTGTGAGTTTGAACCAGTTTTTTTAAAAAATTACTCACGCAAAGGGTATTCTATAGACACTTGGTCTTCACAACTTCTTTGACGATGACTTCCTTCAGTGTATGTGATGGGGGTTACTACCCACTAATTTCATTAATAGCTACAAACGTTTGTAATTGGAGTATGAGTAAATGTAATAGTTCTCTATTCACATCCTCAACAGATTAGGGCATGCCTTTAATGTTACAGCATTTCCGGTTTGGGTGAAGGCCCAGCAGAATTTAAAGCATATAAATGTTCTGACTGACAGCTGCTGAGCACACAAGGTTGATCAAGTAAGTGCTCATAGTTGAAAATGTCATACAACTGAGGCCTTTCAATGTGATTGAAAACTGAATTGCGAAATTCAAGTTGCTGGTTTAATCTAGGGTAGATTTCTCTCACTTCCTGTTGTTTCACTTCTGTTCTTAACTATGAACCGTTTGTAAGTCAGAAGTTTGTAATTGAGGGTCTGTCTGTATATATATTCTTTGCCTGCTCAAGCTGAACATTTTGTTTGGAGTAAAAAAGCCTTTGTGACCAAGAAAACCAACCTTTTGAAACAATAACAAAATTTCATGTTGTTTAGGTATATGTGTTTTCAATAATAATTGTACACTTGAAATGAAAAACCCTAGCTCTTCTGAAGAGAAACAAATTATTTTTCAATTTTGCAATTAATTTCTGGTTAGATTTTTATAGATCCCTATCATATATAGCCCACACACAGTTCGTTCCAACCCCCAAAATAAGGAAGGCTCAAAAACCTTTATGGTGGGACTGTAGGCTTTAAAGCAGTTGCTATATGCATGCTTCTACACATGGAATCTGCTATGCTTCCTACCTTTCTATCCCTGTTCCCACTTCTTTGTGCAGCTAAAGCACTACTGTCAGTCAAACTAGCCAGGTAAGTGAGATTTACAGTAGGAACATCATAGGCATTCAGCCAAGGGTACTTGCCAAATATATGATTGGATTCACCATTGCACAGCTCCCTTTTGCTACACAGGACAGAGTGGAAGGCACTTCAGTTCTGCAGTAAAGAAAAGCTATACTAGTTAGGTAAAGATGCTCCATCCTGCTTTCAGCAGTGTGTCTTTTCATTTGCTCCCAGTTCAGAGAAGATGAGCTTGCAAGAGAACCCTGCTTAGGTGCAGTTTGTCCTGGTAGAACAACTATCTCCCAGAGGAAGAAAACTTTGGATGGTGCAGTTCTTTAATGTATACTTTTCAATGTTCCAGTAGCTAGGGGTTCTCATATGGTAACTTGACAAACAGAGCGTTTAGTGGTGCTAACAACCATCAGATTTGGGTTGTGAAAAACTGTTCCATTTTTGTACTAGTCATCAAGGAGGAAAATCCAGAATTTAGAGGAGTGAATATTTTGGAAAATAGTATATGATCACAGGGGCTGGGAGATTCTGGGAGTTTCTGTTTTTTAAAAAAATCACTTTTATAAGCTCAGAGAAAGCTCCTTTTCTGTGGGCAATATAGCCAAACGACAATATGTCTATGGAGAGACCACACATTTTTTTCACCTTAGCAAGCTTGCCTTATTTGCTGGCTGGGAAATACCCTCCACTCTGCACGACATGGTAATGCTACCTGCAGGCAGGCGTGCATATCTCTATGTTGGCCACACAATATAGGGCTTCACTTCCTACATATCCACCAGGGCTTTGAGGTGTGGTATCTGAGGAGTGCTGGAGTATTCTATACCTCATTTCCCCTATGTTGACTAACCAGGAGAGAAGAATAGGCTTGTGACTAGTCAGCACGAACAGAATCAGATTGCTTTGAATAAGCCTGTCCATATTGCCCATTATAATGTTCAATGGGACTGCTCAAAGGAGGTTTGAGGGTTTTTTTTAATCTTACTATTTAATATGCTTATGCACCCCTAGTTTAAAGGGCAGAGAATGGGGTTAGTGGTGTACGAGGGTTAAATAAAATCCATGTGGCTCAGAAATAAATCAAACTACAGTGTTCTCTCACTTATCGCGGGGGTTAGGTTCCAGGACCACCCGCAGTAAGTGAAAATCCACGAAGTAGAGACACTATATATTTATACATTATTTTAGTAGTTATACACTATTTTAAGTCTTTATCAAGCAATCATGTGTTGGTAAATCACCTCCTTCTCCTTCCATTGCCGCTTGGGCTCCTTTTGCCTCCCTTCAGCTTCTCCTTCCTCCCTTTCTTAGACTGTAACTTGTAATTTTTTATGATTTATAATATTCTTTTAGAGTTTATTGAAAACTGAGAAACAGCAAATCCGCAAAAAGCGAACCATGAAATAGTGAGGGAACACTGTATTTCCATTTATTAGAAGAGAAGTTCTGCAAACATTCAAGCTCATATAATGATGCAAGTCAAAAAAGGCAAGGGTGAGCTGATATGATGGGGTTTTCCCTCCAAGCATCTCAGATGTCTCCTCACGTTAAATAAACTGCACCTCTATGCATTTGCAATTGGAAATGGTTAAGAGGGCTCCCACTACAGATTCAGGAACTAACATGCTATCTGAGAGGATGGAAGTGGCTCAGGTCACAGCATGCCTTTGATAATTTCATATGTTCATTAATAGGAAGCTACACAAATCCCCTAACTGAAACAATACTGGCAGTCAAATAAGATTTCCTTGCTGCTAATACTGTCACGGTATCCTTGAAGTGACTGGCTTGTCCTTGAAGGAACTGGGGGCGGTGACGGCCGACAGGGAGCTCTGGCGTGGACTGGTCCATGCGGTCACGAAGAGTCGGAGATGACTAAATGACTGAGCAGCAGCAGCAATACTGTCACAGAATAGGTTCCCAAAAGGGATCTACCATATTTTGTTGGATTTGACTGAGTTTTTCTTCTATCTGTGCTCTATTATTACTCTATTACTCAACTGCTTCACCATCAACACTTCCTCATGAATGAAGGGCTGCTTTGGAATAGAAGCTGAACTTCTAAAGGCACTTAATTTAAGTGTCATCTGAACTAGAGTGTTTCCAGGGAGGTTTCTTCCGTCCCAGCTTTGCATGAGGATGCAAAGAATTGAAGTTTTTGCGTGCAAGATATGAGCCCTACCATGGAGCTATAGCATTTTCCTTCTCTACTCAGACTAAGGTCACATAAGTCTCTCCTTCAGGAGGTATCAGGAAATTACAAATAAATCATGAAAAGGTCCTTCATGCACTGGCCACCTGTCAATTGTCCAGTACACAACAGTCCTCAATTTTGCATATTAAACACTAGCTTAATATATCAAAACAGAAATGCACTAGAAGCAGTTTCACAGCTCCTAAAGTAACTATGATGTTTTGAGTAACACCAAAAGAGGGGCTTTGGTGAGAATGTTAAAGTTGCCCAGGACAAAATGTCTGGGAACATCCAAATACTTAAATGATTCTGTTGAAGAGGCAAGACATATATTCAACAGAGATCGCCTAATTTGGCAACCATAAGTATACACAAGAGATTTACATGCTTCTCTTGCTTCAAGAAAGAAATGTTTAAATGATTGCTTTACAACCCTGTTTATATTAGAAGAAGTAGAAGGGATTTTTTTTTAGGCCTGTTGCCTCCAAACAAGTTATAAACGTTGTAACTCTTGTTTCCCAATGGAAACGCCAGAGGCCCTTGGCAACAAGACCAGATTTTACCTTTCCCCCACCTACTCCTTTCTTCTTTTCTTTTCCTTACAGGTTGGGTGGCTTTTGTTTATTCCAATAATAATTGCCTTGAGGTAACAGAAAGAAATGCGGGAGAAAAATATCTATACCTATATGTATATTTATAGATGTAGATATACAGTATGACCTTCTTATCCACAGGTTTGATATCCATGGTTTCATGGATTCATGCTCCAAAAAAAAAAAAAACCCTTTGAGGTGTTTGTGGGCCTTTTTAGGTCCTCCAGTATGATTGCATGGTATCCTTCCAGCCCAACTAAAGTCAAAATATACAGATTACTATTAGATAGACGTGCAGTGGATCTTGGAATGTATTCCTGATTGATACAGGAGTCATGCCATATAAACATACAACATAATATCTGTCATTGATATCCTGGCTAGACTTTTTTCCTTCCTCTTTTATCTTGTGAAATTTTGAAAAGCCATTTCCTGCTCCTGTTGTTTCACTCATTCTTTCCCTTTGCTAATCGCAGTAGTTTTTCTTTTCCTACTCCACCACTGAAAATTAACCCCAAATGTCTTTCTCTATTTTTCTACTTCTCTTGATACACCAATTCCTCTTCTTCCTCCTCATCTCTGCCTTCCACCTTCTACTATGAAATGTAAGAATAGCTATCCTTCTGATCTGATTTATTGATTTGATTTATATTTCACATTTATCTCAGAATTGGAACTCAAGGCAGTCCATAACAACACTGAAAAGCAGGATTACACTAAAAAATTAAAACACGGTAAATGTAAAAATTCTGAAAGTTCATAGAAAAGTGAAAGATATTGCACTCACAGTTTGAGGAAGACAGTTTTGTTGAAAATAGAAAATAGAATATATTCTGTACAAACAACTATTTCTTAACATAATGAACTTTTGTGAAATTTGACTGGTTCCCACGTTGCTTTTTCTTTTCAATGAACTTATAAAATTCATTATTTTTACTATCTCATGGTAATTGGAAACTAGTATCACACAAAAATGTATAGCATAAAAGGTAATTGTGGTGAGATGTTTTTTCAGAACTTCCTTTTCCAGTATAAAGAGCTTCACTTTAAATGGCCAATTTGTTTTGTTTCCAGTCCTAACTCATCAGACTGTTTGTGGTTTTCATACATTTACTTGCTGTGGTTTTGAAAAAAAGAGCAGTTGGCAGCTTGCAGAATAAATAATGTGATGCTAAGTATCTAAAATGAATGTGGATAAAGTACATTTGGTGTTTTTGCTTATTTAAAACAATACGAAATGAACTGGATATAGAGTACACATTACAACAAATCAAGCCCCCATCCTCCAAGCCTTCTGCACACAATTAAAGACAGCTATATTACCACACAGCTATATTACCCATTTATAATCTTATATTATCTGCTTTGAACTGGATTATCTTAAGTCCACACTTGAGTCAACTTCCTTCTACCAATCCAAGCACTTCTGACAGATGGCCATCCAGCCTCTACATAATAATGATGATGATGAAGATGAAGATGATGATGATTATGATAATAATAATAATAATAATAATAATAATATAAGCATAGAATCCAAGAGTTTGGAGAGACCCCTAAGGGCCATCCAGCCCAACCCTTTCTACTATGCAGCAGGACACAATCCAACCATTCACAACACATGGACAACGTATAAATACTATACAATACTACACAGGGATATAGACCCCCTCTACCTTCACCACTTTCACAGTACACAAACAACCAAATGCATACTAAACATAAAGACAACCATACAGCAGACATTCAATACCACCACTACCTCAACAAGTTCTCACCAACACCACCAGACAACACCACAGCAACGCGTGGCCGGGCACAGCTAGTAATAGTATAAATCATAAAATAATATTATAAATCCCTCTTTCTACTTAATTCCTAAGGAAAAGCCTAAGGAAGGAAGGAAGGAGAAGCCAAAGGGAGAGAAAAGGAGGCTGAAGCAGTTTTGTTTTCACCTCACAAGGCATACACGTGCTTGAGAGGCAAGGAGGGGACAGAGATGCTACTTGCCAGTGAAATTGTAAACAACACAAATATAGTATCCCTACTTCATGGATTTTCACTTTTCACGAGTGGTCCTGGAACGTAACCCCCGCGATAAGTGAGGGAACACTGTATATATTTTTGGCACCAAGGGTCATGAACCCTGGTTTTCTGAAAGTAGACGTGTTCTGCATCTTATAGGTGACTTACGTTAGTATAATTGTGTATGTATTATTCAGCATTACATTAGTTGGTGCAGAATGCCTTTGTCCAGCTACGCAAAAACAGCCAGACAGCTCCTGAGGGCAACATTTTCCCAACTACTGACTGATCATGGATGGTGTATATTGTGTGTGTGAAGGTTGCTTCCTCCTACTTCTCCTAGTGGCAGCAGAACTGCCATCACCACCACATGCCTTTAAGACATCACTGGCTGCTTGTTCAGCTGACGTACCTTATTGTGGGTAGGTTGCAGAAACATACAAGGGGGGGGGGAGGAAAGGGAGTGAGAGGAATAGTGATGGGCACAAAGTAAAAGAGGAAATATAAAGTGGAGTGGAGTGAGGTAAGGTCAGGTGAATCAAGGAAGGGAGGTATGCCAAAGTCAACAGAGGCCCTTCAGGAGGGATGTAATTTTCTATTTTGGGTGCTCTGCCATCTAAGATAATGACCTCACCTCACCTTATCCAATAAATACACTAGTGCTCACACTAATTATATTCATCATCACCATCATCATCATCATCATCATCATCCCACTTTATATTTTAAAAAGAGATCCAAAGCAGCTAACAACACCAACAATATGATATATCATTTAAAATCTAAGTAACATACAAACAGTATTAAAACAAACAAAACCACATTAACATATCTAAAAATGCTATACAACACCCCTGGCTCAGTCTGACTGAATAAAAATGTTTCAGCTTGTTGCTGGAAGGACAGCAGAGAGGAGGCCATTATAGCCTCCCCAGGAAGGGAGTTTCAGAATGGAGGGGCAGCCACCAAAAAGCCCCTCTCACATGTCCCCACCAACCATGTTTGTGATGGTGGCATTCATACAGGGAGATGTGTTCTGCCAAATAGCCAGAGCCATATAGGGCTTTATAGGTCAACAGCACCAGGAGCCCACAATGGTGCAATGGATTAAACCCTTGTGCTGGCAGGACCACTGATATGAAGGCTGGGTTGCTGACCTGAAGGTTGCCAGTTCAAATATGGGGAGAGCACGAATGAGCTCCCTTTGTCAGCTCCAACTCCCCAGGTGGAGACATGAGAGAAGCCTCCCACAAGGATGATAAACAAATCAAAACATTTGGGTGTCCCCTGGGCAACATCCTTGCAGATGCTCTCACACCAGAAGCTACAGTAGAGTAATCTGAGCCCCGCTAATCCGAGCGTCCGTATCATCCGAGGTGCTGCTGGGGGCGCCCCTCCCTCTCCCTCTCCTCCTCTTGAGTGAAGGGAGCTCAAGAGAAGGAGAGGGAGAAAAAGAGGAAGTGCCCCGGAAAGATCCGTGCTGCGGGTTTCCCTTGGCCAGGCCCTTGCTGGAGGAAACTCTTTCCTCCAGCAAGGGCCTGGCTGAGGGAGATCCGTGCTGCAGGTTTTCCTCAGCCAGGCCATTGCTGGAGGAAACGCTTTCCATCAGCAAGGGCCTGGCCGAGGGAGATCTGGGGAGACGTCCCTCAGCGAGCTCTTGCCTTATCCGAGGAGTTCGGTTATCTGAGATTGGTCCCATCCCTTTATCTTGGATAACCGAGATTCTACTGTACCTGAAATTTCTCAGGTTGCTCCTGACATGAAAAAAACAGCACTTTGAATTGTGCTCAGAAACAAACCTCCAACAATGAAGATTGTGTGCTCCCTGTAGCCAGGGCAGTGCTTTTAATGCAGGTTAATATGGCAAACATGATAGCACTTTAGATTTTATCAGATTAAATGGTATTAGCTTGAGTGGAGCTTCAAATGAGCCCAACTTTCCTTCCTTATCATCTTTTTATTTATCCCACCATTCCTTCTCTTATGTCCTTCCTGTACTGCATTCAGACGATGTGAATTAATGGTTGAATGTTTCCTAAAATATATGCCAGACTCCAGCCAGGCTCTCTCTCTCTCTCTCTGAAGAAGAAATTCTGTACCATACGTCTATGTTAGAGCCTAGCTAAGGAGTTCTACATAATATCACAAAATACACTTGTTACACTATGAACTCCTCTGAGGAAAGATCTCACTCAAAGTTCAAAAGACAAGACCTGCAGACATGCCCAAGAGAAGGATGAAGGAGATATCGAATATGACAAAAAGGATGAGTCACAGCATAGATCGGTGAGGTTAACTATTAAACCTCTTCCACCAAAGCCAAAACATTAGAAGCAATAAAAGGGAAAAATTTATGCAGCAAGGAAGGAACAATTCTGCAGAATGTGTATATTGTAGTGACTGATTACGTCATCTGCTGACTGTGCAATATGAAATTCTATTTTTAAAAAAGTTGCATAGCAATGCAGGATTTTAGCACATAATGTGTACCAAGCACATTGATCACTGTTATATTAGGTGGGGAGGAGGGCAAAAGCTATTGAATCTTTTATTTAGAAAGTGAGTTTCAAAAGCTACATTTATTTTCCAAGGTTTCCCCCACTCCTAGTACACATGAATGATACGGGCCATCTGTCTCCATTTCTGAAATTCATTTGAATGAACCTTTCAGTTTCCAATAATTGTGCGAGAAAAAGGCGAATTTAAAAGAGTGGGTGGACATCCTCTACCCTCTCATGTCATCTCCATTGCATTTATCACTCCTCCTATGATGATGTGGGCATGTTAGATATGTCTTCTCTTAAACAAAACACATGCTCACAGATCCATGTGGTACCAATACTGAAAGATGAAGACTAAGTTTAAGAGCCACAATTCTTATAATAATGTCAATATTTAGATCAGTCTCCTCAACATAATGACCTCTAAATGTGTGGGACCCCAATTGTTAGCATCTCCAGCTGCAATGGCCACTGGCTCCAATTGCTAGAGCAATAAGAGGTATTGTTCACCTCATCTCCAAAGTTCAATTTTATAATAGTATTGTAAACCTAAAAAAATGCAGCAAATATGAAACAATGACTGAACTCAAAACTTCTTTTGATCCTCTCCTCAATGTATACTTACAGATCACTGTAGACCAGGCCATAGATCTGTGACAGATTATGATGATAGATTCCACGTAGGATAATTAAAAGTAAAATCACAACAAAAGCTGGAAGACCCCAACCCAGCAGAAAAAACGTTAGGTAGCGACGATCTGTATGCTCATCATTCATCACCAGAACGTACCAGAAATTAACAGCCTAGAGAAACAATGTAAATGCGTCAATCAATAGATCTGATATAAATCATAAACAGTCTTGTAAAATACATTTTCAGAAATATGCATTAGTTGACTGCCACATTCAACTACAATTGATTTTGAGGACTTAGACAGAACCTTAAAAAAACTTTCCTGGGGTTTAAATCTTGATAAGGGAGCTAAAGAAAAAAATTATTTACTCAAAGCACTGTAGACAAAACCGAAGGGACTTGAGTTCATGGAAATCATGTCTTGTGAAAAAAAAAAAAGCTAGAAAATGACCTTGTTTGGCTTGGAGAAGAGGACAGACACTATCATCGTCTTTCTTTCCTTCCTTCCCACTCCATCCCCCATGATTTTACATCAGAATATGGAAAAAATAATTGTCTGAATATAACACATTTATTTAGTAATGTCAGCAATAAAATATCCCAGTATTTAGCCATTTCATTTATTGCTCTCATCTTCCCAAGGCATACACATATGCATTTGCCTCTTTCTTTCTGAGAAGTAGATTACTGATGTTCTGTTACATGAAATTTCTCCAATCACATCTTACTTCAATATATATAAGCAACATATTCAGTTTGGCTTATCTCCCCATTTGCAGACTTTGAATCTAGGCAAGATCAGCAAAAAAAGAAGAAAAAAGGGTGAGGGTAGTAAATTGGTGGCATCATAGGGGCTCTCCTTATACAAAATAACTTTATGGGGTTATTTAATGATGCCTATGTCTCTGACATTTAATGATGCCCATGTTCAGCTTTCTGTCCCTTTCTGTAACCCACTGTGTTGTTTTTTCTTGTGCCATTAAAAGAACAAAGTGTTTGGCAAAAAATGCCTGCCTTCATGGCCTTGTAGAAAAAACTATGCCAAGCTCCAGCTCTAGATGGATGGACCCTGGAATTTATTTATGCCATTGTGTTTATTCAAGGAGTCACGATCCCATTAATTCCATCTCTCAGAACAAGTCTTTATGGTCATGCAACACAGATTATTTTCTAAGAGCTGGTACTGTGTGTCCTTACCCTTTTCTGTATTTGTTTAACTACAGTTACCTATCTTCCTATCTCTTATCACATAGAAATGATATACGAACTGGGCTGGACCTTGCAAAGGCTTGGGATATGCTTGGCTGGTCTGTCGTTTCCTGTTTGGTGTCATTTTTATCCTGGTAACTATACCTCTCTCACCTCTCAGTATTCCAAAATTAAATAGATCAAACACAAACAGCCAGTCTAAATTTAGCAAATCCTTTCCTGTTGCTATGGTGTAACAATAGCCAGTCATATGGAGGCAAAAAGGTACAGCCAGTTTCCTGGCTGCTAGAGAACTCATGCAGAAGTTTCTGTTGTGCTTAGGAAAGCACAAGAAATAATTCATGGCTAATGTAAAGCTTCACAACAGCATATTTGCTTTATTTGTGTGCTCAGTTTCAGAATGAAACTTATTTCAGACTTCATGTCAGATCATAATGGATTTTTAAAGATATGAACATATTTCTTTAGTTGCATCTGGAACAAATTGTGTAGCATAAAGTAAAAAATGTATCAAAAACAAAATTCAAAATGATCTCTGTTATTCTTTTAACCTCTTTTAACGTTTAATCTGCATAGGTCTCTTTGACTTTCTATATGTTCTTAACCTACTTTCCAGTCCTTTACCTCCTGCTCCCACTGATTTGCAGAGACAAAACAGTTTTGGTCAACAAAACAAAAATATTGATCCTGGGCAATGCTCCAAATATAGAGGCCCAAAATGACACTCAACCTAGTGTAAAGAAAAATGTTTGGCTTCTAAAAGCATTCTCAAACCAAAGGAAGGGGCATCTTACTCTGTATGCATTTCCAACACTATATTCATTATCACAAATGACTCAATTATGATCATGTACATGAATATACAATAAGCAGCTTGATGTAAGCATAACAACATTTCATAGAAGAAATCTAGGTCACGCGTGACCAAGAAACATCAGGCTATGGTTAAAATGAACGCTGACAAAATTGACAAAAATTATTAATGAGGAAGAACATACAAGAAGAGACCACAGAAGTTTGCTTTTGCCTGAGTCTATGGGCAAGATTGTGCCCCCTCCTGTTCTTTCCATCCAACTGAGTTGACTGAGTGCAAAGCAGTGCACTTGAAACAGTTTTCAGCAACTAAGGTAAGCTTTGGACAAAGGAAAGCTAATATGGTGTAATGGTTTGGTTATTGGACTAGGGTTCTGGAAGACAGAGTTTGAGTCCTCGCTCAGCCATGGAAACCCGCTGTGGTGGCCTTAGGAAGTCACGCTCTCTCAGCCTCAGAGGGAGGCAAAGGCACCTCCACCCTGGTGAAATCTTACCAAGAAAGGTTCCCCTTAAGATTCTGAAAGCACACAACAACAACAACAACAACAACAACCACCAGGATAAAGAAGGAAAGTAGAAGAAGGAGAGAGAAACTGGGGCAGCTGAAACAGTGGGAAGACAGAAGACCGGATCTGTGCCTGTCAAACTGGAATACTTTGAGGTTACAGGTATATGCATGCACACATGTGCCTGTGGGAATCCACTACATACATACTTTTTTGCCATTGCATGCATAAAAAATCAATTAAAGATATCTGATGCAATGGCTTTTTAAGACTCCTAAACCATGGATCTCTTCTATTCCATGGTTAGGGAAATCATTATGTGGCAACAAATGGGTAGTAATTTAATTGGTATTAAGTTACATTTAGGACAAAATAAAAACTTGTCTATTGGGAAGGTAATATTCCCCGATGGCAAACAAGTGTCAAGATAATGGGAAGAGAGAAGGAAACAGTTAAATGCTGACTTTGGCTAGACATTTTTAGAAAAGTTTAAAACCTATCTGCAAAGACAGAAGGAAAATCAGGCAGAGAGAAATGAAGGCCATAAAAAGCGTTTCAAGGGTACCAAGACAAGGTTGTTTTGAGAGTTAGCCGTAAAGGCTCTAAATCATATAGCTGTTTCATTTAGATTTATTGTTTCAGGATATATGATGAGAACTAATCAATGTAGTTATTTAAACATAATTAGTCTATGGCAATAGTTAGTTTCCTTCTTTTGGATCTCTGCAATGATTCTATGACTCACTGGTACTATATAATTATAATGAATGGCAACTCTAATACATTTTGTTTCTTTTCATTATGGATGAGCATGTACCAATAAAAGAAATCACCTCCCCCCCCCCTTTGAATCAATTTAGGTAAAGGTAAAGGTTTTCCCCTGACATTAAGACCAGTTGTGTCTGACTCTGGGGTTGGTCCATAGACACCTCCAAGGTCATTTCTGTCTCCTACATCTGTTTGGTGTGTGTTGTGTGTCTGGGTCTCTGCGTTATTGTTTTTAAAAGGGAAGGTGTGTCATGCTCATCTCCACATCAAGATTGTGGAGATGAGCACAGTTAAATCCACAGTTCAGTGTTTGTTTGAATTCAGGTCTTTCCCATTTACTTAGCAGGTTAGGAACTAAAGCACTATACAATTCTATTCATAATTTTTACACATTTTGACAATTTCCATTTTTTGACAGTACTCTGGTTCCTAACTTGTCAAATAAGTGGGGGGATCTCTGTAAATCTCTGTAGCATGGTTTTCCTCTTTTCCTACTGCCTTACTTTTTTGGTGTGTTATTGTCTTTTCTAATGAGTGGTGTCATCTCCTGATATGTCCTCAGTTTAATCATTTTGGCTTCTAGTGAGAGTTTGGACTTGATTTGCTCTCAAACAAATTTATTTGGCTTTATGACAATCCATGAAATTAGTAGAAATTCCAGCACCCACATTTCCAATGAACTGATCTTCCTAGCAACTTCCATTGGGCCCAAAAAGTGGATTTTCTGAGTGTTCCTTTATAATTTTGAATAGGATAAGCATATATGATGTGCAGCCTTCATAAAAAGAAAAGAAACATACACCCATGTATTCTTAGGAGCTGTGGTGGCGCAATAGGTAAAACCCTTGTGAACTGCTGATCTGAAGATTGGGTTGCTGACCTGGAGGTTGCCGGTTCGAATCCACGAGATGGGGTGAGCTTCCATCTGTCAGCTCTAGCTTGCGGGGACATTAGAGAAGCCTCCCAGTAACACATTCCGGCCTCCCCTGGGCAACGTCTCTGTAGACGGCCAATCCTCTCACACCAGAAGTGACTTACAGTATGTTCTCAAGTTGCTTCTGACATGATTTTTTTTAAAACCATGTATTCCTGAAATCAAATGCTACTGAGACTTGTGGTTTAATAAAAGTTTCAAATTCTAAGTTGCGGAGAAGCTTGGTTGGAATTAAGTTAAAAAAAAAAGACAGGGATTAAGTGAGACATCAAAGGCTGTTCTAATTGAGGTATCTCTTCCGCTCTGCATCCACAGAGTTTTTCTCTACCAGCTGTCCTGTGGGAAGACCCTGATTACCTGTCAGGTTTAGTGATGTTTGTTGTGATTTCATTAATGAATTTTGATGTTGCTTATAAATTTCCTTGACTGGTTTAGTATACTGAAAGGTGGCATTTTTTGTGTATCTTCAAGTGGCTTCCAGTTTATGGTGACTCTGATGTGAACCTATCACAGATTTTTCTTTGAAAATTTGTTCAGAGGGAGTTTGCTTTTTCCTTCCTCTGAGGCTGAGGGAATATGACTTGCCTAAAGTCACCCAATGGATTTCTATGGATCACTGGGTCTCCAGAGGCGTAGTTCAGTGCTCAAACCACTACACCACACTAGCTCTCTGGCATATAAGTAACTGCATATTTCATAATAAACCACACTTGAGAATGGGAAAAATCTCTCCTATGAGGCTGATGAAGAGGTGTTTTGCAAATTCCTGAGATTGGCATTTAATTTGTTCATCACAGTTAATGTAAATTTGGCATTGCTATACATTCACAGGAGAGCTCAATACAAGGGAAATTCCTATAAATGTTGGCCTTTGAAGAAATATGCACACAAATGTGACAGGAAAATGAGTTCCTACATTGTTCACAATATCTATTAATACATTTATATAGGTAGAAAGGTTTCACTGTAAAATGAAGAGTTTATTTGACATAAAGAGAAAATAATGGATTTAAAATTGTAGGAAAAATATTCCACCTAAATATTAAGTAAGAAGAACTCCTTGACAGTAAGAGCTATTCAGCAGTGGAATATGCTGCAACCTCGGAGTGTGGTGGAGTCTCCTTTGCAGGGGATTCTCTAGCAGGGACTCGGTGGCCATCTGTCAAGGGTGCTTTGATTCTGTGTTCCTGCATGGCAAATTATTGGACTGGATGGCCCTTGTGGTCTCTTCCAGCTCTATGATTCTAATTATGACAGTGCTTTCAAAACATTTTGGCATGAAATTATTTTAATTATATTTACTTATTTTGTGTATTTTATTTCACTTTTTGTGGAGGAGAAATTTCTCTCAAAGTAGTTCATATGAATAAGAGAAGTGAGAGAGGGGGGGGAGGGAGAGGGGGGGGGGGAAGAGAATGTGTTGAATGAGTGTAATACATTTACTAACCTGAATAAGCATCCAGCTGAACTGGCAAAGGTAGAGGTAATGTGTAAGTGAGCCTAAAGCTGAACAGCTTTCCTCTGAGAGTTGCTGACTTATGTAAGCTGAGGCCAAAAATGAAATCTAGAAGGAAAAAAAATCAGCACTTGTTAAAAATAGCATTCTCAGCATCAGGAAAAGGCACACTAGTACATTTCATACATTTTTTTCATTGTCACTTCCCATTTATTAAATATTTAAACTTGAAAATTCATTAAATAAAAAGCTAGCATTTTGTTAAATATCCAGAACTAAATTATGAGTAAATGTCTATGGCGCCTCTGCCTATGTCTGCCATTGAGAATATTGCGTGAGAGTAGAGATGGGGCAAACTCAGCTCATGGACAGCAGCAACAATTTTTCTAAAACTTCTTGTGGCACTGATCCCCCATGCTCCCCTCGTATGGTCAAGGAACAGCAGTTTACTAAAAACACCACACCAGATTAATGAATCTGATTAGAATATTTTAAAAAGTGGAAATTGCAACACGAAAACACTTCTGCTTGCAATGTTCAGCTGATTTTCAACAACAAAAATTGAGTGGTGTGGTCTTATGCAGTGAAAATTGGTTCCTATCTTTGCCACAGTTGCCCTTCCCTGATCTGAAGCATATTTAATTGCCCAGGAAATATGTGATAGTAAGCTTTGGAGAAAAAGCCAAGAATTAGTACTGCCATTTTCTGTACACCATTTTGTTCTCTACTAGTGAAAAGCTTATGCTAGGGACTCTCCTTTTACAATAATATATGTAGAACTTTGCAGCTTTCAAAAACATGGGAATTGCATTTACGCAATGAGAAGCATGCAATGCTTTTCCCAAGATCAGTCTCCTCTGGCGGATTGGGCGGCTAAGTTGGAGACTAAGTTTGCCTCCTAGATCTTGCTACTTTTTTGTGAACACCCACTACAGCAACAGTTGCATAATTCATTTTAACTACAATTTTATTGTTATGTTTCATTGGTTATTTCACTTTGATCAAGGTGTCTTATGTTAATCCTTGTATGTTGTTATTTTATGTTATTTGGTATTGTTTTAATGATTTTGGTTAATTTTTGTTATATTTAATATATTCTGTGTTGTACTATTGTTGCCTTGTAAGTCACCCCAAGTCAGTTTTAGGAGATGAGGCAGGATATAAAGTTGTTGTTGATGTTGTTGTTGTTATTATTATTATTTGTTAGGTAGCCCAGATAACCACATGTGAATGTGGTCCATGGCGACCTGTTTTTCATCTATTCGGCTCCAGGTACAGTATTTATATTAATGCAACCACTTACTAAATGCTACTGGCAATTGAAATGATTCCAGGCCTGTTTTTAAAAGGCCTGATGGCACTTGAGTGGCTATCAGGAGTTCCCAATCCCAGATGCCGAACTGTTACCAGTGAATGAAGAACACTAAGTTCAGACATGTGCCTCACTCTCTGAAAACACTTAACAATGATTTCAATGCATAAAATAGCAACCACAAAACAGTTTTCCGGTATTGCTTCAAACACAATTCTTCTGAACATGACACTTTTGAGTTGTGTGCCCTGTTTCACATTATTCATTGTTTGATTTTGCATGTGTTTATAAGCACTTAAAGCCACCACAACATGTCTAAGATATGCATTGTATCTCAAAGTGAATGGTATAGCTAGCCACTATAGCCAACATGTACTAAGAGCTATGCAATGTGCTTAGATGAATTTTTTTAAAAAAATAACATTTTGATGTAATTTGGCCAATACATAAGTCTCAAGAGCTTTCTGTCATTTAATAGCTGAGTGGAGCTTATCACAAGGTTCTGGAAGGCTGATGCTAGTTCAGATATATTTCAGGAAATAATATGTTGCTTAGGAAAACGAACATAAAATAATGTTATAGAATATAATAGCCTGACCATGGTAGAGTACAAAATGTTGTCATTGAAGCACCTATAAAGTTCAGAAAGAACTCTTTGATACACAAGATATCTTAGAGTAACAAAACAGAAATGTTAAATATAGCAAGACCGTTTGGTTTCCATTTTCTTCACCTCTGAATCAAAAGGATGCCATGCTCAAGGTGGAAGTGACAGAACAGAGCATAAACACACACATAACATTCATATGCATTCAGGACACATCCAGGCAATTTTGAACTTGTGACAGGTAGCCAGAATAGAGAATAGAGAGACAAAGTAGTGACCACTCTTGCACAGATTTTACTAGCGAACAAGGTTGCCAGGTGTCAGGTCCTGACCCTAAGTCTCAAAGCTTGGCCCTTTTATCTCCAGTTTTCAGGGCAAAGGAATGGAATCTCAAAATGAGTGCGTATTAGATAAAAAGGGGTGTTCATGAATGATTTTTTCATATTTATTTTGACTTGGTGTTTTTAATTTGAAAGCTATACTCTGTGCAACTGTGGGTGATGCCTACTGCCTCAATCTTAATGACATCAACATTAAGGATGCTTCTTGAGATATCAGCAGAGACCTTTTGTGACATCTCTAAGTCTCAGGTTTTGCTCCTGATTTCTCAAGGTCTTAGATAGTAAAAACTTAGCAACCCTATATGTTGTTTCATCCAGAGTCACCCAGACATGGCTCTTTTCTATGCATCTTGAGACTGTGTGCTCTGAAAAGTTTATTTGATTACATCCCTATATAAAAATACAGTTCCTACTTGTGCTTCCTTTGTGATCTTTGGCCCTGACCTAAAACAATAACAGTAATACTTAACAAAGACTGCAGAGCTATTCTAGCTTGCCTTTACATTGCAGAACATAAGGAATATCAGCATTGTACTTTGAGTAAAGCAATACAAGTCATTATGTGATTTAAAATGTGCTGATCACAAAAGCAAAAGAATAACCAAGTATGCTGAAACAAACCCCTCTGACAATATAAACTCCAAAACAATGTCAACACTTTGCAATAGGCCTGATCTCTCTGGTTGGCAAAGTGGTACAACGGGTACTGTCCCACAAGACCTTTCCTGTGGAGTGTAACACAGTTCTATTATTTCCACAGTGATGTTAACATCAACATGGAAATACTTGGGGATGTGATCAAATAATTTGAAGTACAATAGGCTGATGGCACTCAATTATCTCTCTTCTTCCAATCTCACAAGGTAGGAGAATACTTCAATTGTTGTCTACAATAAGTAAAGGCTTGGAGAGGAGCCAATGAAAATCAGTTGAAGCAGCACAGAAATGTGTCATTCTCTGTGTATGTTCTGTATGTGTTTTGTGAGATTTTGGAATGAGACTTTCAATTGTTGAGAGGTTTATCATACAAAATTAAGCCAGCAACATTATGCAAACAATTAATAACAACATCAAAGCTCATCAACAATAAAGTAAAAGATCAATGGTACAATATTATAGCAAAATTAAATCTAAATACACTCACCACCACCACCACCACCACCACCATCATTTACTTTATTTGTCATGCTGGCAAATAAGTATTTTCTCTGTGGATACACCTATACTGTCAAATTGATGCAATTTGACACCACTTGAACTGCTATGGCTCAATGCAATGGACTTAGGGAGTTGTAGCCTTACAAAGTCTTTAACCTTCTCTGCCAAAGAGTGCTGGTGCCTCACCAAACTATGATTCCATAACATAGAGCCAAGGCAGTTAAGGTGGTGTCAAACTACATCAATTGTATACTGCAGATGCACTATTACTGTCACTAGCCCTTCAGGCAAGGTTTTCCTCTAATCCCATGATCTGACTATCAGGTATTTCTTCCTATGTGTGTTTCATACATTTTAAAATTATAAAATTTTCAGAGAGCTTTGCTATGGAGCTATACAGAAGTTGGACAAATGGACAAATTGACTCAGGAGGCAACATTGGCCAGTTAGACATTTCAGGCCCCTGACAAAATATACAATTCTTTCTTCAATGTTTTCCTCTCAGTATGATTATTTGGAGTTAAAATATATTCTTACAAGGCAGAGAGAAACATCAGAACTGACCTTCAGTGAAAAATGCTGATTTTGGAACATTTCTCCTCAGGATCATATTCTTTCCTATTTAGCTTTCCTATTTTGCTTTAGAGAAAATGTCTTCTTAATACTTCTGTTTCAGTTAACTTCTGTTTCAGTTAACTATTGCTTCTAGTACAGCAGCAACCTCATTAATGCTTTATATTAACTCTAATAATAGAAAATATAAACTTTCAAAACAGCTGGCATTAATCTTTCTTTCAGAAAGTACAGTAGAGTCTCACTTATCCAAGCTAAATGGGCCGGCAGAAGCTTGGATAAGCGAATATCTTGGATAATAAGGAGGGATTAAGGAAAACCCTATTAAACATCAAATTAGGTTATGATTTTACAAATTAAGCACCAAAACATCATCTTATACAACAAATTTGACAGAAAAAGTAGTTCAATACGCAGTAATGTTATGTTGTAATTACTGTATTTACGAATTTAGCACCAAAATATCACAATATATTGAAAACATTGACTACAAAAATGGCTTGGATAATCCAGAAGCTTGGATATGCGAGGCTTGGACAAGTGAGACTCTACTGTATTGAAACAAGCCACTGGGTCTTTCAAATGCAACAAAAATAACAGAACAAAAGGTATAGCTAAGTTTATTTCCTTGGTTGCTATTATATCAGATGATGGGTAGGAATCCAAATATTATGTATAAAGGCTTTATTCAATCATGAGGTCCCAATTCAAAGTGCTAGTTATCACTTATAAAGCCCTAAACAGTTTGGGTTCTGCTTATCTTTGTGATTGCACCCCCACCCCACCCCATGAATTGATGTGGGCTCTAAGATCTGCTGGGGAGGCCCTCCTTGCTGTCCCACCACCATCACAAGCATGGTTACTGGGAATGAGGGAGAGGGCTTTCTCGGTGGTGGCCCGCTGGCTTTTGAACTCCCTCCCCAGGGAGATTAGACAGGCCCCCATACTGTCCTCCTTTTGTAGGGCCTTGAAGACATAGCTCTTCAATCAAGGCTTTCAGAATATTAAGCCCCTAGTTGTCCTACATCCTGCACTTTATCTCATGCCTTCTCTCTATTACTGCAGCTGGTACTTATTTTATTCCAATTTTTGCAGCCTGACCATGGTGCCAGTAATTTACCAACGCAGTTAGAGGATTGCAGCTTGATTGAATCTGAATTGATGTTTTATACGTTGCATGTATTTTATTTTATTGTATTTTATACTGTGTTCCTTTTTATGTTGTTTTTAGGCACCTTGTGCCATCTTGTAGGCCACCCTAAGTCCCTTCGGGGAGATGGTGGTGGGATATAAGACTAAAGTTATTATAATTATTTTTATTATTGAGAGTAACTCCAAGACCGACAGAAGCCACAGCTGAAGAAACGGTTGAACCTGCCAATCCGCTCACATAGATGTGCTTTCTTCTTATGCATTAGTACAGGCTTGCACAACTTGGCAAAAGGGGCCAAAATTAAAATAGGCTAAACCTCAGGTCACAGATAGGTTTTTAGTGCTTCACTCAGGGTTTATGAGAGGGTGTGGAAGAGTCTAGATTTCTTGTCTCCTCTCACCATGGTGGCAGGTTGCAGTCCTTTTTTGATTAAAAGAAGTGTCTCATTTCTTGCCTCCACCACCCTTCCTTTCTCATTGCCCCATGTAGCTTCTGTCATCTTCTCCACCAGAGAGAAACATCACCAACTTGCACAAATCATTTTCCTCGCTTGTGAGAGAGAAGCTTAACTTCGCCATGAAGACCCTGCAAGAACTTCATGGTGAAGCTAAGTTTCTCCGTCATAAATGAGGGAAACGAATGACATTGAGTTGAGGCAACCAAGAGGCAAAAAAAGAAAAAAAGAAAAAAAGAAAAAAGAAGTAACAGCAGGGGCAAGAACTGAGGCACTTCTTCTTTACCACATCCTTCTCCCTTTAAAATGGCCAATTTTAACATTAGATTGGCTGTTTTAGAAGGAATAGGGAAGTGATACAGAAGAAGTGCCTCAGTCCTTGCTCCTGTCCTTGTTGGACTCAGGTTAGTATAGTGGGAAACAGGGATGAACTTTCAAGGTGTATCACACCTTTGGGGGGGGGGAGCAGAATTTTGTGCTCCAGTTGTTAAATTTTAACATAACCTGGGGCCTAAAATTCTGCCCCCCCCCCCAAAGATCCAATACACCTTAAAAGTTCATCCTTGCTCCCCACTACTCTAACCTGAATACAACAACCTCCTCAGGCCATGTTTCCAGCCAAGACCAGCACTTCCAGTGTCCTGAGCAGTGACACCACTTTTGCCACATTAGTTTGGTAACTTTGATTCATAAAGAAAGGAAACACATAGAGGGGAATGACAAGTTCCAATGGCTACTCTGCTGTAGCGCTTAGACTCAGAGCGCCTCTGTGAACCACACTAAAGCCTTGTGAGGGCTTCATCTGTCCCCTGGGCCACATGTTGTGCAGGCCATGCTTTAACCTCTTCAGCTAATTCAGGGCTGATTCTTACTGCATATGGTGAGCAAACTTTCTACATGTACACTGTATGTACAGTACTAAACACAAATTGTTGTTTTGTACCTCCAAGTCATTTTAACTTACAGTGACATTAAGGTGAAGTTATCAGGTTTTCTTGGCAAAGTTTGTTTAGTCAGGAGTTGCTTTTTCCTTTCTCTGAGGCTGAGAAAGTGAGTTCCCATGACTGAGCAGGAATTCAAATCCTGGTCTCCAGAGTCCAATGCTTAAATGATTACACCACACTGGTTCTTGGTAAATACACGATTCTTAAGGAAATAATAGCACTGTCCAGACAAATCAAAGGTACTGTTAGCCGCTGGTTCATCTGTCCTAGTTTCTCTTCCAGATTCTCCTCCTGAGAGAGTCAGTTTGCAACTTGGGAATACTTCATCTATCACTCCATCAATGACACCACCACAGCATGCTCAGCAAGTTAACAGTGGTACAGCCAGCCATGACTCTACTTACTCAGGGATTACCAAATTTCTGGTAACTAGGCTTTGGAAATTTACCTTCTGTCTGAGTAAAAGTGAAGCAAGGAGAGAAAAACTTACATACTAGGTACCCCCAGTTATTCAAAGTGTTCGCCACTAAAGTCAGTTCCCACTGTAGATAGGATCCTGTAGATGGTTTGAACTTCAACTCCCACTGGTTCTAGCCAGTATGGCCAGGGAGATATAGTCCAAAACATTAGACTGAGAAAGGCTCCCCAAGTATTATAGCATCATACATTTTCAAGCCAGGCTAATTAAAGCCTGAGGTGAAGGGAGAGGCTATATGAAGACACTGGTAATTCTAATTCATACACTTAGATAAGCTCTTAGAGGGGATTGATAGAACCTTTTGTGAGAATGAAAAGAATGGTGATGGCTGTTCTGCGGAAAATCTATTCACAATAGAGGTTTTTAAAAATACATATCTTAAAATACCACATCTCCTGTTACCTAAGGTTTTTAACTTTTCTTTTGTGATTTCTATGAATCAAACTTTGTCTCAGCTCCAAGTTATCAGAACAAGAGGCACTATTAGGCCATAGGAGGTAAATGCATGGCTGCAACTCCTATAATTCTACACTATTATCTGTGTTACCTAATGTGGTTTGGAGTTGTAATTCAAGAAACATCTGGACAGCCACACATTTCCCAGTTCTGCATTAAGCATAGTGACCTCTTGTCGCAGATAGCAAGCTTGAAGCACAATGACAAATTATTTATTTTATTATTGCTTTTTTTCCCTACCAAATTTAATAAAACATCTTTACTGTATTTTCTGTCTCATGTGCCAAAATTATGTAGCTGGACTTGGGTACCATGCATATTGAAAGGAGGATTTGCTGTTCTGTCTCAAGTAGCAGAACATTTTGGACCATCCAAGATCCCCCCCCCCCCACAAGCAAAGACACACATGAAGTGATGCTGACAATGTATTTCATGGATCTGACTTTAAGGTTATGGAACTATGCCATTGCTTTGAGGTTCTAGTATCATTGGGAAGCCATAACTCCCACCTCCTAGGACGAATGTTAGAATATGAGGAAAACCAACATATGCTGGGTATGTTTAGCATGCAGAAGACTTGAGAAATAATATGACAGCTATCTTCAAATATATGAAGGGATTGACTGAAGAAGATAGAGTAAGCTTTTTTTGTTCTCCCTCAGTAACAAGTCAACGTGTTCAAATTGCCAGTAAAGAGACTCCTCCAAACTTCTTGACTGTAAGTTTGACAGTGGAACAGACATCCACAGATAATGGTTTCTAGAGTCATTTTAATACAGGTAGATCTTTAACTGTGTATCCCTGCAATATAGCGGGTTGGACTAGATGGCATATGGAATTCCTTTCAAATAGAATCATAGAGTTGGAAGAGACTACAAGGGCCATCAGTTCATCCTCTGCCATTGAAGAAAATGCAATCAAGGCACCCCTGAAAATTGGCCATCCAGCCTCTGCTTAGAAACCTATGATTCTATTCACTGTTCAGAACAGGAATTTCTTCATTCCCTGACGGAATGAACTTTTGACTTTGAATACCTACTCCCTTTGGACTGCAGGAGTTAGAGGAAGAATAGCTGGATCTCTGCTACTGACGAAACTCAGGAGTACTGTGGTGCTCCATTCCATGAATCTCAGGAAAAGCATGGTGGCAAAAGAGACCCCAGTATGGCCCTATGTATTGTCCATGAGAGAAAGAGCTAAAGGAATTAGCTGTGGCGCAGGCTGGAGAACAGCTGCAATGAATCACTCTGACTGGGAGGTCATGAGTTCGAGGCCCGCTCGGAGCCTATGTTTGTTTGTCTTTGTTCTATGTTAAAAGGCATTGAATGTTTGCCTATATGTGTAATGTGATCCGCCCTGAGTCCCCTTCAAGGTGAGAAAGGCGGAATATAAATGCTGTAAATAAAAAATAAATAAATAAATAAATAAATAAATAAATAAATAAAGCATATTTCCTTTTCCATGCCAGAAAACTGTGCCAAGTGCAAAATGTCAACACAACACCATTTTGGTCTCTGCATTAATCTAGTAATCTAAATCAGTAAATGCTCCATGAGCCTGTTCCTCTTAGGGAGGCACCCACTAGCAAAATATAATCAGGAACTCTTCTCAATATGGCAAAACAAGGGACAAAAGAGGGATAGTTAGAGGTACCAGCAAATCTATCAAGGATCAGTACTGGAAAACAGAGAATACTGGAACATTTGCTGCTGTGTCAGAATAACCATATAAGCCAAAACTGAAATATTGCTACTATTATGTAAAATATCAAAATTTTGGCTTTTATTTATGAGAAATTATGATCCATAACCTGGTCCAGTAAACTATAGTTCTTTTTCTTGACAATGCATTGTGGTGGTGGATACTATATGATTCTCCAGATGTTGTTGAACTATAACTCTCAGCATTGCTTACAATTGGCTGTGGTGGCTAAGGATGCCAGGACACACAGCGCAACAAGAGCTAGGGGTTTGCCAGCTACCTCCTCAGTGTATTGGATCCACACATAATCACAAATCAATATGTCTACTTCAGGAATATACAGGGATCTAGCTCCGTTGTCTCCTTGGAAGTCTGCAATATGGATTTCCTTTACAGTTAAAATAAAATAAACAAGTGAAATGATGACTTATATAACTGTTGATGTTCTCTAGCAACTTGAAAGATCAGTTGTTTATACAGCCTATTAGAAGGGTGTGTCCCTCCCGCTTCTCCTTTGGCAAGGAATATGTTTTTATAGCTAGGTGTGAAGAAGGTTAAAGACATTGTTTACTTATTCATACATTCCAGAACCTCTGCTGTAAACAACAATTAGGATGAATAACCTGAAGCAAAGCCAGTGCTGAAAAATCTGCTGTTCTCATTAAAAAATGCTGACAAACATTAACAGGCCTGTCGAGTGTTTCTGTGCCATGACTGCTTTCTTTATGGTATTTGATTCAAAGAACATCCTTTTCAAAGGAACTGCAGAGTGGAGCATATCAAACACCATGCTTACCTGATGCCTTGCAAAAAGACCAGGTCTGCACAAACAGGCAATGATTGTCCAGTCTTGTTTGTTTCCCTAGCAGTACAAAACACAGAGGACTAGATGAAGCATCTGGCATGCTACCACACATGGTGGATGGTGGGCAGCATCTGATTTAGTGAGTCACACTTATGTCAGACTGAATTAGAAAACTGATTTCCATGCTGTTGCAGAAGCCGAGAGACTGTGCAATAATGCTACTAGAATATGGATTGAATCAGCGATTCTCAACCTTGGGGCTCCACTTCCAAGGAACTACGGTAGGCAACCCATAAAAACCAACATGTTTATTATACAAACTTAATCCAAAAATACATTCTAAGAATCTGCTAATAATACGGCAAAATGTTTTCTTTAAAATTCTCACTAAGCTCAGTAAAATACTTCCCTAACAAGAAAGTTGTACACTGTTTACAGCAAACTTGCAAATTCAGGCTGAACTGGGCTTCTTGGTATAGGAAGTTGGAGTCACCTCTGCAAAGGTCTTGGTTGGTTACACCACCTGTTAATTTAAGAATTCTTTAACAGATAGTATCTTCCAATCTTCCCAAACTCAAATGCAGACACCCTGAGGGCTGTTGAACAAAGATAGAGGTTTTATAACTTTGTACTGTGCCTGAAAACCAAGGTGTGGCTGGCACAGATGTCGAGGACTGTTTGTTCTATACTTTCATACCTTCTTCCTCATGTTGTGGGCGGGATCTGATGTCTCCTTCTGCCACATTTTGTAATGTTTTCAAAACACGTTCAAAGGTATGGCAATGCAGAGCACATTGCAGGAATAGAGATTTGATGTTATAAAATCATGATTTTCAGATTCCTATGTTCTAGGAAAGGATTAAGTTCCACAATATTGTGAGAGATCTTGCCATAATTTGGCTCTTACCACATAGTAAATACAAAATGGCTTATATGATTGTTATCTCATTATTTAATGATTTCTTAACACTTACTCTAGGTGGATCTATACTGCCCTATATCCCAGGACCTGATTCCAGATTCTCTGATTATTCCACATTAGCTAGCAATGTAGGCTCATATAATCCAGATCCGATCCTGGGATATAGGACAGTGTAGATCCAGCCTATGTCTCTGTGGCAAATATCCACCAGAAACTATTCAGCAGGTTTTCACATTCCTGTCTCATTGTCATGATGGCTCAATTTATACTGCCATATAATGCAGTTTGAGACTGCATTATATGGCAGTATAGATGAGACCCCAGTTTTTCAGCATTTCATGACTTTTCCCTCCTACCCTACAGAAAATTGATGGATATTTGTGTGGCTAGTTTTTCAAAACATGCACATTTCTCCATTGGTTAAAACATATCAGTACACATTTTCTAAAAATTGTAACACTTTAAAATATGGCCATTATTTCATATGTATGCATATTTGTTTTAATGCACTTGCCTCCAAAATGCACTGCAGGCCTTAGAAATAGATGAACTTCTAAGTAAAGACATCCATTCTGTTGCCGTTCTTGAAAGATATTCCCACAAGAAATTTGAATAAAGCAAATATCCTTTCTGTTCCTAATGGCTGTCTATGCCACCAGAAGTTATGATATCTCTGAACAGCTGGACAAAATGCTGGGGTGATATGCATTCCTTCACAATATGGATTTGTGGTTGTTGACCGGACTGTGGTGCAGCTGGTTAGTAGCCTGCTGCAGTAAATCACTACTGACCAAGAGGTCGTGAGTTCAAAGCCTGAGTTGGATTGAGTGCCCGACTGTTAAATAGCCCCAGCTCGTTGTTTACCTAAGCAACCCGAAAGACAGTTGTATCTGCCAAGTAGGAAAATTTAGGGATCGCTTATGTGGGGAGGCTAATTTAACTAATTTACAACACCATAAAAACGTCCAGCAGTGTGCATGCCAGATGAGGAAGTACTCCATCAAAAGGACTCATTGTCACAGTGGGTGATGAAGCAGCAGCTCCTCCTGTAGCTGGAATCAACATACCCTCACAAAACCAAGAGCTGGGAAGTTAAATAGCATCTGTGTCTGTCTGTGTGTTGTTTGTCTAATGGCATTGAATGTTTGCCATATATATGTACATTGTGATCTGCCCTGAGTCCCCTTCGGGGCGAGAAGGGCGGAATATAAATACTGTAAATAAATAAATAAATAGACACCTCCTAAATTACATTTTCCTAGCCAAAAAGAGAGGGTGAGTTGCTGTTCCTAGAGTCCTCTGGGTATAATTCACCTCTTAAGTAGGTTACAAGGGCTTCCTGTACTAACCCAAAATGGACTTTGGGGCACTTGGATTTTGTTGTTGTTGTGTTTTATGTTTGTTCAGCCTTCAGAAGGTCTTAATCATAAAAAATGGTCCCCAAACCTGCTACAGTTGATGAATCCCCTTAACTGAAGTAAGCATAATGATTTCAAATGGACTTCTAGAGTAAATAGATTTTGTAATACAACCAGATTCTAAGCAATTCGATATTCCAATTGAATGTATTCAATCTACATGTCTGACGAGTAAATTTGATTTTGTCCTATTAATAGAGTAGAAGCCATTTGACTCTTGTTTCTTCAGCCACATAAAACTATTTTCCAAATAGAAGTTAATGCTCAATTTAATAACAAACATCATCTCTTATCAGCATTATTGTTTATTTTGGAAGGAGTCACTGAACACAGCAACAATTCCCAAGCAGACTGAAAATAGATCTCAGCATTACTGCAAATACATCATGTTGTATCATGCAAGCCGAAGCATGATCACTCAGGATCTTTCCCATATTCAATAACTTTACTTTTCAAGGCCAAACTTCACCCTGGCAACTACATCAAGGATTTATTAGTTTTATTAAAGCACTGCACATGTAAACTTTCTTCAGAACTGCAGTGTGGTACTCTTCTTTTGTTGGCGATGATCTCAATGAAAAATAAACTACCACCAATGCTGCTATTATTAGCATTTTAGGTGAAAAAAGCTTCTATTGGTATAAATATCTACACCCCATATCTGATATGAAGTGTTTGGTCCTGGCATTTTTACTGTACATTTGAGATGCTATCAAAAGTCCAATAAATCTCACAAAAGACTAATAAATATCATGGCAAATGTTTGCATAAACATAATCTGGAAACTATTATTTATTGCAGGGAAATTTTTTACATTATTATGTGGAAGCAGTAAACATCATACATTCTATGTAAATGCTTTATTAGCAGGTCCGTGTCACTAGAAAATTTTCTATTATTATTATTATTATTATTATGATTATTATTATTTCTTCTACTACTACTACTACTACTACTACTACTATTATTCGATCCTCTTAAAGTGGTTTATAACAAATTAAAAACATCTTATTGAACAATTCATAAGATAAATGTTAAAATGAGATGAAACAGTATTAAATGAAACAAATTAAAATCATGCATAATTAAATGCATGCACACAGACAGGTGTGCACACCAGTACAACAATTTGCAAGATCTCGCTTAGACAAGACAGGCTTATATGGTGGTCTCTTCCAACTCTGTGATTCTATTGTTTTAGTTATCAAACAAATTAAAGTGTTTGCTGTTGAACAGATGGTTCTGATAGCACTGTGAACTATTAGCTAAACTGCGCCAAGTCATGGTTAGATGAAGAGCTGGCCAAAAATCAAAACAAAACTAGAGAAGGCGAAAACACATAAAACCTGAAAAGCAGGATCGAAGGAAAAGGCGGCCAGATGGGGGAGTTGTTAAAGAGTAAAGGAAAGAAGGGGTAGGAAAATTAATTAAAGGGGATAAACCAAAGTCATGAGAGGAAGAGGAGACTACAGATTCAAGACTTCAGAGAGTATTTTCTCTACACAGTTACAGCCATAGTTGGCAACTAATACTTTGCAAGCTAACAGTAACTAGTTCCTTGCTACTGCTGATCTTGACTGTAAACAAATGGAGCCACTGACACACAGGAGGCCAAATGGAAACACAAATGTAAAGCAATTCCCATGAGAACTCTCTGCAAGCATTCCTTTGTTCTGATCTTTATTAAATTAAACATCGTTTGAATTCACAATAGGGTGAGGAGAGATAAGAAATCTGCTTGTATGTACATTTATATATTGGCATGAGCACATATGAGGTCTAGCACATCTTGGAGAGCCAATTTTTTAAATAAGTAAACTTCCGCTTGATGTCCCCTGTCCATCTTACGGATTTCTAAAATGCGCTACAAATAAAGGTGTTAAGACAGCAGGGGGCCGTTTACCAAGACTGACAGGTCTGTGTTTGACTTGCTGTCAGGTCCTGTGATTTTTTGCCCCACTTATTTGTTCTGCAATTTGATGCTGTCTAGAAGCACCCTTACTCTCCAGAACTACAGTACTAAAGCTCTCAGCAGAGAATTATAAATATTTCACAAAATTCCATATCTTAGTATTCTGTAGGGTGGAAGCAAGAAACATTCCAACTGTGGAACACTTATATTGAAGATAAAGGCAGTAACTATAGAGAAGAGGTGTGTGTGGCTACAAGCTGCATGCATGAACAAACACACACTGATTGGAAATTACCTCAGCAGCCGCTCTGTAATGTTCTCTGTAATCCACAAAAGCACCAGGTACCTTCTCACACTACCAAAAAAGTTCTCATTTCCACATGGCTTAAGCTAGAGCAAACACATCTCAACCAAAGTGTGAATCCACACTACTCAGGGCTAACTGACAATTAATCCCCAACAACTAAATGCTGACAAACTCAGAGTCAGAATGGCAAACCCACAGGACAGCACATCAAACGAGAGGAATGTGGAGCGTAATAATCACTTTAGAGATGGTGTAAGCAAAATCACTTATGTGAAACTAGGAGTATTCCTACTGGCACTACTTCTGGCCAGCTTGGGAGCACTGGATTTGACCTTTAAAAAAGTGAATGACATGATAACATTTTTAAAAAATTGCATTGTCCTCTCTGAATGTTGTTAGTGAAGACAAGTCAAGAAAATTCTGCCATCTGCTGTGAACACAGAGGTCAGAATCCACTGTTGCTTCTGGTATAATATGCTAGTAAAATTGCCCTTCCAGGATCATGCAGCAGCGATGAAGGATAATGGACAAAATCTGATGGCTTTCAGCAACCAAATTCTCCTATGTCTTCCTTTGTATCTGTAATACCTGTGGTCTAATCCATCCTACCTCTACCCTCTATGCTGGCATAGATACTCAGGCATAGTGTACTAATGGAATTCCAGCCAAAGAATCTCTTTTTTCATTGGGTTTTTTTTTTTTTGGCTGAAGAGGATTTTCCAACCTTTGGTCATTTTGCGGTTACCATAATCAACTACAAAACACCATTTTAAAAGCTCACTGCATGAAAATAGACCTGATGTTGTGACTACAAAAGATAACTTTCTGAAGGCTTGGGAAAAATCAACTATCTTTCTCATTGAGTATCAAAACACTTCTTTAAAGCTAATTCATTGTGAAATATATTTATCCTCTCCTACAGAGTGAAGTTTATTTTAAAAGAAAAATAATCAATGATCTAAGCCGGAATGAATCAATATCTATATACTGTATTACTAGATTCTAACAAATGTGTAATGATGCAATAGAAATAAATTCAACTATTTTGCATTCTGCTTTGGCCAATTAGAGAGAAGCATTTATAATAAGCCAGCAAAAAATAGATGGATAACTGTGAAAGAAAATGAAGAATTAGAAAAGGTACATTAAAAAAACAATAAAAAATACTACCAGGTTCAGAATATGAAAGCTTCCCTCTGAAGGCCATTGTGCAGCATATTAATGTAGCAATCTGCTTCTTAGTATATTAACATGCATGCTACAAACAAGATCTCATATATTTAAATGTTTCCACAATGAAAAAATAGTTCATATACTACAGGGTTTGTTCTCAGTTTGGACAAATAATATGATATGGAAGGGATGGGATGAAGTGCATGTAACATTGAAGCTCACTCAATGCCTTCATATCGTAGGCAACCATGGATCCTCAATTATGCTACCATACTGCTTTTTGCCATTACTTGTTGATATGTATTTTATAGAGCTTGTGAAATTTTATTGTTTGTCAACAAAGCAGCATAGCCAGTGGGCATGTTGGTGGTGTATTTCTGGGAATGGTAGTTAAAGAATAGTTTTCCCAATGTGCAATGTGCTTTCTGCTTAAGCCTGGATCTTTCACTGCTCCCTCGGCTCTTGGGAGTCTTTCCAAGATGTGAAAGTTTTCTTCCAATTCCATCTCTTAATGCAACAGTAATAACATTTCTACATGTGCTTCAAGAATTCCAACTGTTTGCAACAACCAGACACCAGACTATTCAATGAGGTTTATCGAAACAAGTTTTATGGCATACATAGAGCATAGAATTCAGCACCACGGACAACTTCTTTATCCTCTGGAATAAAATCCAGAGAAGATACACCATAAACCTGACTTGGGACCTCATCACACTTGAGAATTTATCCACTTTAATCCACTTTAAATGCTATGATTGCCTCCTGAGGAATTTTAGAGTTTGTAGTTTAGGGAGGGGCCTATAAACAGCTCATCCAGAGAAGCCCTGGGCTTCTCTGAATGAGCAGAATTCTTCAGGAGGCAGTTGCTGCATTTAAAGTGGATTTGCCCCGTGTAAGCCGCCCCGAGTCCCCGTTGGGGAGATGGTGGCGGGGTATAAATAAAGTTTTATTATTATTATTATTATTAAATGCTCAAGTGTGATGAGACCCTTGTTATCCATCAGCTACTATTTAATTTCCTTTCTTTACTGCCTCCAGTTCTCAGAGAGTCAAAAATACTCATAATGTCCATTCTGAATCACTTTATTTCCAAATTACATGTAAATCAGCTCATAAATTGATTTATAGCACAACATAGTGCAGAATGGTCATATGATTAAGTACTTAGAGTATAAACTGTTTGGTGGTGTATCTTGTTTGTGGCATTTGACAGAAAGCCCTGCAATAACTATAGAATCATTCCTTAAATTTGTTGAGAATCCCTAGTATCGTAATCTGAGTACACCATGGCAAACTCACAAATGTGAATCAAAGCCATTCTGTTCAGTTGTTCCCAAATCCCTGTACAGAATACCATCTGCATAATTCTTGAAAAATAGTACTGTAATATGTATCTCTTTTCCAAAACACTGATTCTTAGATGCCTTTAGGGTGACCTCATTTATCAAACAATGGCAGAATATGGATGAAATGAAAATTTAAAAATGCATCCAGTCTGTGTTTGAAAGGCTGTAATCCATTCTTTATTCTCTACATACTATAAATTCTTGACTATGTGAAATCACAAACCTGAAAAAAATATGCCAGTGTTACGTCACTGTACAGCAAAAAAACAACTAGCAAGCCAGAAAGCAACAGAGCCGTTCTATCGTAAATGCTCCAGCTATGTACTGCATACTGAAACTACCTTGTCTCTTCTGCAGAAAATTGTGCCAACCAGCACCATTCAAGGGACATAATCTGTTTCAAAGTGGCTTTAACTGTGAACCTTTCAGCAGCTAGCTAGGGCGGAAGAGATATGTATTTTTCCCCCAGCAACTGCCTTCCCTTCCCCCATCCCACCTCCACTGTCTCCGTCATTGCTAACCGGTGCCGGCTCAAACTGGATAGCTCCAGCCTCAGCAGCATCTTTGCTTCCTCTCCCTCTTAGCTTTTGTTCCCAGACTTAGAATATAGCACTCTGACTTGACTCCAAGCTGCTCATGCAAGGAATCGGCTAACTAATGCATGTTGAAAATCGCTCATTTAACAACAGCAGACAATTCAGAGAAGAAAAATGCATTCTTTCAGGAGAAGCACATTGTAACGTGTTAGTTCTACTGCAGCATTCATGATACTATAAAAGGACGATTGCTTCAAATGTGAAAAAGATATAACCTCCAAGCATATTTACTTTACTTATTATTGTGTGATCCACTGATTATGATTTGAATGAAAGAAAAGCTACCTAAGTTAATTAAAAATATCTCTGTGCCTGTTGCCTTAGTGAACCATTCTTATGCTTTTTGAAATGCATTTCTATGCATAGCCATGCTTATGTTGGAGAATAATTTACAGCGTTGTCTTTTCATAATGTTGGACTAGGATTGGTGAAACTGAAGTTCAAACCCCCAATTCAGCTTGAGACACACTGTTTACCTTTTGGGTCTCAACTGCTTCACAGGGGTTAAATTGAGAGCTATTCGTGTCTATCATCTTGAGTTTATTCATAGAAAGGCATGATATCAATGTAAATAAATGCACTGATGGGAAATTATTGTTCCTTGGATTCCATAATGCTTCTGGAATCCAAAGAATGCCTATTAATAAACTACTGATAAACATTTTGTGTTATAATCTACACTAGACAATTATATTTCGCTATAGCAGCACCACATGACCTGACAGGTGGTCTTGTTGGTTATCTGGTAGTATACCAGAGGATACAGAAACACAGAAACTAGACACAGGCTGCATTAACTCCCTCTCCTAGCATCCTTTGTGACACTGCAAAGTATCTTTGTGTGTATCCTTCCATTCACACATGTATTCTTAACAAAAATGGTTCCTCCAGTGGACACTTCTCCAATCTAGCTGGCCCTGGGTGGAATGATTTATTTTGTATGCAGGTTGAGATAAAGAATCAAGGTGCATATTTTAATAGATAATGTATTTTCTTGTTCACTAATTTCTGGGCAAAAAAAAAGCAAAGAGAAGGAAATGTATGTGTAAAAATGGAGACATGCTTAACCTTTGGAATAAAACCCAGAGTTGGTGTCCAGCTGCAAGTGCCTCTGTGTCCTCTTCTTCTACCATGTATGTGTGAGTGCTGGGGGGGGGGGGGGAGTTGTTCTCCAGAAATGGACAGTGGATCAGCCCAGGCAACCCTCTTTAGTTGAAAACATGCAAGCACACTAAAGCATCCAGTCAGCTTTGATTCCCACCCAGCCACCTTTCCTGTATGATAAGGTGGAACTCTCCATTGTCCAAGGCCTTCACATTTTGGGTGACTAAGGCACAGCAGTTCTCCGAACTGTCCCAGCCAGTAAACTTCCCTGCCCAACCACCATGGCTATGAGCTAAGCTTGGGAGATCATTCTGTCTTTGCTAAACCTGTTGTTCCAGAACCAAAAACAGCTGTAAGGATCTTTTATATCCCACACAGAAATGGTTACTGGTTGGCCAAGGTTGAGTTTTGCAGGCCTGTAGACAAGAGTTCAATTATCTGGAGGAGGCAGGAGACTACAGTAAAAGCTGAAGATGTACCTGATTTAGCTGTTCCTAAGGAATGTGCCTCATCATCTTTTAATGTCTTCTCCAAAAGAGTAGCAGGATGAATGGTGGGTGGCCAGAGCTTGCCACGTCTCATCAGTAACAATATTGAGAGTTATATCTCCTGGAGTTAAGAAAACTGCATGTTCCAAAGAAAAGGTCTGACCAAATGAAAAATCTGGATCACCGTGGTATTATAAGACCTTTAGATTATGCCTGCACAATTGAAGTTCATGTTGCCTCAAAATGCTTAGAAAGGTTGTGTCTCCCTTATTCTGCATTTCTTACTACCTGAAGCAAAGAGAATAGCATCCTTCTCAAAGCATAGCTGCACATACCCCTTGAAACGAAAAAGGAAACTAGGCAGCTACAGTTTGTTTAAAGCAGCTCCATATGCATTGATAGATGCTGAGCTTTATTTACATTCCTACCTTGAAGTGTTTGCAATTTCTATGCAGTTCTGCATTCTGAAAACCCTTGGAAGCCATCTAGACTTAACAAGCTCTAAGCAAAAAATATTTTTGTCAGGCCTGGAGTAAATGAGTGGAGGCGGGGAGACCAGATCTAGGCAGGTAAAGAAGCACTTCTACTAATGAAAATGAACAAGTTTATTGAACACACAAGGGATAAATCTGTGTACTTGTGCAGATATCACTGGTCAAAGCAGGAATGGAAATATGAGGTAAACTAAAACAATTTTTGCAGTAGTCTATCACTCCCATCCATCCAATGACCTTTTTAAGCAAAAGCACGAATTGCCTCTTCTTAAAGGTCCCAGGAGCATCCACTAATCTTTGAAATAGGTTGCCCTGCTCCCTGCAATGTCTTGCTATTAAAAACGTGTTGTTGTTGTTGTTGTTGTTGTTGTTGTTGTTATTAAAAAAAACAGAAACAAATTTCTCATCACTTCCAATTCTGGTGGGTGGGTTTTGTTTTATTTTGGTTTTGCAGTTAGTACATTTCTGCAGTCTCAGGCATTACATTTCCCCAGGCATGCCAAAGTTTCCCTTTCCTGGGCGAAAGGAAGTTCCATTGAATTTGGGATTGGATTTCCCTGCAGCAATATTTCAAAGAATGTATTAACTTCTTTAAAATATTACTTCTACTCTTTTTGATTTGCAAATCATAAAAAGCTATTTATTACTTCTGTCAGTTTTGATTTCAGTGGACACCTGAAAAAAGAATGGCTCTTGCTTTGATTTTTCTATGACAGATTATAGGTATGAAACTAATAACCAGCTATTCTAGGTTTTTTTCACCTGTTTAAAAATACTAAATGAATAATAATGAAACTTTGGAAAAACCAACCAAAGGGTACACCAACACTTTTGAACAATCATCTGTTTATGGAATGCAAAAGGAGAAGCATCATTTACCACATTTGGAAAGTTGTATATCTGTGATATACTGTTCAATGCACTACAATTATCAAACAATTGCTGGCAAAGAATCACAGCCAATTCCACTCACATCATTTGAATTTTATTTTGCACTGTGAATTTGTTCCAATATTTCTAATAAACGGGAAAACTACTTTATATTTTAAATTTGTTTATACTGAACTATTAAGCCTATCTGCAAGTTTGGTACATTAGAGAGTATAGCAAATAGTACCCCCAAAAGAACATTGAACAGGACCTGTAATTTGTGAAAAGCCTTCCATGGGTCTGTGCTTTAAGACTACACATGCATTGATAATGGCCCCTTCCACACAGCTGTAAAAAAAATCCACAATGAACTGGATTATATGTCAGTGCAGACTCAGATAATCCGGTTCAAAGCAGATATTGTGGATTATCTGCCTTGATATTCTGCTTTATATGGCTGTGTGGAAGGGCTCAATGTTATGCGGCTTTAGTGAACTGAATCAGCACATCCCAATAGCATCAAAAGCCTCACGTCACATTAAGTTATATAATAGTAAGTATGCTTGGTTATATAATAGTAAGTATGCTTGCTAACTAACTATTGGGTACATGTTTGAAATCATGGTTTGGCAAATCTCAAGACTGATTGTACCAACAGGCACAGAATGGGTGCAGCATTAGCCTTGCAAATACAAGATTGAACATTAGATAACATTACACTAGTGCCATCTACGATATTAGCTATATATGCTGGGAGCAACCCTTTTAGATCTTGATGACAAGATAACACTTATATGTTCTCAAGGTAACACAGCTGATATTTATCAGGGATAATGTAATGTCAATATACTTTGTTAGCCTAAACACACAAATTCCAGTAGAGACTATTGTGGCTCAGATAATTGTCTAATCAGTTTAAGTAGCCAGGAATACCTCAGACCTTAAAGCAAAACAGCTGTGCCCTGGCCTACCTCTCCACTTCAGCAAAGCATATTAAGTTTATAGGATAGGTATGTTTACACGGTAGAATTAATGCAATATTGGCTCAATGCTATAGAATCCAAGAAGCTGTAGTTTTGCAAAGTCTTTAGCATTATATGCCAAAGAGATCAGTTCTCCACCAAACTACAACTCCCAATATTCCATAGCATTGAGCATTTAAAGAGGTGTCAATCTGCATTAATTCTGCAGTGTAAAGCCATCCTATATCTTTAATGTATATATATGTACATCTTTAATCTACATTTCTCACAGTAAAATAATGTAGTCAGTTAATGGAAATTACTGAGATAATGGATTCTCTTTTGAAGAATTACAGATTTCTTTGACATATGTTCTAGATGGCTGTGAAACACTTGAGCACATTTGAAGTTGTACTGTGGGAGTGCAAGGGATTTTGCTATGCAGAAGTCTGTGCCTATGAATTTGGATGGAGTCCTGTATAAGCATGTGATTAAACATTAGAGTTGTTCAGAATTTGGAGTGGTCAGTTCCCTTCAGCCAATCTGGTTTGTTTGGTTTGGCTGAATGGCTGTAACAGCAAGGGTCCAGCTATCACATTTTCCCATCCATAATGGGACCACGTGGCAGCCAATCATGGCTCTTCCTCCCCTATTCAGCATCACAGTTGCATCCTGACTTCAGTGTATTTTTTGTCTTACCTCTAGACACAGTATAGAGGACACCTTTGCTCCTGAAAGGCGGCAATATGTGCAGTGAAGAAAATGTTTTTCTTTGCACGCATTGCACCTACAGATTCATGTCCAGCTGAGAGGTGAGAGTGGTGAGAGATTTTCAGTAGTTCACTGTGATGCTTTTAATAACCATTTTTTCAGATAAAATTTCGCACAAAGGGCTTGGCTTTAGCACAGCTGGCAAATCACCAGCAGTAATAAGATCTACCAACCAAAAGGTGGTCAGTTTGAAACCCAGTCAGGATAAGCACCTGACTGTCAAGCCCAGTTCACTGTTTACCTAAGCAATTTGAAAACAGCTTAGAGCTGTAAGTAGAGAAATTAGGTGCCACTAATTAAGTGGAGGAGTATTTTCACCATAAAAAGAAAAAAAGATCAGAAATGCCAGTGACCAAAAGGAAGGAGGAAGTCTTGATGGCTCGTCATCAAGAATGGAGCAATGGAACCCCCCTATCACTGAATCTGAGCACAACCTTTAAAGGCATCGAAGCTGGACCTTGACAAAACATACCTCCTTTCTGTCTGTTTTGTCTATCCAAATGGCATTGATTGTTTGCTGTGTATATGTACTGTGATCCCCCTGAGTTCCCTTGGGGAGATAGGGCGGAATATAAATAAAGTGTTATCATTGCATAAGAGTTGACTTAGATGCTGTCATTGGAGCAGAGACCAACAACGAGGTGTCCAGCAACTCTGTAAATGGGATTACAGACCAATGTCTCACCTTCCTTTTTTGGGCAAGATAATTAAGAAGGAAATCGCCCTCCAACTCCAGGCAGTCTTGGATGACACACACTTCCTTGCCCATATCAAACTGACTTGAGAGAAAGATACAGAGACGAGTCTGATCTGGTTGACTTAGTAGATGATCAATGTCTCAACACTAACAGTGGGAGTGCTTTCAGTGGTTTTTGATACCATCAACCATGGTATCAGTGTGAAATGTCTGGAGGGGCTGGGAATTGTAGTCGGTGTGTTGCAGTGGTTATGGTTCCAGATGGTGGCATTTGGGACAAGCTGCTCCTCAAAAAAGGAGCTGTTATGTGGTATCCCACAAGGTATCATTCTTTCCCCATTGCCTTTAAATATTTACATGAAACTGCTGGGAGAGATCATCCATAGGCATGAAGCAGGATGTTATCAGTATGCTGATGACACCCAAATAAATTTCTCTTTGCCTTCAAAAACAGTCTCAGCTAAGGATAGCGTGTCTCCTCTGAATGAATGCCTGGAGGTAGTAATGGGCTTGATGAGGAAAAACAAGTTGAAACTGAATCCAGACAAAACAGAGGTGCTTGCCATCAAGGGTCCAAATCTGGGGATTGAGGTGTGTCAACCAGTCTTGGATGGAGTTACACTCCTCCTGAAAGACTGTGTTCACAGCTCGGGAGTGCTCCTGGATCTGTCTCTCCAAATGTCAGCCCAGGTCGATGCGATGGTCGATATTGTTTACTATCAGCTTCAGCTGATATGCCAGCTGAGCCCCTTTTTAGATTTTGAGGACCTAATGATGGTATTGCATGCACTGGTAATCTCAAAGTTGGACTTCTGCAATGCACTTTATCTTGGGCTACCTTTGTACCAAGTTCGGAAACTCTGACTGGTTCAAAATATGGCAGCCAGATTGGTTACGGGAACAATCAGGAGTGAGCATATTACACCTAAAGTCACTCCACTGATTGCCAATTAGTTTCCAGGCAAAGTACAAGGTGTTGGTTTCGACCTTTAAAGCCCTACATGATGTGGGTTCAGGTTACCTAAAGGATCGCCTTCTCCCGCACAATCTGCCCTGCATACTGAGCTCCTCTGGGGGATGGCTACTAGGAGTGTGCAGAAATTCGTTTAGAAATTCATTTCAAAATTCAGATGACCCCTATTTCATTTCAAAAATATTTTTTAAAAATTCTGGGGGGGGGTTGGGGGAGGTCCAAAAAGGCCTTTGTCTTGTTGTATGATGTTTCATTGAAGATGTGGAGGACCTCAGCAGATGCCCTTAAAATGAAGGGTCATTTATTAGACTTAGACTATAGTCTTAGACTATTCAGATCTTCAGATGTAAGAAGTTGTTCTTTGAATTGGCCTAGGATATACCCATAACATTTATCTTTCTGAGCGTGCTATCCCCTGAATGATCATCTCCAGTTATAGTATTTCAATGTGTATCTTTAACTTTTAAATAAGTACTTATTTGACTACTACTGTTTTCATGAGTTTTAAAATGTATTAATTTGATGATGGGATATTGAAATACAAAGGTGTACACTTATGTTTTCATTGTCCCTAAACCTATGTATATGTGGCCTTTATGCATCCCTTCCACAAGGCACATATGACCAACTTTTCTTATGCCAAATTCTCCATCCCACAAGCACAGATTCATAGCACTAAGGTTATGATAGAGTGATTTCTCAAAGCTACCACAATAAGTAATTGTTTTAAATGATGAATAGTCACAGCTAGTGTTATATAATTCTTTGTTCTGCCACAAGTATCATGTTTCAGTGGACTTCTATGACGTCAAGCATAGAATGGCCCATTCAGGGATTTTGAAAACAGCATTCCATATCTTTGTGTTCCTGACATATATTCAGGCTAAAGAATAGCCTTTGCAGAATGACTGAGGGGAAAAAAACATGAATGAAGGAGCAGGACATTTCAGTACTGCTGTAGCGTACTTATAAGGAGCACGGATAAACAGTGCCTCATAGTGGGCTGTGATGTTATGAAATTTAGATGCTGAGAAAAAGAAACTGAGTTGGTTGTTGCTTTTGACCTTTAAAGTCCTACATGGTGTGGGTGCAGGTTACCTACAGGATTGCCTTCTCCCATACAATCCTCCCTGCACACTTAGCTCCTCTGGGAGGCGGCTGCTAGGGATGTCTGAAACCGCAGAAATCAGTTTTGAAATCCATTTCGAAATTCGGGTGGCCCCCATCTCATTTTGAAAATATTTCAAAAATTCAAAGGGGGGTATTTTGTTTTGAATTCGAAGTTTTGTTATCGTTTCATTAGTTTTGTTTCACAGGTGGAAGTGAGGGAATTTCAGAGACTTGTTTCTCTGTCATTTTAATGACTATCAGGACGAAACTTGGGACACCTGTAGGACACATTTATGACAGACCATGAGGAGGGCACCATTCCTGCAAAGTTTCAGAAGGATTTGGTCATCCACTAATTTTTAGGATTTTTTCCCAATTTCAACAATTTAAGCTCCTTGGGCAAGTCACACTGTCTCAACTTTAGAGAACTTTGGGCTTTCAAAATATTTTATGACTTCCAGGATGAAAGTTGCAACACCTGTAGGATTTTTAATTTTTAGATTTTTTCCAATTTCAATCTTTTGTGTTGGGTTGGACTAGATACCTTTGTGGGTCCCTTTAGGGGAAACTTTGGGGGGGGGGGGCTGTTTTGTTTGAATTCCAGGGAACCATTTTTATTCATATCTACAAATCGCCAAATGTGCCCGAAACCCAAAATGACATCCAAAGTTTTGCACACCTCTAGTGACTCGACTGGCAACCTACAATCAAAGGGCCTTTTCATTGGCCATCCAAAGACTGTTCAATAACCTACTGGAAGAGATCTGACAGCCAAATGACACAATTTAAGACCTATCTCTTCTGGCAGGTCTACCCAATCAATTTTAACTTATGAATTTTCAACCCGTATTTTATTTTAAGCTGCATTTCACCTGTGTTTATGTTATATGTATTGTAATAGTGTTTTGCACTACTTTACTCTTTTAACTATGTTGTACCCCAACTCATGTATGGAGCCCTGGTGGCGAAGTGTGTTAAAGCACTGAGCTGCTGAACTTGCAGACCGAAAGGTCCTAAGTTCAAATCCCGGGAGTGGAGTGAGCGCCCGCTGTTAGCTCCAGCTTCTGCCAACCTAGCAGTTTGAAAACATGCCAATGTGAGTAGATCAATAGGTACCGTTCTGGCGGGAAGGTAATAGCGCTCCATGCAGTCATGTCGGCCACATGACCTTGGAGGTGTCTACAGACAACGCCGGCTCTTCGGCTTAGAAATGGAGATGAGCACCAACCCCCAGAGTCAGACATGACTGGACTTAACGTCAGGGGAAACCTTTACCTTTTTTACTCCAACTCAAGCCGTAAGGAGAGGCAAGTCATAAATATGTTGTTGTTGTTGTTGTTGTTGTTGTTGGTCTTTAAAATACTACAGTGCCCTTTGTGGCTTTTACACATCTTTTACTGGGATCTCTATGGTAATTGATGACTACTGATTCAGGTTCCACATAAATATGTATATTACAACAGATCTATTAAGTGGGTTACATACTGCTTCCTGAAAAGGCTCTAAGTGGTAGCATGGATTTTACTACTCAAAGGAGATGTTGGAAGTTTAGTCTGTTTTGTCTTTAACAAGAAATCACTATACAGCTTTTTTAATAGGTCTGAATACAACGCATTTCAAATTTACTCTTCTCATTGCATTTCTGATCCAAGTTTTGCACATGACATTTCTGTGATAGAACTTGAACTGTTTCCTGAGATTCCTTCCCCACTTGCAGTGCTATGGACTCAAAAGTAGTACCTGTCATATAGTAACCTAGGAGGATAAACAGGTGTGATAAGTACTTAACAATGGATGACAATAAATGGTTTTGTTATATAACTTCTGTGGGTTTAGCTTCAACACCAATTATAAACAGGATTGAAAAGAAAAACCATTAACAATACCTGTCACAGCCAAGAAAGTGGATTTTGCAAGGACATTACTCAAAAAGATTATCATATTTAGTTCTTTGCAAACAAAAATATAAAAAGTAATAATATTTGCTTGGAATCCTCTGCACAATAGGAACAGCTTTATATATTTTTTCCAACTGGTATTGCATAATATTCTGTTTTTGTCATGTTTTGTTTTTGGTTCCTGCTACAATAAGGGCTGCACACTGCCCACGGTTAGTTGGTGATTCATTTTTAGTACAGTTTGCTTTGGGTTATTTTGTTGACTCTACAGACAGATCACAGACAGTCCAAAGTTGTTATTTATAGTTCTATAGATCAGATTTTTTTCTAACAAGTGACTTTGAAATCAGTTTTGTCTTTCAGCAGACAGTACTGAAGAAACAACTTGAATAAATATTGTACAACAAATGAAGGAATGAATGTAATAACAAAAAAGTCTGACTATCCTATAGCTAGCTACATTAGCGGGATCAAATAGTCTTCAATAATTTCTGTAAATAGGTAGAAATCTTTGACTTTTTGTATATGAAAACTAGCAGGCAGTGTCTGTATATATGAACCAGACTTATAGCTTAGGGTGGCAATGAAAGGAATAACTATACATTGCTTTGTACCTTTAAAGAATTAAGATAAACAGTATTTTACATTCACTTCTCTTCAAAATGGAAGGAGCAGATTTAATGTTTCTGTGCGACTCCTCTGTGCAGAGCAGCAGAAGAGCTCATTACAAAGAAATAGAGAATCAGATGCAGGTTACATATCCCTGATGCAAAAGGACTGCAACCTGCCACTGTGATGAGGTAAGGTAAAGGTTTTCTCCTGATATTAAGCCTAGTCGTGTCCAACTCTGGGGATTGGTGTTCATCCCCATTTCTAAGCTGAAGAGCCGGGGTTGTCCGTAGATGCCTCCAAGGTCATGTGGCCGGCATGACTGCATGGAGTGCCATTAGCTTCCTGCCTGAGTGGTACCTATTGATCTACTCACATCTGCATGTTTTCGAACTGCTAGTTTGGCAGACCCCCCCCCCCGGCCCGGCTCTGGGACTCTCTCCCCAGCGAGATCAGATTAGCCTCCACCTTGTCCACATTCCGTAAAGACTTGAAGACATGGATGTTTCAATGTGCCTTTGAACAATAAGGTCATCTTGTAATTTATCATTGCCCAGTCCGAATTGTTTACTGTACTGGCATTGAGCGCTTTATTCCTATTCCTGGTCCTATTTTGCATAAGCCCTGCCCTTTTCCTTGCAATTTTATTTGTCCCCCTTTTTGGTTCCTTAATGCTTATTGATGTATTTTGATGCTTTTATTCTGTGGTTTAATTGTTGTTGTTATTATTATTATTATTATTATTATTATTATTATTATTATTATTATACAGTAGGGTCTCGCTTATCCAACGTTCTGCATTATCCAGCACAGTTTGTCTCCTGCCTGGATCCACAGCTGTTTCTCTAGGAAGCAAGAACTGAACTTTTAGAGATTTAATTTCCAAAAATGTTGTTACTGTAAGTTCATTTTACACAATTCTGTCTTGATTAGTAGTCAATTTGTTTGTAGCCAATGTTTTTTAGTCAATGTTTTCGATACATTGCAATGTTTTGGTGCTAAATTCATAAATACAGTAATTACTACATTACATTACTGTGTGTTGAACTGCTTTTTTTAGTCGGATTTCATAATTTGTAAAATCATAATGTAATTTGACGTTTAATAGGCTTTTTCTTAATCCCTACTTATTATCCAACATTTTTGCTTATCCAACATTCTGCCAGCCCATTTATGTTGGATAACTGAGACTCTACTGAGTTTAAATAAAACATGATCTCCAAAAGGAAATTGAAAAAAAAAACAGGAAGAAAGTGTGGGGATTTCTGCTCATTTTAACCAGCCAAGGAGCACCCTTAGATTGAATTAGTTGTGCCACAAATGTTTTCTAATTTTACAGTAGAGTAGGTGGAGTATATAGATAGGAAAGAACACTTAATCTTTTTCCTGTTTCTTGATTTCTCCATGTATGCAAACAGTCTGCTGAGCTTTGAAAGCTCTATCTGAGTTTGTCCAGAAGAAAAACAGCTGGGATGTTTGGGGGGGGGGAGGGCATTTGCAAGAAAGAATTGGAAAGTGTCAAGAGTCTGAGAATTCCTCCCTTCTTGCCAATGAATTTCTACATTGATTCAACACACATGGAACTGAGATTATACACCTGGGGTTGTACACCTACAACCTTTTCTCTTACATTTCTACCCAAATATTTCAGGTGATTATTAATGCTTGTTTTATAGATGGATTTCAGCATTAGAGATTTTAGTTCTCATCTCTGAAAAACACTGCCAATAATATAAGATGCACTAATTAATTATTGTTTTTCCCCTAAAACATAATTTAAGATGGACAATTTATTTTCTATTTCTACAACCAGCTCACTATTCTTAAGTAATAATGTAAAAGGTTAAACTTTCAGTTGAACCTAGTCCACTTTTACCAGACTTACATGAAAAGAATCTATGAAAATATAAAAAACAGAGGTTTTCAAAGCTGCTGTAAGTTGGTGCATCACCTACTTTTTGCTTCTGAGGATATTATCTCAAACTGGGGGGGAGGGGTCATATATTTGTGGTATTATGTCCTGTTGCATTAAAAAGCAAATTATATTGTTTCTCAGATCCCATCACATGTTCTTTCTTAAACAGGTGGAAACTGCACTTGGTCATGTGATAAATATGAACATTGATGATTTCAGGAGAAAAGGCAATTCTTGCCCATTCAATTAAAAAAAAAACTTGGGGAAAAAACTTTGAGGATTCTAGACTTTCCTTTCAAATAATGCGACTCCTGAATAGACAGGACACATTGATCTGGGAAGAGATACCACTTTGGGGATTTATATTTTCCCTTTCAATCCTGCAACTACGAAGGAGAGAGGAGGCATTGATCTGGGAAGACAGTCACCACTTTGGGGATTTATATTTTCCCTTCCAATCTTGCAACTCCTGAGGAGGCATTGATCTGCATCCCCTCTTTCTCTGGGCTCCTTCCAGGCCTCCCAATCTCACAAGCTAGCCGTAGCGCAGTTTTGAAGGCCAAGATTACTATGAAGGAGAAATGATAGAGTGGTAATATTTTGAAATTTCTGTATTTTTAATGATTAAATTAATTCTTAAAAAATTAGCATGCCAGGCTCACGAAGCAGGACTTTAGGAGAGAAATGCTTGGTAGGAGACTGCCCATAAAATGGCTCCTTACTTCATGTCACTGAAGCAATTCAACACAAGAAAATTTGACAAATCCCACCTGTGTTTTTCCCTGTTTTCTCCAGTTGTATAGCAATTCCTGAGCTCAGAAAACAATATCTGCCTCCATCCCTCCCCCCATTTCCAGACACTTCAGAAACAATTCCCTGATTAAGACATGATGGACGCAAAGAAGAAGTCCCCCTGCATTGCCTGCATTACAAGTGTTTGGGGTGGGGGGGGGGGAGGACTGTGTGGGATAACGTCTATGTCTCTAACATTGCCAAGTCAATATTATTCTGTATCAAAGTATCAAAGGCTCCTATGGATCTTAAACTGTGAAAATTAGTTTCCAGACTCAATATAAACAATATAACAAAGTGTAGACTTGGTGCAATGTCCATGTAGGATGTCCTCTAAAATGTGTTGCATAACTCAGGATTAGCTGAAAATATGAACAGCATGAAGTTGACAAGTGCATGATACACAGAAGTGTCTTGGCAGGCCTCTGCACATTCCTTCATCTAGGTTTTATAATCTTTAGTTAAATATGTTCAATAAACATGAGTTCAGCATGAGGTTATGCTTTCTAAAATGCTGCTTTAGTCTATCCCAATACACATGCATGAAGCCACAGAAAGGTGTTTTTCGTTTCGTGAAAGCAGACAAAAGTATCCCACACAGTTACACAGTTCCTCTGACAAGCAACATCTACTGGTTCAACTGGGAGCTCTCTTTTATGCAATTTGCTGTTGCATGAACCTGTTGGAATAGCTTAAGCAAGAACGAACGTGCTCCAGAATGGAAGAGTCAACAGCACAGGGTTCTTAATGGGCTAAACTTCCTTGAGCTGAGGTTTTGCTTAAATCAAAAGAATAACAAAGAGTGAACAGATTATTCCCAAACACCGTTGCTGCCTAATTTCTATGATGGCAACCTCTTTATGTATTGCTATTTCAGACAAACAGCAGCACAGCATGAATGTGGGGATAATCACAGATGGTAAGTAAGAGACTTCACCCATATTAAAATTCATTTTGTCAAACAACAAACTATGTGAGAATTAAATATCTTTTAAAGCAATGTGGTGGATGGAATCTTGGGTGGATTTTTTTTACTATGTATTTGTTTACTACATTAGTAGCCCGCTGTCTCTCACCCCAAAGGGGTCTCAGAGCAGCTTACAAATTGGCAACAATTAAATGCTGTAAAACAAACATACAAATACAATAACACATATCTTAAAATTCATGAAAATTAAATTAAAAATCAATAACAATACATTAAAACAAGCATTAAAACTAGGATAAGTACTAGTCCAGATGCTGCTCCTAAGCCCTTCCACAGTGAATGCTCAGTGGCCAACAGATTCCCCATACATTGGGTGAATCAGAGTTTTCAACCAGACGTTGGGAATTCTCTGTCTAGTAGTCTTCATATCCCCCGCATGGCTGTTTTTGTGGCTCTTAGAAGACCCCAATGCTTAAGGAAAACATCAATAAAGGAGAACGGCTGCTTCTAAAAATTCTGGGTAGCGGCAATTTTTCTTCTGAACAGGTGCAGGCCCTTTGCATCTTTTAACATGTACACACATGCAAACACACACACACACACACAATTTAAAAAGTCTTCTCCTCACTACTGATTTTGTTTTCTCTTTTCTTTTTTTCATGAGTGTTGAAACCCCTGGACTCCATGTTTTTTTGCTTTTAAATAAAAATAGGCCTGGAGAAAACTGCAAAAAAGCCCCATTTCTCCAGGTTTGCTTGCAAGAAACTTTTTCAATTAATGTAGACTAGACTAGAACAAAAAGACAGTAATACATTTCATTCCAAGTTATACAATACCTGGAAAAGCCTATTTCCCTTTTAATATAAACTGATATAAAAACTTAAATCCTAGTGACACAGCACCTGGATATGCCATCTTCCCTGCTGTCTGGAGTAGTCTATCAGCCATTAAAGCCACTAACAAAGAAAGGTATTTCTACCCTATCTTCCTCCTTTTTATGTATTCTGGAAAATGCACATTCTCATCAGGGAAGCTCATTATACAAATTACTGTTAACCATTCATCTCCAACCAGTTTTCACTTTAGGATCATGAGGGTGCTTCTGCAGGCTAGACATTTAGGAACCATTTTCCATGAATTTGGTCTGTAGGATGACATTTTGCCACATTCTACTTTACCCTTATGCCAAATTAAACAACATAAATTGAAGTCTTATTGAACACTCCAAATGTTCTCATTCTGGAAATCTTTCCAACTCTTTACACTTTCTCTATCATTACTGTCATGATATGCATGGCATATTTTGTCATACAATTCCTTAAAAAAGCTGCCACACAGCAACTCCTTTTCCTTGATGTGTAGCATTAACTCTGATACACAGTATAGAAGGAGAGGCACAGACTGGAATGCTTTTTCAATATGCTATCAGGACAGTACCCCAGTTCATTTATCTTCTTCCACTGTGCTTGTTTATATATCAAGGCCCATATGATTTCAAGCATTAAAACCCCATGTTATTCATAATACTAATCCCCATGTTTCAGCACTGAACTTGGCAAGAAAAGTCTCATGAATGCTTGAAAAAAGTGCTTTCTCTTATCCAATTAACAGCAGAGTGTTTTCTGGTCATTGTCTCTGTGTACTCAATATTACATTTGTGAAGCATGGGAAGAATGTCCCATATGTACCTGTCAGTGCAAAAAACATCAAAACAAAAGTTAGCATTTGAATATTTTTAGTCCATTTAGAGGGTCGGCACACTAAAGCTACATTCAGATAAAAAAATAGAGAAACAAATAAAAATATTGTGATAGGAGTTTACTGCAGGTGATCAAGACAAGGAAGTGGGTGATGCTTTTCTGAAACATCAGTTAGCTCAATCAAGAGGCAAAGTCTAGTAGATACAGGATTTTATTACCCTGATATCTACTGGTAGACCAATTCTGCTAAACATAAGGTGGCAGGACCACACAGCCACCCCAAATCTGATAGAAGAAACCTCATTTGTATGTTTTTTTTTTAAAGGAACCTACTATTTAAAGTGCTGGCTTTGACCTATAAAGCCCTAAACGGTTCTGGCCCAGTTTACTTGTTTGAACATATCTTCCCCTATGAGCCACCTCAAATATTAAGATCGTCTGGGGGAGGCCTTGCTCTTGGTCCCATCTGCCTTGTGAGTTCGGCTGGCAGGGATGAGGGATTGGGCCTTGCTAGTGGTGGCCCCTTGTGTGTGGAACTCCCTCCCCAGTGACATCAGATTTGCCCTCTCCCTTCTAGCCTTCAGAAGGAAAGTAAAAACATGGTTCTGGGATCAGGCTTTCAGTAATTAGCACAGTGCAATAATAGACCTGGACTTATGTACAATTTGATGACAGAACGGCCTCGGACTATGATTTTCAGATGATGGGATTTTAATACTGAATGTAATTCTTTTTAAATGTTTTAAATGTTTAATATTTATTAATTTTTGTTTTAATTGATTTTAAGTCATTGTTTGTGTGTTTTTCAAGGCATGTAATGGTTGCCATAAGTAAGCCGCCTTGAGTCCTCTTCAGGGTAGAGAAAGGCAGGGTAGAAATAAGGTAAATAAATAGATAAATACTACACTATTATAGAAATACAATATGAATTGAATAATCCTCCAAATATTTTTCAAAATTACACTAAATGCTTTGTGTGACAAATGGTGTGGTCAAAATCTGAGTAGCTGAGCAAGTATTCAAGAAATGAATAGTTTCCTCACAGTGCCCAAGATTCTGAGAGAATGGCTTCAAACTACAGGAAAGGAGATTCCACCTGAACATCAGGAAGAACTTCCTCACTGTGAGAGCTGTTCGACAGTGGAACTCTCTCCCCGGGGCCGTGGTGGAGGCTCCTTCTTTGGAGGCTTTTAAGCAGAGGATGGATGGCCATCTGTCGGGGGTGCTTTGAATGTGATTTCCTGCTTCTTAGCAGGGGGTTGGACTGGATGGCCCATGTGGTCTCTTCCAACTCTACTATTCTATGATTCTATGATTCTAGAATGCAGATCTAGTTTTGTAAGTTAATGGGCAAATGAGCCTAAAGAAGATTAAACTATTACTGTCTGGGTAAGACTTGGCATTGTTTCTCCCATTTTCCCAAACTACCAAAAGCAGACATTTCAATAACAAAATTGATCGTATCAGTCCTCAGCTCCCTTCTCCAGGGAGAGGCCAGGGGTGAATTTGATATTTCTTGTCTCCTCCTCCCTAACCAGACTGAAGTTAAATGTCACTTGAGGCCCCATCTACACTGATCATACCACATCATTCCATCTCAAAATGCAGATTAACTGCACTGAACTAATTTATACAAATCTACACTGCCCTATAATCCAGTTCAATGCAGTTAATCTGCATTCTGAAACTGGATTTTAGGGCAGTGTAGGTGCAGCCTCAGCCCACCCAAAACTGGGCTCTCTCTCCAGCTCTAAGCTAGGATGTGTAACACCACTCCTTCTTGCTCTACTTAGGAGCTTTCTCTGCCCAACCCAACCCCTTTTTCCTGGTGAAGTTCTCCTTCTTTCTCTCCTTCCAATATTTTCCAACTCTAAGAACTTTCCAACAGATTCCAGTGCAACCACATTTGTTAATGATCTTATAGTCTGTAGAGCTTTCAAGATGTCGAGGTCAACAGCAGTATTATGTCCCAATTGGGTTGCGCTTCCTGGAAATATGGGTTACTAGGTTACTGCTGGCACTAGTTGACGTCATGCTATCCGTAAGTCCAGGGACCCAAGCAATCACACCAGACTCTGCTGCTTCTGCTGGAGGGATTAATGGAGTTCATCTATGCTTCACAGTTATCGCAGTCTGGCAATAACCATTTTAAATGCCATGGCTTTATCCTATGGAATCCTGGATTATTTTTTTTGGCACTTTCCTTTTTAGTTACTCTCTTTTCTCTCAGTATCTACACTGCACAGTCTTACTAATTTGATGCTGCTTTAACTATTGTTGATCAATCCCATCAAATTCTGGGAACCAAGGTTTGATAAGGTGGTTGAAATTCCCTGTTATAAAGCTCAATTGCTTGATGTTCATGGGGATGAACTAAATCTTTCCAGCAGATAATTCTAAGTACCTCTCCAAATTACAAACTTCATGATTACAGAGGATGGGAATTCTGACGGATAAAAGGTATCAAACTGCAGGAACTATGGAGTGTAGCTCCATTTGCCATTGAAAGTGGTAGTGTTACGGAGTCCACTCTTGAGCCTGGCACCTGCAATATGTTCCTACATTTTAAAATGACAACTGAATCTGGCCATCTCTAAAGTATGCACTCAAAGTGTTTATGTGGTTGAATAAGATATTTTTAGTTCTTACATTTTAACAAGGTACTAGTAAATACTTTCCTGACTACACAACTGCAAATGATTAAACTTGTAAATTTTTAAACCATTACAGCTGAAATAACTTACAAGTCCTGCTGCTTTATATGCTTACAAATTAACAAACATATGAGTTCAGTTAAGGACTATGTAACCCTGAGTATTTTGTATTTCTTATTGTCCCATACGTACAGTTCATTTATTCCTATTCATTACAATGATTTTACACACTGTGACATGTATGGGCACCAGATGCATGCAGAGCTCAAATTTCTCACTGAAGAAGAAAATGCTTTCTCTATTTGTCCATTATGAGAAAAACATACAAGCCAATCTACACAAAAATTCTGTCAATAACAAATATAAGTTCAAGAAAGACATCAACAAGCTGAATATGTCCAGAGAATGAAGACCAAGGCAAGCAAAGGTCGAGAAATCAAGCATATGTGGAATGAACAAGCTGAGCATATTTGTTGCACGTTTTGCTTAGAGAAGAGAAAACTGAGAGATGATATGACAGGCATCTCTAAATATATGAAGGGGTGTTGAGCAGAGGGTGGAGGAAGTTTGTTTCTCATTCCAGAGACTAGAACACAACCAAGGGGCTTAAGGTCTATGGAAACATTAGGAAGAACCTATTTTCTGTAACAGATGTTTGCCAGTGGAATGGACTGTCTTGGAAGGTGGTGGACTCCCCATCTTTGGGTATCTTTAAACAAAGGTTGGATAGGCATTTTTCAGAAATAATGCACGTCTGTGTTCCTGCATGACAGGCGGTTGGACAAGATGGGCCTTGTGGTCCTTTCCAACTGTAATATTCTATGATTTTGAGAGACTGTTGCTGAGCCAAGGCAGCTGAAACAGTGAAACTAGAAATGCAAAAATGGGAATGTTAGAAATTGGCTTGTTCTACTGTATTCATTAAAAAGATTATCCAAAATAAACAGCACATTGGTATGACTCACTTGCCTTCATAACAAGGTACTATGGGAAGTTTCTCTAGTTTTAATGTTTGAAAATGGGACACAATAAGCAAATAACTGAAGAAATTATACAAGAACAATTTGTGAAGGCCCTTAAAGTTAAAAAAATAACATATATTCAGGAAGAAAAATGTAATTCACAAGAAACCTAACAAATTTGGTGAAATTCACCCTGCCAGCCTAGCGGATCCTATGAGGAGATTAAGATCACTATTTCAAATTGCATATAGAAGAAGAGAAACAGGTAAGTCTTAGATTATAAGCATATAGATTTCAAAACTTGCTGGGAGCATGACATTGCAACATTCATGGCACCTGGGGTCAGCTACTTCTAAATTCTTAGGACAATTGGAAATGTCACAGAGGCAGAATGGAAAAATACAAGACTGCAAACCCTCCCATTGAAATCATATAATGAAGGCTTGAAACTAACATGAACCCATTAATTAATGTCACATTTAATGAGAGTTTCAATAATATCATTAATAATGCAGTAATTGGACCTATTTACAACAGGAAAATGTATCTGACACTGCTTTCATTTCCGGCAATACAGGTTCCTCAATGCCCTTTTATTCATACCTGTTGTTATTACTTTTTTAAAAAATAAATAAGCCAGATATAATGAGACAATCAATTTCTTCCGGGAACTGCAGCCCAATCATTCAATTTTTTTCTCCTAAAATGTTGGTGTCTACTTTTAATTATATTAGGTAGGGACATATAATGATGGTTGTACATGCAGTGTCTAAGAACCTTTTGCAATTTCTTGGCCCAACTGCTTTGGCAGGATCCATGCAATTTCACAGCAATTATCACCTCAAGAACACAAACTGCAATAGCCTTCTGTGGCGCGTGCATTCAATGTCACAACTGTCTCTCAGATGTACTAGGAAGGTTGAGAGGAGAGAAAACTGAAAGAAATATCAAGTCATTTAAGGACTTAAGGTTACAAAGGGCCAGTATGGTGTAATTATTTGATTATTGCCCCCCCCCCCAATCTACTCTGACCCTTTAATGCAGTTTGAAGCTAACCTCACTTTGGGGCAGTCAGACAAAATCCCACAAACGTGTATGAAAGTAAGTCCTTCATCCACATCAGTGCTCTGTGGTTTGTGTAATCACCATCCAGGCCTTAAATTAGATCCAGGATTTCCTATGTTATCATCTGCACAGGAAAACCATTTTCTTGAACACTGGTTTGAAACTGCATGAAATGGTCAGTGTAGATGGGGCCCCTGACTAGAAGATTGGGGGAGCCACACACATTACAGAATTGTAATGCTATTATTCCACTTTAACTGCAACTCCAATGGAATCCTGAGATTTACATGGTAAGGAGGGACATTTAGAATTCTCAACCAGAGTGACCTTGTGCTCCAGATTACAAACAAACAAACAAACAAAACCAGTTTTCTTGTTTTAAAACTATAAGCAGTTAAAGCAGAATAACAGCTCTGTAATTCTGTAGTGTGAATGGGCCTCGGAATTCTAATCCCTGATCAGCCCCAGAAATCCACTGGGTGACCTTTGGGAAATCTTTGATTCAGAGAGAAGTAATGGCAACCCCCTCCAAAGAAGTCTTGCTAAGAAAACTCTGGGAGATGGTTGCCATGAGTAGAACTGAGTTGAAGAAATATAACAACAACAAAGTCAATAAAACTTATACACAATTAAAATAGAAAATTTAGCAAGCAATGTCGATCCATTAATTTTTCTTAACAGTGGGCATGGATTATGACCCAAGGTTGTCCAAATGATGCACTAAAGTTAGGGACTAATTTAATACAACTGTTGCACCTCAGGTTAGCTTCACCTTGCTATATACACCAAACTGCACACAGGTTGATGTCTTTTTAGTTTATTAGAAAATAGAAGATAAAAGGTTCTTTAAAAACAAAAGTTCCAAAAAATGGTTACCAAATAAAGCCATAGAGAATAAATCCAGACATCACGAGGAATAAACAAGGTCCCAACAGAGCATGACAAAGTCCCAAGAACATGAATACAAAAGCTGCAAGGAAATCCAGGAAAATGAGAGCTTGCTTCTTGGTTGAACGAAAGTTGCTTTGACAAAGGTTTGTCTCCAAACACATTGCTTTAATATCCTTTGCAAAGCATGAAAGCATTTCTTTGGCTTCTGACCTCCCTCTTGTTTGCAATTCTCACACTCCTCCAAATCCTGAATTCCAAACGGTCAGCTCAATCTAAGTAACCTGTTTCGTCAAGGTCAGCCTGCTCGTTAGTTTGCTGAGCCTCATTATCAGACTGAGAACTGTCCTCCTTTTCCATGTCCATTTGCACCTGGCTAGATTCAGTATCAATAACATCATTCCTTGCTGTGGGAAAATGAATTTGTACTCCCTGTTCCTCATCTTCTACAACAGGGACATTTTGAACCTGATTGTGAACCTGAAACCCATCATCCTCATCAGAGTCAATCTGAGGTTCCAGCTGAGTCACAACAACAACTGGAAATTACAAAGTGGTATAGTAAAAGTCTCCAAAACTGTGGAATCCATATCCCCAATTAGCCACGCCCATGGAAGATGGTCTTTTTAGAATTTTTCTAGATCCACCAGGTAATTCTATGGAATGCTTACTTTGAAAATTAACATATAGTTGTATTAGAGGATCTAGAAAATGCCCAGAGTTGATTTCTAGGTCTCCAAACACAACTCTATGGTATGCTGGGACTGGAAGTGAAATAATCTAATGTTGTTCAGTCATATCTGCAATTTCATGTAACCATAGTTGTTCTTAAGGAAACAGTGCTCAAGAAATTGACCCTTTGCTGGAATCAAACCCAGATAACTCATAGGTTCAGGACCTGCCTATCTCCGCGATCGCCTCCTCCCCAATGAACCTACACGGGCCTTAAGATAATCTGATGATGGTCTTCTCTCACTCCTGCCCCTGTCTCAGGTGTGGCTGGCGGGGACGAGGGAGTGAGCCTTCTCGGTGGTGGCCCCCCGGCTTTGGAACTCTCTCTCCAGGGAGATCAGGTTAGTTCCGTCATTGCCCATCTTTCGCAGTCAACTGAAGACATGGATGTTCCGGAGCACGTTTGAATAAATAGCCCATCTGACTTGGTATCTACTCTATGTTTACTAGCACTTTATCTTGCTCCTCACTCTACATGCTATAGCACTTTAAATGAAATTGTTCCTTTGTTCCTTCTTTACTCATTTTGATTTTATTCTCAGACCTGGTGGAATGTTGTATTAGTCACCCTCTGCTCTGCAAAACAATTTGATGTTCCGGTTTTTAAAGTAACTATTATGTTGTTTTTATCTTGTATTGCATTGTTTTTAAATTTCATTGTTTTATTGGATTGTGTATTATATGCTATGTTGTCATATTCTCATTGTAAGCCATGTAGATATAGAAGTTTATCATACAAGATAGGAAATTGTAATTACAGTACGACAACAGTATCTTACTCTTGGACACTGCTCCTTTCCCATCAATCTTCTAGTAGAAAACAGACTGGAAAGCATCTTTTTCTAGCACAAATAATCCAGTAATTTACCTGCCTTTGTATAAGAAATACCTTTCAACAGTCTCCCACCAGGACACCAAGGAGAAAAGAACAACGTCATGTGATAAGTCCAAAGCAATAACATTGTTGTACTGCTCTAATTGTGATTTGCTTGCCTCATGTGAGAAAAAAATCCATAGTTAAAACTGTTACTAACAAAGAATGTAAAAAAGGGCATTGATCACAGCAATGTGTTGAATGCAATGGTAGCTATATATAAACTGAAACACGGAGTAAATGAATGACAGGCTGCTTAAAGGTGACACTTCAGACAAACACCCATTACAGAATGTTACCTTGGAGAATATAAAGAATTGCTAATGTTTTAGGATTAGGAGGACAATACCAAATAGTCATGTTGGACCATTAAATGTAGGAAATGTTTTGCAAAACCAACAACAGTATACTGTGAGATACAGCACTAGATTTCTAATTTTATCACCAGAATTTGATTTCCTGTACAGCACTGTCTGTTAGCCAATCCTTACCATCTAAGCTTCACAAACCTCCTAGTCTGAAAGGATTTAGTAATATTAAAGGCAGTATGCTCCACATTGTGGCCTATGAAATTCATTGAACCGAACAAGGGTACATAGTGCTGCAAATCCACTGTTGCTGATCTATTTATCATGGCCTTCATGTGAAAACAAATATCTTCTCATTACTTGGCCCCACCTTCCCCTAATATATGGTGGTTTCAATCATTCATAGTCTGTTAGATATGTAAGGAGATTACCTTTCTAATACAATCAAGACCAAAGAGGATGGAAACATTTAAAAAAATCTTTTAAAAAGAGGATGACAGTGAAGTAGGGGAATTCTGGACAGATTGGGAGGAATCATCCATTGGCCACATGATAAGTCAAACACACACTATGATATTTGATATGGAAAGGAGAAAGGTGGGTGTGATGGGTATATCCAGCATTTATACAGTCCTCGTCTATCCTTCTTTAACCATGGGTTGTCTTACTTAATAGGCATTTTCTCTGCTATATCTGATAAGGTTCTTAGTGTTTATAACTTTAATAATATATTCTTTGCAATGGTGATTGATACTTAATGTGGCATGTTTAATGACACCCCTAAGAGTTTCCCCTTGTAACTACATCAGGTCCTGTGTTTGTGACATCACAAGAAAGCATTCTTAGGAATTAGATTTTGGTGCATAATTGTCAAGGCCAGAAGAGTCCTGGACTTGCACTAGGCATGGCATCAGTGGAGTGTGCTTTGCAGTGGGTGTGGGGTGGAAGAGACTTGAAAACATATTAAAAATTCAAGTGCCACTAGAGCCAGAGCCCCCGGGAAAGGGAAAATTAATAGTGCAGAGATGCAAGAATAACAAGAAAAAAAATAGATCTGTGATTGACAAGAATAACAGGATCCCCAATGATATCCAAAGGATCCTGGAAAGTTAATCTACTAAAGATAAGTTTTATGACAAAAAGAAGACTTTTTTGTGTGAAGAAGACAGCAGACAGGGTAGGAAGCATTAGTTAGGGCTTTCTATTTTCTATTCCCAACTTTTCTATTTCCTTTGTTTCAAAACACTATGCACCCACTTTTCTATCTTTCTGTTTTAGTTTAGAAAATAAATGTTTTCTTTTTTTTCTTTTTCACATCATAGAAATCCTTTTTGTATTAGATAACAATGGAGGAAGACAAAGAAGTAAGATGTTTAAAATGCTGCTGTTCTGTATCCACTCTTGTACCCTTCACCATTCCTCATATATTTTGCAATAAAAATTACATGGGAAAAAGTAGTTCCCAGACCTTCTAGACTTCTCAACCCTGCTCCAAGCAGATAAACATCCTTTTTTGCACAGTGGCCAACCACACATCCAAATTCAAAGACTATAATCAAGAATAAATGCAACATTTCACCCAACAAATATATAAAGTCACACAAAATTTACAGCAAGTATACTGATAGAAATGTTGGATCTCTCATTAGCACCAGGGCTGTGGATTTCTTACAGTGTTAGCCACATGTTAAAATCTTCAGCAGGCTGCAAAAGAAATGCCATATATCAAGCTACCATAATGCTATTGTCCCAGCACAAAGAGAAAGGTAGAGAACTAGGAGCAATGGCTGCTGGCACAGGAGGAAATATATGGAAGTTTTCTATCAACAAGTTCTGACAACTCATAGCAAAAATGAGGAGATAAACTATGGGATAAAGCCAAGGCAAGCACTTCTCTTAAAAGAACAATGTGTCTCTTTGGAAAATGCTGTAAGTACACATGATAAAATTTCCCTTTCACAAGGAATAAATTCAGGATGTTTTTTTTTTATATACACGCTGTACTCTTACTCAACAAGATAGCATGACAAGTAAAAATGCTGGCTCTAAATGGTTTCAGTTATTATGTAAGTCTCATACTGTCTCCTGTGGTAAGACAGTGTTGGGCTATTTCCATGTAAGAGTTTATTTCTCCTTGTATGTAATCTGCATTTGGCATCTAATTACACAATACCTTTACTCCTCTTCATAGCTCCCACCCTGTATTTTCTCAGATAAGCTCCACATTTTCTGCAATTAAAAAGTCAAAAATGTTCTAATATTCTGTGTGCAGAATTTTTTTAAAAAAACCTAAATCGCTGTCCATAAACTTACATCTAAGATATAAAATACTAAGGGGATGGAGAGGACCAAAAAAGCAAGAAACCCTGGGGTAGATCAGATGTTGAGGATTAATAAAGTCATCTCAACTATATCATATTATTTCATTTTTCTGTACTGCCGAAATATAATTTCCTCATATGGCAAAGTTCTGGACCAGCTCTCATATTAGGAAAGTAATAAGCAATGATGAAGGAATAGGCATTAGGGTTTCTGAACCACATCCTAAATCAGGCCTTTGAAAACCTGGTCCAGCAGATATTTTGGAACACAATCCCCATGATTCCTTATCATTCCCTATGCTGGCCGGGGTTGCCAAGAATTGGAATCAGAACATTGAAAAGATAAGTTTCTTCATTCCTTGTTTGAAATGTTGATCTATGGTCAATTTAGACGAGGCATGGGCAAACTCCGGCCTTCCGGGTGTTTTGGACTTCAACTCCAACAATTCCTAACAGCTAGTAGGCTGGCTGAGATTTCTGGGAGTTGAAGTCCAAAACATCTGGAGGGCCAAAGTTTGCCCATGCCTGATACAGACTTATATAAATCACTTTAGCATCACTGAACTGCATTATATGAGTCTATACTGACCATATAGCTCAATTTCAAACTGTATTATACGACAATGCAGATGTGGCTTGGGAATGCTAAAATTTTAAGGTACAAGCTTATGTTTGTAAGTGTTTAAGGATCTCAGCTGAAAAGAATGATGACAAGGTGAAAATGAAGATCCCTGGCATTAGAGTTCACATATCAAAATAACAAAGCAATATTTATCCACAAAATACGCCTGTAATTGCTTTTGCTGATCCATATTGGAATTCATTTTCTCCAACAGCTGTTTTCTATCACCTGATGAAGAGTTTTGGACAAAATGTTATACTCTCATGGAACAGAATGATTCCCTATGAACTAGTTCAGCTGTTACTTCCCTAGTTTTCTGGATCAAATAGTACATTGAGAGTACAAAACTTATCACGTACTAGGGGAAAGGTTTTACTGCCACCTGCTGGTTTTACATAACATTTTTCCAATTTGCAGAATAACCCTGCCACAGCTCGATTTTTTTCTACTGTTGTGAATTTAAGTATTCCATACTACTGAAAATCCTGAAAATAAATATATAACAGTCCTGAAACTTATCACATATGCATTACATATAAAAACACAGCTCCTCCTGCAATAAATTATATTTTATTAGTATTACTGTTTTAAGCTTGTTCTGTGTATTTTAAGACTTGTATTTTAATGACTTACACCAGACACTGGACAAGGGGAGAGACTATGCCGGCTTTGCTGGACCTCTCAGCAGTTTTCAGTACTATCAGCCATGGAATCTTTTTGGGTTGTTTCTCTGGGATGTTCTACAGCTGTGGTTCTCAACCTGTGGTCCCCAGATGTTTTGGCCTTCAACTCCTAGAAATCTATACAGCTGGTAAACTGGCTGGGATTTCTGGGAGTTGTAGGCCAAAACACCTGGGGACACACAGGTTGAGAACCACAGCTCTACGGGGATCCATTCTTTCCTGGAGGTGTGCTCTCAGAAGATGTTGCAGGGGTCTCTGCTCAACTCCTTGGCAATTGACTTGTGGAGTCCCTCAAGAATTCTGTGTCGTCCCCTACGATCCAGCATGTGCTTGATGGGGTTACGTTCTACCTGAAAATGGTTTGCATTTTTGGGAACACCTATATTTTTCTGCATTCAATTCAAATCAAATCCAGGAGGCCCAGGTTTCAGTAGTGACTATGAGTGCTTTTGAACAGCAATAGTATGCCAACTAAGCCCATCCCTGGAAAAACTGGATTTGGGCATAGTGGTAAACCCCTTGGTTATATCCATTTGGACTGCTCTAATGCACTCTATATGGGGCTGCTTTGGAAAAGTGTTCAGAAAGTTCAGTCCAAACAGCTGCAGCCAGTCCAAACTGGGACTTTCCATCTTTTCAGGAAATGGGGGAAAACACCAGAGTGGCTTGAGTCCATGTTCCATGGTTAATGTAATCACCTTCCTGGCCTCAAACCAGTTCTAGCATGGCAATGTAATCACTTGCACAGCGAAAGCAGCTACTACCAAAACAGTTCTACCTGTGTTATAGTGTCAGTGTAGATAAGGCCTGTGGCTACCTTGAACACAATGCTTCACTCTGAAGAAGGGCCCCACATAGCAAAGTACTAACAGGTGATGTAAGATGTACCACTCTGTCAATTTGGCAGGATGAAAATAAAAGCTGAGTTGTGGTGATAAAGGGGTCTTACTAACTCAGGCCCCATCTATACTGCCATATGATCTAGTTTCTGAATCCAGATTATCTACTTTGAACTGGATTATATAGAGGCATAGATCCAGCCTTAGGCAGTGCATCCTACTGAAGTCCCCCTATGTTAATAATGTGGTGTTATGTGAAAATGTGGTACTTTAACTGGTTATCTCTGACTCCAGATCATTTCTGAAAACACTAAAAACTCTGAGATACCTTAGAAGTACTTAATTTCAGTATGAAAACTGGCAATTAATACTTCTTTACCTGTTTTGATCAATGAACTTCAGGGGTCACTTCTACACTGGGCACTTAACCTTTGGTTAATTCAGAGCATAATGCATCAGGCTGAAGCTGCTGTGGCACACTGGTATTCAGATGGTCCAGCTAGCCAAGATCCTGCCAGTCCCACTGCACTACTATTCCCCACTGACCCCACTGTGCACTTGGCTGTCATGGCTGCATTTACTGATGTCATAATGACAGGTGGGTATTAAGGAGGTGATGGAGTAGCCCCTCCTTCTAGCAACAGCTATTATCAGTATGTTTTCAAAAGATGAATAGGCAAAACTTTCTTTTGGGAGAAAGTAACTTGAGTCCTCCCCTGTAAAGCTTGTTTTTCTATATATTTAATATAGGATATTAGGCATGTGCAATTGATACAAAAAGTTTCAAAAGTCATTACAAAATGGGGGAGGGGACACTTCATTTCTAAAGTGTTTGTAAAGTATCATTAGTGAAAAATTTGGTACTAAAATGAGAGTAAATCGAGTACCTAGAGAAGTCAGATCTGGCCATGATGGCCCATGCCTTAGTTACCTGTAGACTGGATTATTGCAATGCGCTCTACGTGGGGCTGCCCTTGAGGATGGCCTGGAAACTGCAACTGGTCCAGCGCTCGGCAGCCAGGCTACTAACTGGGGCGAATTACCTAGTACTGTACCTAGTCCCTAGTACTGTAACGAGACAACTGTTCTGGGTATCTACCTCTCCCCTAATTATAGCTCACACTACTCACACTTTTTGGCCCAGTTCGTTTTAGGAGTCAACCCAGGATTTTATCAAAGTATGTTTTTTGTATATGCAATCTTATCTGTTTTTATCAATTTGTTTTTATATTGATGAGTTTTATATGGTCTGTTTCGCCTGGGCGTAGCCCCATGTAAGCCACCCCAAGACCCTCTGGGGAGATGGGGCGGGGTATAAAAATAAAGTTATGTTATTATTATTATTATTATTATTATTATTATTATTATTATTATTACTTTTTTGTTATAGAAATTGCGCACAGGGGGAGCTTCTGGGACTCCTTTCTCCATCAGTTTTACAACTATTTGGGTGAAACTGGTTACAATTTCAGAACATTTCACTTATTCACAGAGATTTGGGGAATTTTCAAAGTTTTTCTAAACAACATTTTTAATAATAAATATATATGTTCCTAGTTTGAAAGTGTTATTTCCTGTTTAATGGTGTAGTTCTTACTCTGAAAGTAGTTGTTTTACTCACTTTGTTTGTGTGGCACAAACTATGTTGAATTTGTTGAGACTCGATGATGATATTCACTGAAAAAAATATTGCGTTATAGCACAATGTCCCTCCCGCAAAGACAAAGTTTTTGCAGTTTAATAAATTTGTGTTTTTTATGATAGAACGAATTAGGAAATGACATTTATAACCCAGGAACAAAAATCGTAGTGTAGAATATTAACCCCCAATTGATTGGAACTCTGGTTGGTTATGGAGGGGCAAATCTCTCTCTCCCCTATCCTGATTGGGGCTTTCTGATGTAGTTTAGGGCAGGACCATTTGAATTCTCTGGAATAGGGCTCCTCACCTTCTCAAACTACATTTCCCAGAGTTCTCTGCTTCTTCTCAGGGAACTCTGCTTTCTCCCTCCTTTCCCTCTCCTAATGGTGAGAGGCCATTAATATATAGAGGAATGGCAGCCTTTTTGACTTTGCATTGCTTGTTTGCCATGAAAATGAAGCTGACTTTTAGAGGGAGCCTTCCAAGATTTGCAAAGTACAAATGAAAATGAAAATGTGGGTAGGTTTCAATTCTAAAGTTTTTGGCGCAGGCCACACTCACCTGTCGGATATTGTTTCAGATGTACAGATTTAATTAATGTTCTTACAACTTCCAAAACTTCCAAAAGTTTTGCAAATTCCTACAAGATATTCTTTACTGTAAGCTAATCTCATGGGTAAGAACTTGTTACGACCTATGGATAAGTCAAGCTTAAAACAGGAGCATGTACTAAGGGATATAAGAAATGAAGCAATTCTGGTGGATGTAACACAAATTTCCAGTTGGTATAACTGTTCATGTTCATTATAAAAGTTGGATGGATGATGGATGAGGAGATACCCAACTGTGGCTGTGTGATGTGTGAGAGGCTTGCTTCGAAGCACTTGCACTTCTTACAAAGTGAACTCAGAGGGGGCAAAGAGCACCAAGCCAAGATCAGGCCACCAGGCAGGAAGTTAGGAGAGTGGATCATTGAAAAGCAACCCAGCAAATTCCTCCTGGCTTGAGGCACCCAGAGACTTCAGGGCCTTTTTGGCAGCCTTGGCTTCCTCCTTCCATATCTCCTGGGCTGAGCAAGCTGACCTCTGTGTGGTCAACTAGTAGGAGTTTGCTGGATTTCTTTTTAATTACTTGTTCCCTCCACACACACACACACCCCAGACCACAGAAGCCTGTAGGTCCCTATATACATGAATGTTCCAGGAGTAAATAGACTGTAACCACCCAGAGCAATTGCTGAGTGCTGTGGAAACCAGCATTCATCTATGGATAATCTGACCCAGGTTTGAGGAGTAAATTTTCTTACTTATATTTGAGTATATGGGGGTAATTCTCACATCAACAATATTTTTCATCAGTTCTATCTGTAGAAGAAATAGGATTGATGGATCCATGATTTTCTGCATCAGCACCAAACTCTTAACTCCTTTTGGTTGGCATTACATTAGTTGCTACCCAATATTATAGCAGACTCTGATTTCAGTTTGAAATGGTGGATTTTGGCTAAAAGATCAATAAAAACCTTTCAATCTCTCATACTTCCTGATGTCACTGACTGGTAAGAAATCAGCTTTTCTTATAGCCTGCATTTTAATAGCAGCAGTGAGTTTCCCTTAACTTTTTAATCATGGCAGAACTGCTCAAGCACTGTATACATTGTTCTTCAGACATCAGATTGCTATCACTTCTATATTTTAGTAAAATGCCATGGCATAGGTACATCTTTCAGTTAAAGGTTTGGACTACATCCCTCTTTGCAATTTATTATACATCTTGTTAGACTCTCTTCCAATAAGTTGTGCTGCAGCAGCCCCACCATACAAACCATATGCTAGTCTACAGCAATGTAACAATGTAAATAGGCTGGGCTGTGGCGCAGGCTGAATAGCAGCCAGCTGCAACAAATCACTCTGACCAAGAGGTCATGAGTTCGAAGCCAGTCTGTGCCTGCGTCTGTCTCTGTCTCTGTTCTATGTTATGGCATTGAATGTTTGCCTTATATGTATGCAATGTGATCCGCCCTGAGTCCCCTTCGGGGTGAGAAGGGAGGAATATAAATACTGTAAATAAATAAATAAATAAACTGAGGGGGTGGCAAGAGTTTTTCAGCTGCTCAAATAGCTGAAACACTCAGCTGATTCCTCCCCTCATTGCTTCTGCCATAGAATCATAGAATCATAGAATAGTAGAGTTGGAAGAGACCTCAAGGGCCATCTAGTCCAACCCCCCGCTAAGAAGCAGGAAATTGCATTCAAAGCACCCCCGACAGATGGCCATCCAGCCTCTGCTTAAAAGCCTCCAAAGAAGGAGCCTCCACCACGGCCCGGGGGAGAGAGTTCCACTGCCGAACAGCCCTCACAGTGAGGAAGTTCTTCCTGATGTTCAGGTGGAATCTCCTTTCCTGTAGTTTGAAGCCATTGTTCCGTGTCCTAGTCTGCAGGGCAGCAGAAAATAAGCTTGCTCCCTCCTCCCTATGACTTCCCCTCACATATTTGTACATGGCTATCATGTCTCCTCTCAGCCTTCTCTTCTGCAGGCTAAACATGCCCAGCTCTTTAAGCCTCTCCTCATAGGGCTTGTTCTCCAGACCCTTAATCATTTTAGTCGCCCTCCTCTGGACGCTTTCCAGCTTGTCAACATCTCCCTTCAACTGTGGTGCCCAAAATTGGACACAGTATTCCAGGTGTGGTCTGACCAAGGCAGAATAGAGGGGGAGCATGACTTCCCTGGATCTAGACGTTATTCCCCTATTGATGCAGGCCAAAATCCCATTGGCTTTTTTAGCTGCCGCATCACATTGTAGGCTCATGTTTAACTTGTTGTCCACGAGGACTCCAAGATCTTTTTCGCACACACTGCTGTCAAGCCAGGCGTCCCCCATTCTGTATCTTTGATTTCCATTTTTTCTGCCGAAGTGAAGTATCTTGCATTTGTCCCTGTTGAACTTCATTTTGTTAGTTTCGGCCCATCTCTCTAGTCTGTCAAGATCGTTTTGAATTCTGCTCCTGTCTTCTGGAGTGTTAGCTATCCCTCCGAGTTTGGTGTCATCTGCAAACTTGATGATCGTGCCTTCTAACCCTTCGTCTAAGTCGTTAATAAAGATGTTGAACAGAACCGGGCCCAGGACGGAGCCCTGCGGCACTCCACTTGTCACTTCTTTCCATGATGAAGACGACGCATTGGTGAGCACCCTTTGGGTTCGTTCGCTTAGCCAATTACAGATCCACCTAACCGTAGTTTTGTCTAGCCCACATTTTACTAGTTTGTTTGCCAGAAGGTCGTGGGGGACTTTGTCGAAGGCCTTACTGAAATCTAGATATGCTACATCCACGGCATTCCCTGTATCGACCCAACTCGTAACTCTATCGAAAAAAGAGATCAGATTAGTCTGGCATGACTTGTTTTTGGTAAATCCGTGTTGACTATTAGCAATGACCGCATTTGTTTCTAAGTGTTTGCAGACCACTTCCTTAATGATCTTTTCCAGAATCTTGCCTGGTATTGATGTGAGGCTGACCGGACGGTAATTGTTTGGGTCGTTCTTTTTTCCCTTCTTGAAGATAGGGACCACATTCGCCCTCCTCCAATCTGCTGGGACTTCTCCTGTTCTCCAAGAACTCTCGAAGATGATTGCCAGTGGTTCTGAAATAACTTCCGCTAGTTCCTTCAATACTCTTGGATGTAGCTGATCTGGCCCTGGGGACTTGAATTCGTTTAGAGTGGCCAGGTGTTCCTGGACAACTTGTTTCCCTATTTGGGGTTGGATTTCCCCCAATCCTTCGTCCATTCCATGTTGCTGAGGTTGAAGATGGCTTTCTTTTTGTGAGAAGACCGAGGCAAAGAAGGCATTAAGCAGTTCTGCCTTTTCCCTATCCCCTGTCACCATCACCCCATCTACTCCTTGCAGTGGCCCTATCGCCTCCTTTTTCTTCCTTTTTCTACCAACATAAGCAAAAAAACCTTTTTTGTTGTTTTTTATGTCCCTGGCAAGCCTGAGCTCATTTTGCGCTTTAGCCTTGCGAACCTTTTCCCTACAGGAGTTGGCTATACGTTTGAATTCTTCTTTGGTGATTTCTCCCCTTTTCCACTTCTTGTGCATGTCACTTTTGAGCTTTAGCTCAGTTAGAAGTTCTTTGGACATCCATTCTGGCTTCTTTGCACTTGTCTTATTTTTCTTCTTTGTTGGCACTGTTTGCATTTGCGCCTTGAGTATTTCACTTTTGAAAAACTCCCATCCATCCTTAACTCCCTTGTTTTTTAATATCGGCGTCCATGGAATGCCGCTCAGTAATTCCTTCATTTTTTGGAAGTCAGCTCTCTTAAAGTCCAGAATGCGTGTTTGACTTGTCTTAGTTTCAGCATTCCTTTGTATTGCAAACTGCAGGAGCACATGGTCACTTGCCCCTAAGGATCCAACCACTTCAACTGTATTGATCAGGTCTTCCACATTTGTTAAGATTAGATCAAGAGTTGCTGATCCCCTTGTTGCCTCTTCTACCTTCTGGACCATAAAATTATCTGCAAGGCAAGTGAGGAATTTGTTGGACTTTGTACTCTTGGCTGAGTTTGTTTTCCAGCAGATATCGGGATAATTGAAATCGCCCATGACTACTATATCTCTTCTTTGTGCCTGTTTGGTCAGCTGTTGACAGAAGGCTTCATCAAGTCCTTCATCCTGACTCGGAGGTCTGTAGTAGACACCCACGACAAGATCTTTTTGAGTCCCGGTTCCCTTGATTCTTATCCAGATGCTTTCAAGCTGGTTTCCCGGATTACAGTCTTGCATTTCTTCTGCAACGTAACTGTTTTTGACATGTAAAGCTACTCCCCCTCCTCTCCCCTTTGTTCTATTTCTGTGAAAGAGGTTATAGCCCTCCATGGCTACATTCCAGTGATGGGAGTCATCCCACCAGGTTTCAGTGATGCCTATGACATCGTATGTGTGGTGCTGTGCTAGGAGTTGGAGTTCGTCTTGCTTATTTCCCATGCTCTGAGCATTAGTGTAAAGACATGTAAGCCCCTGTGACCTCCCCTCGAACTGTTTATTTGGGATTATTGTGCTCTCTGTACTTGGTCCTTGCTGTGTTTGTGCAGCCCTCCGTTTAGCCTTACGGCGGTTCCCTGTGGTCGTGGGTAATATAGTGTTCGCCAGGCTGTTGTTCCCCTCCCCCAGTGGATTTAGTTTAAAGTGCGCCTGATGAGGTTTGTGAGTCTGTGTGCAAAAAGATGTTTTCCTACTTGTGTGAGATGCACCCCATCGCTTGCCAGTAGTCCATCCTCTTGGAAGAGTAGACCATGGTCAAGGAAGCCAAAATGCTCCTCTTGACACCATTTTCTGAGCCAGTTATTGACCTGTACTATTTTTCCGGCCCTTGTAGAGCCATGTCCTACAACGGGGAGGAGGGATGAAAAGATCACATGTACATTATACAGTTTTAGCTTTGTTCCCAGAGCTCGAAAATCATTTGTGATCTTTTGAAAAGTATGCCTAGCGGTGTCATTGGTACCTACATGAATCAACATAAGGTGGGGAGGGTGATGGGGCTTTAGGAGCCTGCTGAGCCTCTGAGTGATATGGTGTATTTTTGCCCCCGGGAGGCAGCATGTTTCTCGAGCCATCCCATCCGGTCTGGAAATGATGGCTTCCGTTCCTCTAAGGAGGGAGTCACCTACTACCAAGACCTGTTTCCTTTGAGGATTGACAGGGTCCCTTTTGTGCAAGACAGTGTGTATGTCCCCTGAAGAGTGTTCCTGTTGAAGTGAATCATGTAGGTGTAAAGTGTTGTCCTCCTCCTCAACATCCCCAGTGCATTCATCAATGACAATCCATTGAGATACATCCGAGAGCCCATTACTCTCCCAAGGATGTTCCTGTTGCTCCTGGTCTATGATTGGGGATGGAGCATTTGCATGATTACATAAGTGTGACTGTGGTGATGCACTGTCCCTGTCAGGGCTATCCCCTGCGCATTGATCCAGGATGGTCCACTGAGTGGTATCTAAGAAACTGTGGTCCTCCACAAGATGTGTTTCCTGATTGTATGTTAATGATGTAAGAATTTCAAATCTGTTGTGTAAATGCAGCTGAGCAGAGGAGTTCTGCGGAGGCTGCCTGGTCCTGCGTCTCCTTCTATGGGTGACCTCCTTCCAAGCCTGAGGGTTGTCTACCTTTGAGTTGATCTCCCCATAAGGTTCCTGATCATGGTCTTGGTGGTGTTGGTGTGATGCAGGCTGCTGATCTACAGCAGCGTGTTGTGCAGTGTCCAAGAAGAGCTCGAGTGCCTGAATGTCCTTAAGGGTCTTAATACGGTGCTCGAGCTGTTGGATCCTCTGCTCCATCAGAGTCATCTGTTTGCATTTGGAGCAGATGTAGTTGTCTAGTTTTTGTGTGAAAAAGCGGAACATGCCACAGCTGGTGCATGTGATGGGAATGTTTTGCTTTTGTTGCATCTCTTGGTGAGCGTGGTGGCCAAGTGGGATCTTTGTACAGTTAAGTAATATGCACGCACTTTATGTGCAGACTGCAACAAACCACGTCTTTGTGTATTTGTTTATGTTGCTTTGTTTCCTGTATGTACTGCAAAGGATAGTTAGTAAAGGTGCCCTTCTGGGATCAGGCTCTGGCAGAAACTCACACTGGCAAATAAAGCTTTCCCAGAAACTCAATTAACAGGGGACAATGCCTGCTGTCAATCAACTTAAGTACCTGGCTCTCTTTCAACACAACAGCCACACAACAGTTAGACTTTGACCACAGGAGCCAAGCCCAAACTCAGTTTAAAATCTTAGCCAAATCTTAGCCAAATCCTACCTGAAGCCAGGGAGCAAAAATGTCCTCCTGCATGTCCTCAGATCATTTTTCTGGATATGTTTTGTTCTTTGCCCATATAAAAAGTCTTGTGCTCATTGTCAAACATGGCATTTAAGGCACCAGTGAGACACTGAAAGGCCCGTTATTATATCTGTCTCAGTTCTGTGATGCCTTCTTTCATTAAGTGAGCAAGCTAGCTATTTTGAACCTAACTGAAAGTTTGCATCTTGCTGTTTTACTTGACAACTTTTAAAATTGTTTCTTTCTACTTTGTTCACTCTGTAATATTACTCCAACATGTTTTTCACCACTAGCATCAAGTTAAGTCTCCAGGCAATCTGTATCAAGGAAGAATGAGGGGTACATGCAACAACTATAATATATATAGTAAAGCAGAAAGAAACTTTGGTTTGTAATATAAATACGTAATTTAGGCACCTCGTGATCTAAATCAGGAATTTAATGTACAAAGACTAGGAAAGAATAATAGACCAGGTTGAAGTCCAACCAGCTGGCTAAAAGTAAACAAAAAAGATAAGAGGGAACAGTCTCTGTTCTCAAACTTAACTTTTCTATAGAAGCTTCCACAAAAAGAACAGGAAGCCACAGGCAGAATGCCAAACTGTAAGTGTTTGACCTCTGAAGTTGTTTTCAAAGGTAAAGTAGTGATTCTGGAACCTTAATGAAGGAAAGAGAAAATAAACAAATGCTGTGAAAGCTATACATGCATACTAGGCTTGATCGATCCACGAAAAATTTGATTCTAAACTCGTTTCAAAACTAGAGGGGGGCAGCGTTTCGTTTCTGAAGGTATTTCCGAATTTCGCCCCCCAAAAAATTCGAAATTAACAAAAATTCGTTATCTTCAAAATTAATTTGTTAATGGCGGACGCGCATGCGCAATTCCCAAAAACAGCACAGAGGGAGAGGACTTTACAGGACTCTCCCACCCTCATTTTTTGAGTGATCTTCTTCAAACTTGGTACAGTGGTAGAACACATTTAACACTGATAGCTCACCAAAATTTGGAACGTTTCCCTTATCCTCTGATTTTTGGCGAATTTTCATAGCTTTTATAATAAACCATTTTTTAATAATTGCAGAAATCTGGTTTGAAAGTCTTATTTCCTGTTAAATTGGGTTGTCTTTACTGTGAAAGTCATTGTTCTACTTCAGAAACTTTGTTTTTGTGGCTGAAACTTTGTTAAATTGGTGTGTGTGTGATATATACTGTGTATATATATATATAGTCCCTGCATATGTGTGTGTGTGTTTGTGTGTGTGTGTATATAGGTAAAGGTAAAGGTATCCCTTGACGTTAAGTTCAGTCATGTCTGACTCTGGGGGTTGGTGCTCATCTCCATTTCTAAGCCCAAGAGCCAGTGTTGTCCATAGACACCTCCAAGGTCATGTGGCCGGCATGACTACATGGAGTGCCATTACCTTCCCGCCAGAGCGGTACCTATTGATCTACTCACATTGGCATGTTTTCAACCTGCTAGGTTGGCAGAAGCTGGAGCTAACAGCGGGCACTCACTCTGCTCCCGGGATTTGAACCTGGGACCTTTCGGTCTGCAAGTTCAGCAGCTCAGTGCTTTAACACACTTCGCCATCGGGGCTCATGTATATATAATATACATACACATACACACAATGTGGAGAATATGTGGAAAGTTAGATAGATAAGTTGGGAGCCACAGCGAAGGCACCTTCCTGGGAGCAAGGTCTAATAATAATAATAATAATAATAATAATAATAATAATAATAATAATAATAATAATAAATCCCTTACAATATCCAAGATGGCTCACTGCTACAGAATCTTGGGAGGTTTAGTTTGGTATGGTACCATTATTGGCAGAGAAAGCCAAGCTGTAGGAGTTGAAATCCAATCATTTATCCTCCCTATAGAATCAATTTTATATGCATTTTTAGCTACAGAAAAGCTAAAATCAGGACAGTAAAAGAACAACACCCAGAAAATGGGAATTCCAGACAGGAAACAATCAGGGCCAGCTAATACCTCCCAACAAAGGATTCCCCCAGGTAGGAAGCAGCCAGGCTTTGAAGCTGCAAGGCTATTCAATGCTAATCAAGGTGACCAATTGCAACATTCACACTTGCCTCCCACAGACAAGAGTTCTTTCTCCCACCCTGGACCTTCCACAGATATATAAACCCCACTTGCCTAGCTTCGCACAGACGTCAAAACCTCTGAGTATGTCTGCCACAGATGTGGGTGAAACGTCAGGAGAGAATGCTTCTGGCACATGGCCATAGAGCCCGGAATACATACCACAACAGTGTGATCCCGGCCATGAAAGCTTTCGACAACACAACCACAGTATCCATTCAAGTTCATGTAGCGTCGTATGGAGACCTGTATTGGGGGGAGGGAGGGTGCGAATCTGGGCCCCTGGGAGTCGTAGTCCTCCCTCCCTCCCTCCCTCCCCGGGAGCAGCCGAGGACGAGCCTGGCCCACACCCCCTCACATCCCGGGCCTCTTCCTCCTCACCGCCGGGCCCCGCGCCAGCCTCCATCTCTGCGTGTCTCTATAGACCTCTGTCTCTCTTGGTCTCTCCATTCCCGGCTCCATCCGCCGCCTTCCCGCCTCACAGAGAGACACCAGGCCTGAGCTGAGGCGAGGCGGCGGCGGCGGCCATTTCCCCCCTCCGTCTTCCTCCTCCTCCTCGGCCTCCTTCCCCCTCGCCCCCTCCCATTGGCTGAGCCCGTGACGCCCCTTTTGCTGAGGGGCAAAAGGAAAGGGCCTGAATGGTGGGAGTTTGGGTGATTTGCAAAAGCTTTTTTTTCCTAACGAAAAAAACGACGAAATAAGAAAAAATTGCCTCTCGCGATTCGAAACCGCGATATCCAGACGTGTGGACAATCAAGGCCGTATATTGCTTCAAAACTAACGAAAATAACGAATTAATAACGGGTAACGGGGAAATCGAATTATTTGAGCAAGCCTAATGCATACTGACTTTGGTCCTTCAAAGTACTCTGCCTAGTATGACTAGACCAGAAGACACAAATAATGTTTGCTGATAGGACTTCCTAGAATGAGTGAAACCACTTTATTTACTCAGCTTTCACTGAATGCCAGTGTAATAGGTAGTATAATAGTAGTATTATAGTAAAAGTATTCTCTAAACAGATAGCTAACTGTTATGTTGAATTAATGTAGTGAATGTAAATGGATTACAATTCTAAACTAGGGGTGCAGCTACATTGTACAATTATTGACACCACCTTAATCACTATGTTTTTCCTCATGGAGGCCTGATGAGAGAAAGAAAAGAGGAGGAAGGGGGGTGACTCAGTTTTCACAGGCCTCCCTAAAAAGGAGACATTCAAGATGATACCCTACCTGTGAGCAGACTTTCTGCTCTTTTAGCCAAGCAGCTGGAAATAGGAGGAAGATCACTCTACACTCATCCTCCTGGCCATTTTCAGTTTAACAACATTTAACTGCCTTGACTTATGGAATCATGATAGTTGTCATTTTACAAAGTCTTTGGCATTCTCTGACAAAGTGTTGGTGCCTTGCCAAACTACAAGCCCCAGGATTCTAAGGCATTAGGCTATGGCAGTTAAGATGCTGTCAAACTGCAGTATTTCTACAGTGTAGATGCAACCTTTGAGGGTGCTGCAAGATCATGCTGGCTGAGTGCTGAATTGATCTTGCAGAGGACTGAATTGGTCATTGACAGAGGCTGCTGAAACAAGGGCAAGGGCAACAAGTTACCTGATCCTGTCCTAGGTGACCTGAAAGTGGAGCAGCATGCTATTCATTCTGTATGTTTATAATAATGTAGAGTGCAGGATGGCACTGAATACATTTCTGGAACAATACATGCACTTCTGAACCTCAAGAACATGATCTTTACGAATGCACATGTAAGGTAGTGGCAGCAAGGCACATTTCCACACAGGCTATTATTTCATTGAGAAAAAATAAAACACTCCATTGGGTAGAAACAGAATCAAATGGCCTTAAAATGATAAGTGCTAAACTTTGCAGGGAAGGAATGAAATGATCATCAACACAGAAAATACCTTTGGATTATGGTCTCCTGTTTTAACAGTAACTCCCATTGCAAAGATAAGAAAAATTGAATCAAGCAACTTTGTGACCCTAAGTGCAACACAGTGGGGTGAGAATTTACAGTCACAGAGGTATCTCTCCCTTTCCCTCTCTCATTCTCACTATGTGTGTTGCGCGCGCACACACACACACACACTTACATAAAGAGAACATAAGAACTGAAGTTAACAAGAAGGTTGGCTGTCAAAATTCTATTCTATTATTTTTTTTAGATCTTTCCATTCCTTTGTTACCTACTCTATGCCAAGCAAAGCCGTATTATCCTGGAGGTCATATACCCAATTTTCAATTTTAAGTACAATCCTGACAACCAAAGCAATTCTCAGTCCCATTCAACAAGTCTACATTGTAATTAATTCAGAGAAATGTAAAGATAAGAACTAAGATCTATCAATCTTATAAGGACAATAAAAAGGTAAAGTAAGGTAAAGGTTTCCCCTGACATTAAGTCCAGTTGTGACCGACTCTGGGGATTGGTGATCATCTCCATTTCTAAGCCGAAGAGCCGCTGTTGTCCGTAAACACCTCCAAGGTCATGTGGCTGGCATGACTGAATGGAACGCTGTTACCTTCCCGTCGGAGTGGTACCTATTGATCTACTCACATTTGCATGTTTTTGAACTGCTAGGTTGGCAGGAGCTAGGGCTAACAGTGGGCGCTCATTCTGCTCCCGGGATTTGAACCTGGGACCTTTTGGTCCACAAGTTCAGCAGCTCAGCGCTTTAACACACTGTGCCACCAGGGCCCCCCATAAGGACCATAGCTTGCCTTATTTCCCCTGTAATCAGTTCCACTTTACTAGAATTGATCAATACAGATATTTCTGCTACATATGTGTGCAAAAACCTCTTAAACGCAAACATTTGCATCTGCTTGTGATGTCACAATTGTCTCCTTGTAGTGCCTCCACTACATCAGGCTTTGTCACACTTTGTGTATAAGTGACAAAGCAATGAATCACAGATAATAGCTAGCAGCAATTTCTGCTGCCTTTTTCAGTTGCCTGCCAGGCTTCAGCCAAATTTCATATAGGCTACTTTTAAAAAAGACAAGACAAGAAATATATCAAGCTGCTTTCCATATGCAATACAGTCCCATTCAGAATGAATGCTTCATTCCAACAAAAGCTGTCATGCAGAATCATTTTGGGACTTTGAGGGCCCTTTCACACAGCCATATAACCCAGAATATCATGGCAGAATAACCCACAATATCTGGTTTGAACTGGAATATCAGAGTCCATACTGCCATATATCCCAGTTCAAAGCTGATCATGTGGTGTTTTATTCAGCTGTGTGGAAGGAACAAAAATACTCATTTGACACAACTTCCATGAGATCAGTTTGAGTGCTACGCTGAGAGTCAGAACATCTACATTCCAGTCCCAATTCAGCCATTAAGCTCATTCAATCATTTTGGGACAACCCACCCTCTCCATCCAGCTTTCCTCACATGGTTGATGTGTGGATAAAATGGAGTTGGACAAGAGTATCATGTCAACCATCTTTTAACTCCTTTGTTACCTGCTCTCTGCCAGGGAGAACTGCATTATCCTGCAGGTCAAGTAATTCTCAATTTTAAGTATTATCCTGGAGACCAAAGCAATTCTCAGTCCCAACAGGCCCTGATGGCATGAACTCCCAGCTAGTAACAACAGCCGGGACCATAGAATTTCATATAAACATCTTTATACAAAAATAAAACAAAATAAAGAAAAATGATAGGTGACATCCTTTCCAGTCTCAGATAAAAAGACTCCTTCAAATCACACAACAATTGACTAGAAGAGTTACTTCTGATACGGCAGTGTAAAAGAAAAATAATAAGACGCGAAGATTCCTCACTTTCAAGCATTGTGACCTTTCCATAGTTCAGATCTTAAATAATAAATTGAGAGAAATACATTGAAGAATTCATTTGCATATTAAGTTTTCATATTTCATGGTAACAGTATTGGAAGCAAAGCGGCATCAACAGTTGTACAAAGTTATTAGTTAAAAGGGAATTCTAGACAGCAGACCTGCTCGTTTGATTCACCTCTATGATTCTTTATTTGTACCCAAAGCATTTTTTTCTTTGTCCCTTCCTGCAGATGTCACACACGTATACACACATCCTTCCAAAAGTTAGTCCCTTGTCTTCCTTTGTTTGGGATGGCAACATCCAAAGCTACTGCCTCAAGATGACTTATATCCATACATGAGGCAGAATTTCTGGGATCCCCTAATGAAATTTAGCTAATCTTTTATCTATCTGTTATCCTATCCCGAAATGGATTTCCTGAAATAACATGTGTAATTTTTTTTTCCTTTTTAATGTTAAAAAGGCATCCTGAATATTTTCTACTGATTTCTACCAAAAGCTAATATTGCAACGCCCTCTTCTTGAAAGCTAAGGGTAAAGGTTTTCTCCTGACATTAAGTCCTGGGGGTTAGTACTCGTCTCCATTTCTAAGCCGAAGAGCTAGCGTTGTCCGTAGACACCTCCAAGGTCATGTGGTCAGCATGACTGCATGGAGCGCTGTTACCTTCCTGCCAGAGCAGTAGCTATTGGTCTACTTACATTTGCATGATTTTGAACTGCTAGGTTAGCAGAAGTTGGAGCTAAGAGTGGGAGCTCACCCCGCTCTCCGGATTTTAATCGCAGACTTTTCAGTCAGCAAGTTCATCAGCTCAGTGATTTAATCCGCTGTGCCATCAGGGGCTCCACATTGCTTGATATAGATATAGATACTGATGTAGAAATATTTGGTATCTACTTGATATACAGACCAAATATTTCTACAAACAAATGTTATTATATAATCTACTGGTGTGTCTATTCAGCATTGTCCAGGTGTCAGAGGGGTCACTGTCCCCTTGCTTGCATCCCTTCTTTTTCTTTATTTCTTTTCTCCCCTCCACTCATACCTCCCCCCTTTCCCTTCTTCCCTCCTTTTTCTTTCTTCCCCCTTCCCTTCCTTTCTCTCCCTTCTTTTTATGTTTCTTTCTTTACTTCCTTCCTTCCTCCCTTCCCCTCATACACATCTCACCTTTCTTTCCCAGTGACATCACAGAGAGCCAAATCACCTACCTAGCAGCAGCCTTTGTGACAGATGGACTGACTAAGAGACAGATGGACAGACAGACATACTTTCACACGCGCACACACACATCGCAAAACTACCAATATACATTTTTTGCATATTCAGTAGTACAAAATCTTGAATATTGAAATAGTGTTCAGGTTCAGAACATTTGCTAGAGACAGCTTCAACCATATGAAATACTCCAAAAGATGGTGGTGCCTCTAACAACACTCAAGGCTCTTTTCACAACTGGAGTGAGGATAAGGGGATACAAAATCAGGAGAACATTGGCTATATAGTGTCTTGACTTATATTCAACTGTTCCTACCTGAGTACCTAAGCAGGCAACCATCATATGCGTAAGAAGTTTAGCTGCAAACATGGAAGATCTGGTACAGAAAAGGTGTGAAAAAATAGCCAATATGAAACCTGTTTAAACAAAAAGAAGAAGAAAAAATTCTGCTGACATTGTTATTGGGTACTAGGCCAGATTAAAAAACTACAACTATGTTGGTAAATAAAAAAGAACCTCCATTCTTCAACCATGTGTCAGGTGGACCATTTCACAAATCTCTTTTCAAATTTCTTATATTAGCCCAAATTTCTTACATTAAATTTCTTTAGGCCAATTTCTTATATTGACCTAAAAGTGAAAGGAGCATAACCAAGAGCTAATGGAATCTTCTTCTGGTCGACACTTTACGAGAGTGGCCAATAGGATGAGCCAATTTTGGAATTAAAGCCTAGGGTTTTTTTTTTTTTTTTTTGGATAACTCCTTTAATGTTCAACTAAAACCCAGAGGAGATTCATTGCACCATCGATATGAGAGTCACCAGCAGCTGCTGAGCATAACATTTGTTTTACCCATTTTTGGCTTGAAAGTTTCACTTCCCTTTGAATTATTATTAAATTACAATTTGTTTAGGCCTGGAGCCAGACACCCACACAAGTTTCGATGGCCCAAGAGAGATTTTCTATTGTATGTGTCAGTCCTCCTTAAGAGATAACATATCTCTCTTGAAGCCCAGTTTACTATATGGCAGAGTATTCAAGAATCTAGAATTAAAAGTGGTGGAATGTACTGAAGTTCAAAAGCCCAGTGGGGTTTCCTTAAGGAGGTCTTTGTACCCCATCCTACATTCCTTATTTACAAAATAAATTTAATTAATTCAATAAGAAAAAATCCCATGTTATTGTCTGCTTAAAATCAACACACTATTCAATGATGCAAAAATAATGTTGAAACTGACCAGAAATGCAGATGAAACCAGATGAGAAGAAAGCTTCATTGTAGGAAGACAAACTGTCTGTCTGTGCATAGGCTGCATAAATAGACATGTGTGAACAAGAGCATTCCACATAATCTGAAGAATCATCCATCACTTTACAGAACTGACTGTCAGACAACCAGCTACATGGGAAACAAAGGTCAACAATGTTAATTCATTAGTCTTTAGACTAGAGATCAATTATCATTATGAAAACATGAACAAAACAGGAAGCATATGAATTGTGACCATATGAAATGCTTAATCAGATGCCAAACATAGTTTTCAAACTCTACCAATATGAGAGCTCACACAAACATTATAATTGTCATGGGAATTGTTTGTCAAGATGATCGATAGCTACAAACTTTACAATTTAACCAGCTTGATGCTAAAATTCAGTGGCAATGGAGAACAGATTCTGCTGGCAGATCTGATCCTTACATCTTGGTGACACTACCAGAGAGAAACAACCTCTATTCTCCACTCTCCTCCATAGAGTTAAACCAAAGCCTAACAGATTAATATAAGTCAATGAGATCAATTCACATTTTCCATTAAGCCTTGAGTAGGAAGCTTCGATTTTTCAGTGTGCCATCATGGTTGTTATACCATTTTTATGTCTGAAACCTGGCACACTATCTCTTGGTTTCCAGGCAGGAATCTAAGAGCGAGCACACACAGAGAAATTGAAAGTTTGACTTTTGAATGGGTATTTTGCATTGCTAGCCTGCCTTCCAATCTTTGCCTACTTCACCTTTTTGGCATCACAATAATATATTCCCTGGTCTCAGCAAATGGAAACCATATGGCATGTACTTATAGGACACTGATATTAATTTTAATAATCTATTCTGACATACTGGGCATTCTGTGAAAGTCCTTATACATTAGGTGACAAGAAGTTAATGCTTCCAAATCAGGTTCCAGCTCAGGTTCAGCTGTGTCTACCTACATTATCATCTCATTTTGACAGTTGTCATTTTAGGCTGGTGGCAATCATAATTTAAGTAGCCTAAGAGCTACAAAATACTAAAAATGTTTTCTACAGGACCTACAGGTCCTCTGACAATATTATGACACATATCTAAAAAGTAAGTGTTGTTCAGATGACCCTAGAATGACTGTTCAATAGGTAACAAGCTTAAAAGAACATAAAAACAAATTCCTCAGCACTGATACTACCAGGCCTGATACATTGTTTTTCTGCCCTTAATTGGTAATCTCTATCCTCATTTATCCTACCTCGAATCCCCCCTTTTATTACAGCACTTTTAACTACCTCAACAGGCTTTAATCGTGTATTCTTTGGACCACTGCCCAGCCTTATATTTTAACTTGCTGTACTGTTCTTATTCGGCGGTTTTATTTACCATTATATTATTGTTATAATGTTGGTTTAATATGTGAAATGATAAATATCAATTATGTTTGTTTTATCGTGAATGTATTTTTACTTTGTTTATTATGGAATTTGGGCTTGCTCCATGTTAGCCACCCTGAGTCCCTGCGGGGAGATGGAGGTGGGATATAAAAATAAAGTTGTTGTTGTTGTTGTTGTTGTTGTTGTTAGTTTCCCAAATAGTTGTTCCCTCAGTCAAATCAATAGGAGGAAGAGGGAAATGATGAGCTGATATTGGGATGTGTAAAAGAATAGATAAAAAATCACTTTCTGGTCAATCTAAAATATTACAGCTTTTATAATGTTTTATTTATTTTATATTTTATAAATTTATTTGTATTTATTATCCCATGTTTCTTCCAGCACAAGGTTCAAGGCAGCTTACCATAAGTTAAAACAAATACAAATGGTACATAAATATTTAGCTTATAAGATTTTTTTCATGTGATTAAATGTGTTTGATATGTTTATTTATGTTTTAATTTTGTTATTCTTTGGTCAGTCTTATATAGTTTTAGGTTGTCTTACTGTATTTGATTTATTTTATACTTGCTTGTGTTGGCATTGAATGTTAGCCAATTTGTTACATCATTACTGGAAACCGCCCTGAGTCCCCTGGGGAGATAGGGAGGGTTATAAAAATTATTATTATTATTATTATTATTATTATTATTATTATTATTATTATTATTATTATTAAAAACCTTATAGAACAGAAAATGTAATCAATAACACTGGACTGTTTGTCTGTTAAAGAAACCACCCCTTTCAGGTCAGAGCAGAGGGAAAGGAAAGGGACAAAGTGGGATTGGCTGTGGCTACATGAAGCGGCCCTCTGTTATGTGACTAGAAAATAAGAGGAGAGAAGTGGATTGATTGTAGCTGTGTGACGTATGTAAGAGGAGGCAGAAGGGAAGAAATAAAGAAAAAGAAAGAAAAGAAGGGGGAAGAAAGAAAGAGGAGGGAGGGGTGGAAGATAAAGGTAAGGGGAAAAGGTATGAAGAGAGGGGAGGGAAAAGAAAAAGGGAAGAAAAAAGAAAGGGAGGGAAGAGAGAAAAAGAAGGAAAGAGAAAGGAAGGGAAAGGTAAGAAAGAAAGAAGTGGGGAGGGGTATGAAGGAAAGCAAAAGAAGAGAAAGAAATAAGGGCACCTTCCACACAGCCATATAACCCAGAATATAAAGGCAGATAATCCCCTATATCTGCTTTGAACTAGATTATCTGGCTGCATACTGCCATATAATCCAGTTCAATGTGGATTTTATACAGCTGTGTGGAAGGGGGCAGAGAGAAGCAGAAGCTGTATGAGCGAAATGGAGGAAGGAAAGCAGGAGCCACAAAGAGAGTTTGCACACTGTTGCCAGAATGTTGCTATGCGACATTGTGAAATAGGCCTTCTTAGAGCTGGAGAAGGGAGAAAGCAGGCAGGTATTTGTCCCAATGAAACATGGACAGCATCAAATGCATACGGCAGTTATAATATAATTTTAGAGAACAGCAGAATAACCCAAACAGCATTATCTTATTACATACCAAACCCCTAATAGATACACAATTTAAAATTGCCTACAGGGATTTCAGAAATATATGTCTCCGCGTCCTACAAATGTCAACTGTGTGTTGACATATTCTTAAAGGTTTTTTGTTTGTTTGTCTCAGAATTGTTTTTTATTAACGATAGTATTATCGAAGTTATGCATTATTAACCATTAATATTAATTGTTAATGTATGCATATTTTCCTTTTAAAACAGTCCCAAAAAACGCTACGCATTGGCCTACTTTTAGAATAAATGCCACCTTTTAACAGTTAAGTCTGACAGTCTTTCTTTCTTTAACAGTAAATATTTTTTAAAAGGTAAATAGATCCACAATGCTTTTGTGTAAAGATCATACACATATAGAATTCCTGCATATACATGCACTCATTTTATGTATCTACAATAACTTAAAAAATATACCTTTCAGCAACCTGATTCCACAGGAGACATAAAGATTTATGAGGAACAATTTGGTTGCCTTTAGAGTAAATTCTGTAGGTGATCTCATTGTTGTCTTTCAACAAAAGTGGACTTCGATCTTTCAGACTTGCTGAAAAAATCTGAAACACACATACATTTTCCTTTTAAAATTATTAACATGGTTATCATTTGTAAACCAAGTTATTTTCAAGGTTTCAAACTTATTTCCTTCAGATAAGTGTTACCCAAGGCAATTTAATTAGAAAGTGTGAGGATAAGGACTTCATAATGCATGGTGTGCTCTACCACTGACAACTGGCCCTTTCTCTACTTTTGAATGCAGACCCAACTCCAGGTCTGTGTCAGTCAGAAAAACAAAAAGATTTGAATCTATGGCTCAGAAGCCATGTTTAAATATTTGAAAGAATGTTCTATTGAGGAGGAGGAAAGCTTGCTTTCTGCTGCTCTTGAGACTAGGAGGTGGAGCAATGGATTCTAACTGCAGGGAAAATAAATTCCATCCAAATATTAGAAAGGACTTCCTGATGGTAAGAGCTGTTTGAGTGTGGAACATGCTGCCTCAGAATGTGGTGGAGTCTCCTTCTCTAGAGATTTTTAAGCAGACCCTAGATGACCATCTATCGGAGGTGCATTCACTGTGTGTTCCTGCAAGGCAAGGGGTTGGACTGGATGGCCCATGGGGCCTCTTCCAACTCTATGATTCCTAATGGAAGGCATGGGTTCAGTGTTCATAACATTTTAACTGATTTCAACTCAAACCATATATATACAAATGTACTCTCAGAATAATGTTTATTGAAGATATGAAGTACATATCTGACTCTAAAAATTACACACACACACACACACACACACTTGCCCTTTCTTTTAAGATACTGCTAGTACCCATTTACATACCAAGATAACCTTCTGGGAAGAAAAAAAAATCAATCCTATGCATCATATCTAGGAGTTACTGAAAAAAAATGTTTAAAACATTAATGGTAATGAGTGCAAATGCAGTATTGTTAACTGTTGGATTGGAGTCTAAGATGGCACCAGCATGATAGGATGCATTTAGCTAAGATCCGATATCTTCATTGTTTTTATTTTTATAACTGTTGTGTCATGGGCATCTCATATTGCTCATCTTCACCCAGTGAAGTTTTGAAATTACTAAAATTACTTTCGTCAACACAACACTGTTCCAAACCCATGCCAAAATTGCCGACAGATCTAAATTTTTAGAATCAAAAGTTTTTCCCACTGTCCCTCAACTTCCAGATGTCTGGCTCAATGCTTACAAAGGCCTCTGTTCCAGAGCTGCAGAGGATATTACATTAGGTCAGCTAAGCCAATGGACTTCAGTGGACCAATGATGTTTAAACTTTGTATCAGACTGCTTTATGATGTTATTTGCTTTAGTAACATTGGTTCATTGTGACATCATCACTGGTTTGAGCAGCCAAAGACACTGAGTTTAGGTAAGAGAGAGAACTGAGGTAAAGGAGGGCAGAGAAGGATCTTATAAGGTTTCTGTTGTGACTGCGCCTTCGGGGATTATGGTTGATGGTCATGGGATTCGAAGAGGAAGAAAAAACCCTCGTGATGAGGGTTCACTGGAGGAGTTGCGCAGGAAGCGACTTAGAGAGCTATATGGGGGATCTTCTGAGGAAGATTCAGATGGGGAGTTTGGGGAAATGGATGCTGAAGAACAGGTGGTGGCTGGGGAAGTGGGCACTGAATGGGCACAGCCACCGGAGATGTCTGGAGATTTGGGGCCTATGGATACTTCTGAACCTGGGGTTTCTGCAGGAGCTGATCCCACTTGGGATGCTTGGAGAAGGGAGGATGGTTCTTTAAGTGTTCATGGGGCTAAGTGTGGGCAGGATGATTGGGACTCAGACGAATTGCTATGTACTCCGGATCCACGAGCTCTAGCTGTGTGGAATTCGGACTCTGAGTAGATTTGGGAAACCTGGTGTTTGGGTGTGAGTGTTTGGTCACCCAGGAGGAAGGGGAATAAAATGGGAATGTTTGGCCATTGCACTTTGCGTGTGGCAAGGTGTTGCTGAGGCGCCATTGGGATCTCTGTGTTTCCGTGAAGACTGGACTTGGACTGTGATTCGGATGTAAGTTATCTGGGACTGCTCTGCAGCAGAGGGATGGAACTGTGTGGGTTTCCTTGGACTGCATTCTGATTACTCTTTCTAGCTGCTGATACCATCTGGCTTGGCTCTCGCTGTGTCTTATCGTGGACCTGGTTTGGATGACTGCACCCTCTTCGGACTTTGGATTGAATTTGACCTGGCTTCTGTCTATGCTCTCTGACTGACGACTACTCCCGGCTTCTGAATACTGGTTTGCCTTTCGGAATTTGCTGCTGCCTCCCGACCTGACCTTGGATTCTCCTGACGACGGCTATTCATCATCCCTTTGAAGCTTCGGCTTTATCTGCACCGTGGAAGCAGTTTACTGCTCTTCTAGTTTGTTTGTTTTCAAGCCAGTTTGCTGTTTTTCTTTTGGGAACTGTCCCTTTAACTCCGCAGAGCCGGCTGTCTGTTTGCAGAAACGGTTTGAAGCCAAAAGAGGCTTTTGCACTTTCTGTTATACTCTGCAGCTTTTGGAAGGTTTCAAGCCTTCGTTTATTTTGCATATTTTCTTGCAGTCAACTCTATTTGTTTCTCCAAAGCTGAATTGAAGCGTCTTTAGTTTTTATTGAATGCCAGCATGGGAAAATAGCGTGGCTTGTTTTTGAGTTATTTTTGTCTAAACTACTCTTGAAACACTGATAAGTGAAGTGTTTCAAGGATACTTTCTGTGTTTATGTTATTTTTGGCTTATCTTTGGAATAAACTCTGTTTTGTTTGTTAACTGGCGTCTGACTCTTGACAGTTTCATTTCAAGAACATGATTCAGCAATATTCATGTTCCACCATACTGACAAAGGTCTTAACTGGTACTCTAATAACCAGTTTGTTTACCAACTATGGACCAATATGACTAGTACATTTTGTGGCTAATTCATATAGTTGATGCTGTGAATGGCTGCTTTAGAGTTCATTGAAGTTATGAAGGCGCAACAGTATTTTCTCTATCCTCCTATAGATTAATCTGGTTGATAGTCCAGAAGCTCCATAATTTATGAACCTTTTAAAAATGCAACATATAATGCCTAAATTTGAAAGAAGGCAGCAATTCATCCTAGATTAGCAGCAAAACTAAGGTGGTATGGATTGAATTAATGTGTGTATGTAGGAGGATGCCAATCAAAATGCTATGTTATGTAATGCAAGCTTTATGTTTTCTAAATTATAAGCAGGATATTGGCACAAAATACACATTTCAAAACCATACCTTATTTTTGAGAGCAGTTCCTTTCTCACCCATTATAAACCACTGCTGGCTACTGTACTCAGTGACTTGAATGAAACTACAATTCTCATCTTTAGGATCAGATGAGGCAGAAACTTCCAACAAGTGTTCAGGTATTTTAAGAAAATCACCATCTTTCCCATCAAACCTGTGCCCATTGATTTGCTGTGGATACCAATGATGGGCCATGATTACAATGTAAGGACAATAGTCAAGGATGGTTTTGCCCCTGTTAAAATAAAAGAAACAATAGATTCAAGAAATGGAACAGCCACCTACTTACTACTTCAGAAAGAAAACATGGGCAATAGGTACTCAAGCATGGCTTGACATCTACATTGCCTCCATGATTGTTAACTATAATGTGACCAACATGAAATTATTATAAATTGAAAATACCAATTAAATCTTCAGGCATTAATGAAAATGGTTTTTTAACATGCAATAGAATAATGATTCCAGAATTCCTCAAAGCAATACAATTTTTAGATAAAAAATTCTTTTCAAATATTGTTCAATTTCTAGTATGCTATTTCTAGTGTGTTTGCTACATTCATTTTACTAATTATCATTATACAATGTAAGCTATAGTTAGCCTGTAGCGTATATATACACAGGTCGATAGCTGGGACTTCAATGTTTACCTCATTCTCTTGATATGTTCTTGGTATGTTTTGTTTATAGAAAGCCTCTTACCTTTCCCCTGGGGTTCCACATATTTCCCCAACAGGAAGTGAAAAGGCAAATTTTTCAGTAACATCAGCAAGAAAGCTGTACCCTCGAGTGTCCTTGCGTTTGGGATTAATAAGTGCACAGAGGATATCATACAAGAGATTTCGGCTTTTATCAGTGAGTGGTTGTTTTTCTCCTTCAGATATTATCTTGGTGATCCAAAAAAGTGGGGAAAGAGAAAATTATTCAGTGTACACAAGTGACAATCATACCTGTCTTTCATACTGAAACTATTTATAACAATGAGGATCTTGAATGAGAAAGTAAACTAATATCCTTAGTTTTAATTGACCTTTTTCACATAAAGAGGCATGTCCAATATCAAAAGCATCAAGTGAACTCTACCCATAAAAGATTTAATCGTTGCGAATATGCTGGGTTTTGTAATGCCACAGGAATTATCATTGCTAGAACAGACTAAGGGCCCATATACATGGGCCAAACAAGTCAGAATGAGGGTGGACGCCATGGCATCCATATGCCACATGGGTTCATTCGCCCTAACGCCTTCCAAGGCCACTTAATGCAGCTTTGTCTGTTTAAAAAAGTTTCAGAGCTCACCTGCAGCTATTCACATGGACATTCTGCTTTCTCTGCACTTACCTTTCCCCTCTTGTTTTTTGCTTAGCAGTGCCCACATGGTGGGAAATTTCTGGTGGCCATCATTCATTGCATCCACCAATACTGGTCGAAGCAACAGAGTAATCAGAGAAGGAAATGAAGGGGGGGGGGTCTCCTTTTATCCCTCTCCTCCCTCACATCTTTCTGTCCAGCACCAATGGATGTGATTAACAATAATCACAGATAGTTTCAAGCTCAGTGGTCATCACTAAGCTAAGGACAAGAGAGGGAAGGTATCCATTTCAGCACCGCTGGGCCATGCAGTCTTCATCCAGCTTCTGAGACAGCTTGGTGCTGTACAATTTGGATACCCACCAGCCACCAAGTTTTCTCAGTAGACGGCCATGCAAACTTTGACAGCGCTGATCCCGAGTATCTTCACTCCAGATCAGCACCGATATATGTGGCTCATGTAGATGTATTTTATGTTAATTACCTATCTGAACACAATGAAATGGACAGATTAGTTAAGCTAATTGGGCCCATTCACACTAGACAATTATAGGGCTATTATTCCATCATATGAAATCCCGAGGTTTGTTAGTTTGGTGAGACACTGGTGTGCTCTGTCTGAGAATTAAAATTCCCCTCCCTAAATTGTCAATCTCAAGATTATATAATTGAACTATGGCAGTTACAGTGTAATAACGGTGCTATAATTCTGTAGTGTTAATACAGACATTTAAATAAAAAGGGCAGTAAACCTAGAGTTTCTCAGAACTTTGCCAGCTATCAATGATCAGGCTTATACTTGATTTTATATGGGAGAACATAACAGAAAACAATGTAGCACAAGAGACTTAGCAGTGACAGACCAAGTTCATATACACTACAGAATGAATGATATTAGTTCCTGGGGTGGGGAAACTATGGAGAAACAACATATGGAGTTTGTTTCCAAAAGGTACCAAATTCATAAAAATTGGAAAATGAATTATAGGTGGCAGCACATTGTTGGCTAGGAGTAAAATATTATGTAAAGTTCAAAACTATCAAAATATATCAAATCACTTTGGTACCAGTCTTGGAAAATCACATTTTGTCGCAAAATATACATATCCTCAGCATGTTTTTTCAGTTCCTATAGATTTGTTCAGATACTTTTGGTACCTTTTGGAAACAAACTCCACTTTATGTTTAACATAGTAATGGCTATTTATATGTTTATAAATTCTCTTTATAGAATAAAAACCATACTTTTAGCAAGTACTCATAGCTGCTGTCTATCATTCTGTTCAGTCAAGATCTTCCACAATGAGCAATTGTATCTTCACTCATTCTAAAAAGCCATGAATTGCTTTGCAAAGGATATCTCAAAATTTACCTTATTTATGAATGAATGAATGACTATTTTATTTTGGTCAATGACAAGCATTTACCTTATTTATAATGTGCATCACACCAGCAAGCTGCTCTTCTGTACTTTCTGTGACAACTTTGATGTTTAAATACTGGAGGACTCTGTTCAAAATATCCTCATCAAGGGGCTGGTACAACTGATCAGCTAGACCCCAGACAGCTTGGGAATTTGAATCAGACACAATGGTGATATTGGCAGTTCCATAGATATCATCAACTCTGGCACCCCCAGTAGCACTGAATAGTAAAACTTGAAAGCATTTAGGAAACGGATTTAAAGATCCAGTTCTGGGAGTGAGTGTTATATCGATAACAGCAGTTCTCTGTCCAGGTTCAAAGGACAATGTCCCTTCAGAATGGATAAAATCTTGGCCAGAAATGGCTGGTGAAATGATTATGCGACCAACAGTTTCAGGCCTCAACAGTTCCTGAAAATGAACAACATGGACCTAAAATAAATTTGTTTCAAATTACAATAGTTAAAAAATCTATCTTGATAGCTTTTTATCCTATCCTCAAGTAAAAATTGACCAGGGTAGCAATATAAGCAGGGTAACATAATGAATGCAAATACAAACAATATCATAGAGATTTCTCAAAATATGATAAAAACATTAGAAAAAAGAAAGGGGAAATAATGTGAGTCTTTGTCCAATGCCAAAAGTGACAAATATCCTAAATCTTTCCTAGGAAGAACACCTAGAGGGGTCTCTGAGAGGGGTCTCTTTCCAGCTTTACCTCATTCATGATCACTTATGTGGGTGGTTTGTAAGTATGGTAGGAAGGTAAGCAAGTACGGTTGGAAATGTTGTGTATCAAAAGGTTCCTTCCATTAGACAACTAGGATGCAAGATAAATTCTATGTTCATTAAGTATGGGCTCCAAGTGTTTCTGCATTATGCAGCTTGGACACCTAATACATAGAGCTGCTCTTGGGAGAAGACAATATCAGGATATATATCTGATAGGCATTTCCAAGCTTATAGAGATTGGTTTGGCTTTGGGGTGTTATACCCAGAGGCGGTCCAACCATAAGGCAAAATAGGCATTTTCCTGTGGCGCCATCGTCCCGGGGGCACCATCGTCCTAGGAGGAGGGCACCACTCTCCACCTCCTTCTCTTTCGGGCCTTCCAGCGGCCGCGCTGGGCCTTCTGGCCAGCGCAGACCCACCTTCGCACCACGCAAGCCCACCTTTGGGGCCTTCAGAGATTGTGAGGTCTGTAGGAACTTGGAAGCTAGGTATGTGGGGTTTATATATCTGTAGAAGGTCCAGGGTGGGAGAAAGAACTTTTCTTTGAAGCAGGTGTGAATGTTGTAATTAATCACCTTGATTAGCATTTAATGGCCCTGTGGCTTCAAGGCCTGGCTTCTTCTTGCCTGGGAGAATCTTTTTTTGGGAGGAGTTAGCTGTCCCTGATTGTTTACTGTCTGGATTTCTTCTGTTTTCAGAGTGTTGTTCTTTATTTATTGTCCTGATTTTAGAGGGGTTTTTTTTAGTACTGAGGGCTATCTGGGTTATCTAAGTCCACACTGCCCTATATCCCTGTTTAATGTTTAGTGCTAAATTTGCAAATATAGTAATTCCTACATAACATTACCATGTATTGAACTGCTTTTTCTATTGATTTGTTGTAAAACATGATGTTTTGGTGCTTAATTTTTAAAATCATAACGTAATTTGATGTTTTATAGGCTTTTCCTTTATACTTCCTTATTATCCAACATTTTCGCTTATCCAACGCTTTTATTTTTCAGTGATTGGTTGGGGGGGGGGCGCCAAAATTCTGTTCGCCTACACTTGAAAAATACCTAGGACCAGCTCTGGTTATACCAAAACCTTACCAAACTTTAGGGCAACTGTCATCACAGCTATGTATGCAGATTAATGACATTCACTTGCTGGCCAACCGGGATCTAGTTTAATCTACTTTAATTTCATAAACATGTCCTGATTGTTACTAATGAAGTAATATGGTTATTTACCCTATCAGACGTGTTAGAGAAGAAAATCACTGCCTTTCTCAGTTCATGGAACACTTGCCCCTCCGTTTTCTTCACCTTGATTTGAATGACTCATTAATGTGAGAAGGAAGGATGCAGATAACTACATTTTAAAAATAAGTTAACATTTTTTTCATAGAAACAAAATATGTTAAGCTATGGGAATGGGATAAGGATCACGATGTTAACCTCCAAATTCTTTCTGCCTCCCACTTGACTTCCTTTCCCTAATTGCTTTCACACTTTGGCACAATGCCATGCATGACTAAGACTATGGAGATTATGAGGTGTATGTGTTACAAGAGACCTAGCAAACACCTTTTTCTGATTTTCAATGGTTGATTCTCAGGTTATAGTAGATAATGTCCCTTTCCCTAACACAAATGCAAAAGTTCATGGTGCTGTCTCACAGAAATAAGTGATGAATAATAGAATAAACACATTTTTAGAAAACACACAGAGGAACAAGTTTCTTCTCAAGAAAATGTTAGAAAATGATCCAAGGATAAAACAACATAACCATTACATTATGTGAAAGAAGCATTGTAAATACCAATCACTGAGAAAGAAAGAAAAACATCCATTCTCTAAAGTCCTAGACAGCTCAACAATATGAAAATATAAAGGAAGGAAAACGGCAACAGGCTTTGAAGAACCCTAAGATATCAATACATACAGACATGCACACACATTTAATTCACAGAGTTACCCATTTGACTGATTTTCCATGATGGAAGAAAATGGGGAACAGGCGGGGAGGGAAGAGTTCAGAACAAGCTAAAGCTATTTGATTGGCATGAACTCTGAATATAAGCACAGTCTACACTGCTACAGTTTGTTGCAAGTCCTGCTTAGATCTACTAATGATGTTAACAACTAGACTACTGAAAAAAAGCAAAGGAAGTATCAGCACCCTCAAAGGAGCTCCAAAGTTTGCAGGAGTAAAAGGAAATAGCGATAAAGCAGGAGGTAGGACACCCACACACCAAGGATGGAAATAATATTAAAATGGCTGACAAACAGTAAAACAACATGTTTTTGAGGGTTGTAAAACTAAAATGAGAAGAATCCAGGACTGATGGCTCTCTTTGCAATTTGGAGTTGTTCTACACAACATTTACACTTTTGTCACATACACTTTTGCAAAAACCAGCATTTTTTGTACAGGAGGCAGTACTTTCTACATAGAAAATAAAATTTTAAGGGAGAATTGTGCATTTTCAAAAACTTCACATTTTGAGTCTTGCTCTGCACAAAATTTTCAAATTCTTTCTTGGATATAAAACAACATGTTTTATGTAGGAAGAAGTAATTTCTGTGGCAGAAAATAAGATTTCTGTTAAAAAAAAGTTGTGCAAAGTTTGCACAGAATAAGAAACTGTGAAGACTTTCTTACAGTGGGAAGAACATTACTAAAATACTTATTGCTTCAATGAATAGTTCAATGAAGTCTAAGCAGACTCAGTGACCATAGACTGCTAAGTATTTGTTGTGGAGGAGGGATGGGACATAGTTTCTAGAAAAAGGACATAACACACTCCATGCTGAAAAAGTATTGCTACAGGCTATGGTTTATCTAACTTAGAATTATCCATTCTGGGTGACAGTAATATAGTTTATCAAAGCAAAAGTTGGACTTCTAACTATTAGAGAACTGGCATGCCTTTACATGGGTCTGTATGGTTGATGAAGTAAGGAGACAGCAGCTCTTCCTGGAGGTTAATGGTGAAGAAGAGCCCCATAAACAGATTTAACCCTGCTTGTAGGAAGAATAGATATAGGGAGGATTGGTGTTAAAATGATACAATGATTTTTGAATCAAATGTTGGCTATAGCAAGAGTGAGGCACCATTTTATCTCTATATCAGTTAGCAAAATGTTTTGAGACTGCACACCCATTTCCTTGCTTACAGAACTCAAGTAGCAGCAATACAAGTATGTGGAGGGTTGGGTCAGCATAATACATACATGTTCTGAGCTTGGAAATATTACCACTCTTGGAATTCTCAAACCTGAATGACTAGTACCTGGGAGCAGGACTGTGAGGTGACTTGCAGAATTAAAACTAAGTGTGGTTTGAAGAGGGCCACAGAATTCATAGTATTGGGGGAGATGGTTCACAGGATGAGTGATGAGAGCAACACAACTGTGGTGGTGAAGAGAGGAGTGGTCATGTGTTCACTTGATAGATAACTGGGATGCATGGTTACCTCTTTGAACAGATGGAGGGAAGAAGAAAAAGAAGAAGGGGAGGGGGAGGAGGAGAAGTCATTGTTGAAGTTGTTGTTTAATAGTGATCCATAAAGGAACAAAGACTTTGTGATTGTGTGTCTGTGTGGGGGTGTCTTCCTTATGAGTGATTTGAAGTGATCTTTCCATCTGGGGAAATGCATTTTTATATACATATTAGCGTAGGTACCCGGCAATGCCCAGGTAATTTGTAACACTATTTATTTGAAAAATAAATTTCATGGATAAATAGTGGATTTCATGAATAGTCCCATTAAGAAGATGCATAAGGATGTGAGTGGACTACAACTCACATCATGACAGGTTAACCCTGTCAAACTTCACCATTACTTAAAGTTGGCCATGTTGGGTATGCGTGACAAGTGTGATGCAGATCCGTCATTGGTGGAGTTCATGGTGCTCTCCAGCTGTGTGGTGAACTACAACTCCCACCATGGGGTCAGTTCCCCCAAATCCCTCCAGTATGTTCTGTTGGTCATGGGGAGGGGGCAGTCTGTGTACCAAGTTTATTTTGGATCTGGCATTGGTGGGGTTGAGAGTGCTCTCTGGCTTCAGGGTGAAATACTGGGTCAGTCCCCCAAACCTCTCCAGTATGTTCTGTTGATCATGGGGGTTCTGTGTTCCAAGTTTGGTCCATACCCGTTGTTAGTGGGAACTACAATGCTCTCTGAAAGTTAGGGTCATCTTGAAAAATACATACAAACATACATACAAACAAACATTGACTTTTTATTTTATATAGATAGACAGACAGACATAGAAGATATCTATATATATAAAAGAGTGATAGAATCGCGGCACTGAGCAAAGCAACTAAACTACGGGGCCCCCAACCTCGACATTGGACAACACAACCCATCATCCACGCCTTAAGGTTGAAACAACACAAAATCACTTCACGCACCTCCACATGGAGAGAACCCACAACGCACCATCGGTAGCCATGTCGGGAGGGAAACAGAAAGTATAATGGCCGGCCGGCAACAGGGAAGGCAGGCAATGGGAAAAAGCTGTCCCCTGGGTCCTAGCGCCCACCCATCATCCGAATCATTTATCTCCACTCCAACCTTCTACAATATCCAACCCATTTTAATACTCTATATTTTAAATATATGCTATGAACCATGACAATCAACACAATCTCTCTCCTAATATTTTAACAAGCTTAAAATTACAACACCAAATAAAAAACAACACTCTTAAAACATGGGAATGCCAGACACTAAACAATCAGGGCCAGCGAACACCTCCCACGATCTGCCATGCAGGACACAATCCAAGCACTCCCAACAGATGGCCACCCAGCCTCTCAATAATAATAATAATAATAATAATAATAATAATAACAACAACATCATACAATCCTAAGGTTTTCAGAGGCTGACTATTTCTGTGGCCCTTACATTTCACATCTCTTTTTATGTTTGGAACCTTTAGAGTGTTTGCTTATCTTTTTCACATAGAAAGAAGATAGCTGTACACTAAGCGAGGCCTGACTATTTCTGTGGCCCTGACATGTCACATCTCTTTTTATGTTTGAAACCTTTAGAGTGTTTGCTTATCTTTTTCACATAGAAAGAAGATAGCAGTATACTAAGAGAAGCATGACTATTTCTGTGGCCCTTACATGTCACATCTCTTTTTATGTTTGGAACCTTAAAAGCAGGGGTCCCCAAACTAAGGCCCAGGGGCCGGATGCGGCCCTCCAAGGTCATTTACCTGGCCCCCGCCCTCAGTTTTATAATATAATATTTTATATCAGTTTTAATAATATAATATATTGTATATACATATAATATTGATAAAAATACTGTAATGTTATACAATATAATACTATTAATAATACCATATAATAATGTTAATTATATATTATATTTTACATATAATATTACAGTATAGTGCGGATGAAAAGGTCCCAGGTTCAAATCCCGGGAGCAGAGTGAGCGCCCGCTGTTAGCCCCAGCTCCTGCCAACCTAGCAGTTTGAAAACATGCAAATGTGAGTAGATCAATAGGTACTGCTCTGGCGGGAAGGTAACGGCGCTCCATGCAGTCATGCCAGCCACATGACCTTGGAGGTGTCTATGGACAACGCCGGCTCTTCGGCTTAGAAATGGAGATGAGCACCAACCCCCAGAGTCGGTCACGACTGGACTTAACATCAGGGGAAACCTTAACCTTTACCTTATAGTGCCATAGTTCAATATAGTAATATATAATGCTAATATTGTGCTATGCTAATAATATAATATATTGTTTGTACATACAGCTGCTCTGAGTCCCCTTCGGGCTGAGAAAGGTGGGATATAAATGTAGTAAATAAAAGAAGTAAATAAATAAATAAATAATTTTATAGTTAGGCTCACCCAAAGTCTGAAATGACTTGAAGGCACACAACAACAACAATCCTAATTAACTTGACTATCTCATTGGCCAGTAGCAGGCCCACACTTTCCATTGAAATCCTGATAGGTTTATGTTGGTTAAAATTGTTTTCCTTTTTAAATATTGTATTATACTTTAATTGTTATTGTTGTATTGCACTACAAATAAGACATATGCAGTGTGCATAGGAATTTGTTTGGGTTTTTTTTTTTCAAATGATAATTCGGCCCCTCAACAGTCTGAAGGATTGTGGACCGGCCCACTGCTTTAAAAGTTTGAGGACCCCTGCTTTAGAGTGTTTGCTTATCTTTTTCACATAGAAAGAAGATAGCTGTATACTCAGAGAGGCCTGACTATTTCTGTGGCCCTTACATGTCACATCTCTTTTTATGTTTGGAACCTTTAGAGTGTTTGCTTATCTTTTTCACATAGAAAGAAGATAGCTGTATACTCAGAGAGGCCTGACTCTACTGTACATACTAAACATAAAGACAACCATACAACAGACATTCAATACCACCACTAACTCAAATTTCTCACCAACACCACCAGACAACGCCACAGCAACGCGTGGCCGGGCACAGCTAGTAGCTATATAAAAGTCAAAATATGTCTGTATGTAACCACTGCTACTAGGTGATGATCTAGTGGCCCTTTGAGATGTCACTGGATTGGCTGTTGCTAGATGAAAGATTGGCTGTTGCTGGGTGAAGTGCTCCTCTGTGATGTCACTGGGAAAGAAAGGTGAGGTCTATGAAGGAAAGTGAGGAAGGAAGGAAAGGGTCACAAAAAGCCAGGGAAGAAGGAAAGAAAGGAAAAGAGGAAAGTTATCAGGGGAGGGGAGGAGGAAATGGGAAAAGGAAGAAAGCAGGGGGGTGCCAGGCAACACCAGGTATATGCACTATTTTTTAAAAAAAGGCAATTCATTCCTATTGCTCATTACAGTGTTTGGAAAGTGGCTCATTTATGATACTGCATTATTGAAAAAGTAACTTGCTATATTGTTTGATATTTTTCTTTTGTGTGGAGCAGCAGGGATTATAGGATTTACATCAGAATAATAAAATACATGTCAAAATGCTTCTGTAATACCCCTTAAAAGGAATTAGTAGTAGGAACTGCAAACGGTTACTTAATACACCAGTAAAAGAATATCTCTATTATTCACTGTATTAGTTTTGAAAGGCTTCTGAAGTACAAAGCTGTATCTTCAGGGGGCTGTTTCTATGTTCTAGGGCTCAGCTCCCTCCTTTGCTTTTTTCGCTTGAGTAGGTTGTGTTTTAGTCTTGAGAATTTCTATTTCTTTGACATTTGTATTTTTTGACTGCCTATAACCTCCACGGCAGCCATCTGGTGACTAGACAGAGTTTTCACTGGCAGAAATGTTGTGATGATGCTAATGGCAAATTCTCAAAATTCCCACCGAGCCTACTGTTCCTAAAAGTTTGGAAACACCTGATAACAAGGTCAGAAGGTTATTCTATAGAATACTAAATGCTCCACACAGTCACCTAGATAATTTACTTTATTGAGCAGATCTGACCCTAGACCTAGTAAGTTCAAGTCTAACACTTTATTAACAATGCTTCAGTGATTCTCACAAGAGTTTTCATTGTTAATAATGCAAGTGGTAACTTGAAGCTCATTGCTTTCATTTGTAGCAAACTCTGCAATTTCTGAAATAGATCATGATTATTCCCATGAGTGAATAAAAGAGATGAACTTCAGAACATACTTTGATGAGTTCAGAAGAAATTTGTCGAACTTTTAATGAAGGGTTGGTGGAAGCTCTATATTGACACAGTTAACTGCTGTAAATAAATTACACATTTCATATTAAAAGCAAACATCTTTTGCATTTTAGGACTTGAAGGGGGAAAATGAAGACATGAGAGCAGATATATTCATGTATCCGTCCTACCTGAGTCCTGAAGCCAACTGAAGCAGTCAGTGCTGTGCTAGAATCTTTCACTACCTGGAGACGAACTAAAGTGTTCTTCTTGAGTGCCACTGCCAGACGAGACCCAACAGCAAAGTAGATTATACCCCAAAGAGAATCACTTTCTGGGACTACTATGTATGCAAATCTGGCACTGTTGTTTAACATTGCTCCTGCACCAACTTCGTACAGCTCCACAAAAAAAGAGGTCTCAAGTTCAGGCACCTGGAAATTGGAAAGGCTATTTAGAGCACTGTAACAATTCACTCTGAAAGGGAAATGTAACAAAATGCACTTGCAGTTCCATTCCAGGCTGTGGAAGGACTTCCATCCCAAGGAACACTTTGATCGCCCTACACATCTATCCTTTTTTATTCAGACAGGCTTTTGGCAACAAATTAATTACTGAGTGGGAGGGACTCTTACTATGTAGGTGTGCTCACCCTGGTCACAACATTTTCACAACATTATAGCCTGGCTAATACTTCAGGAACTCCTTATAAAAACATTCCACTCAATGAAACTATTTCTTTATAAAGAAGTACTCACATTATCAGGTTTGATTTCAATCGAAATGATGCATTCTGTTTGACCAGCTTTACATGTTGTAACCCCGGTGATTGCTATCAGTTCATTTGCCAAATCTGTGCCATTCTTCTGTAGGACAACATATGTTCTATCAAAGGTAACACGCCACAAAATGTCCACATCTTCGAAAGCCCTATCAATAAAATACATACATTAATAGAGGTAGAGAATAAAAAAGGGTATATCCTCACTTCGGCAGTTCCTTCCCGCATTCTGAATTTAACACTGAATAGTGTGCACTGAAGACATAAAAATACAGTAGAGTTTCACTTATCCAAGCTAAACGGGCCGGCAGAAGCTTGGATAAGTGAATATCTTGGATAATGAGGGATTAAGGAAAAGCCTATTAAACATCGAATTAGGTTATGATATTACAAATTAAGCACCAAAACATCATGTTATACAACAAATTTGACAGAAAATGTAGTTCAATACGCAGTTATGTTATGTTGTAATTACTGTATTTACGAATTTAGCACCAAAATATCACGATATATTGACAACATTGACTACAAAAATGGCTTGAATTATCCAGAAGCTTGGATAAGCGAGGCTTGGATAAGTGAGACTCTACTGTATCTATTTTTAGTGGCATTGCTTCCTAAGGCTGTTTAGATATGCCTCACAGAAACTTATGATATTTTATTTTTACAATTCAGTATAGGTCTTCTGCTCTGTTCTTAAATGATTTCAGAACTGTGGCCTTCTTCTGATGTTTTTTGTCCCCTGTCAAGATTTTAAATGCTACACAGGTTTTAACTTCCCCATATTTGACATGTCAGAATAAAGATGGGCAGGCCTGTAGGTGGTATTCAGACAATTCTGACATGGATAAAGGCAGTGAGTAGCACTAAGGCTGAACACTGTTAATTCCAACAAAAACCCAGGACAAATTGTTGGATATCTACTGAGAAATGCCATCCATTGCAACATGTAGAGAACCACAGAACTCATCCACCATTTCCTTGATTTGGACTACATTTAGAATTATACATTTGCAGGTTTATCTTTGGTGGATTTGGTTATTCATGGATTTGATTAATACGATTCCTTTAGGAATCCTCTATGATCCTAGAGAGGTGCTCTCTTAAGTAAAAAAAAAAGTTTTTAATTCACATTTCCCACTTTTGCAGAGGCCTTGTGTCCCAAACCCCAGCAAATATGAAGGGCTGTCTATATATGTATATGAGAAAAGAGTTAGGGAAAAGTTCCACAACTTCATAAAAACAGAAATTCAATATTTTGAAAAACAAGGATTTATACTTTAACAGCTTGAAAACAGTTGTTCAAATACAGCTTACCAATGTTTTCATCCCAGGATAGTACTTTAGTACGTTCACCTCAAAACATAATTAACTGGATCCTCACTTAGAACCGGGCTAAAGGAAGTTTACCATGGAGACTGTGATCAACAAGTGCAGTATGAACCTTGAGTCCTAACCAACTGCCCATTGCATCTGTATTGAAGTCAGCAGTAAATCAGAAGTGCATGTAAATAGGAAGGAAATTAATTTCACATCTCAGCTATTATGTATATGAGTTAGGTGGAGAAAGTGTTTAATTCTCTCATTTCTACTTGGTTCTGGTACACTGATTTAAATCATCTTCTAAATTTATGAGGCAAGTTTGCCAGATTGCACTAGAGCATATATAAAAAGGAAAGATTTATTATAAAATCAGTTGATCTCCTCTTCTGCACATAGCTGCATCCTTGATTCCAATAACAGCTCATTATTGCATGTGGGGACAGCACGTTTTAGCAGCCATTGCCTGCACCTGTTTCGTTGTCGAGTGACAATGAGCTGCACGTCCCTCTTCTCAGAATCTTCATCCAGCAGGAAGCCATCTTGTGTCTCCCCAGTGAATCCCAGAATCCCATTCTGAAGATCGTTTCCTGAATGACAAAGGGGTCATCTAAAATTATTAAGAAGCAAATTATGACTGCCCATTCATGTGTCATCATACCAAAAATACAGACATACAAAACCAAAGAAGATTGTATTTTATAGACTGAAAAATTGAATTTGGGTGTAATATTTTAACTGGATTTGTTTGATAAGCTACAACAAAAATACTGTATTGCCAACATAGAATTTTTGTCATGATCATCACATTGATTTTATAGGTAAAGCAGCATTTGCTTACTCACTGAACTATCAGTCACAAAACCCAGGATACTATGAAGTGCTGATATCTATAGACCTACAATTTTCCTCCCTATTCAAGATTTCAGAAACTCTATTGACATTGCATCTGATTTAAAAGACACTGTAAGGTTCTCAGAACAAGTGGGAAGGTTATGTTGACTTTGATAAAATGGGAGTTGAAAACATAAGCTACTTTAGACTGTAGCTCAGGAATGGAAAAATCTAGCCTAAAGGTCACATGAGATTCTCTGAATCCATTTTAGGGTTTTCTAGGCTTGTCATCATCCACTTTGTTTTTTCTTTCCTTTTTTGTTTCTTTAAGACAAAAAATCAGGGAGGTATATGGAACCAGTGGTCCAAGATCCCAGGAGCACCAGCACCACAACCAACGGCAGCTTCCTACTCTTACGGTAACTAATTTACTATATCAGTATAACATTTATAGAAAAACAGCAGCAGTATTCTTGTGCTTTGATGTTTCTTCATGTTCTAGGATCTGGGGATCATTTAGGGATAGGATGGGGAGGTCATATATAGCCTACCTTCCCACTACTATCATGTGATATAACCACATTAGTCACATTTCATCTGTTTTCTAAATCAATAAGAAAGCAATACCTTTGATAATTATTGTGGCAAAACCTCCAAATCCATATTCGTCCATTATTTCTGTAATCTGAGCTCCACCCTGAGGGTCAGAGAGGATGACACCAAAATATTCTTGTCCTTCAGGCTCATCATCATCAAGAATTTTGACAGATACTTGACTTTCTCTTTCTCCATCCAGTAATGTTACAGACAGAGCCAATTCCTCAAAATCTTCCCCTTCAATTGCCCAGGTTATGTTAGAAATCCCAGTCACAACCTCAAATGAGAATGTATTTGTTCCACTTTGAGCTTTTATTCTACCAAGGGTTTTAACAGTGACTGAGACATTTCCCACAAATCCATGAGTCCTTCTAATATGTATGAGAACCATGTTGGGTATGCTGTTATTGGCATCTTCTTCAGTGTAAATCACAGCTGGTCCAAGGCTTAAGATTCCATGATGGATATCACTGGCCAATATGGTAATTGAGGAAACACTGAACTCTAGGTTCAAACGTGGATTCCAGATTAGATCAACTTCCACAGATGTTAAATTCACAAAAAACACTTCATCTCCTTCTGAAATGCTGTCATCAGTGATCAAGATTTCAAACACAGCATCAACCTGAAGAGGCTCAAAAATAAGTTCTCCTCCAAGAACTGGTTCAAAGTCTTCTAGCGGTTTGGCACTTCCTGCAATTGTCTGATAGAACACTTTTGTGAGGTTGCTTTGGTAACCAAAAAGTCTTTGTACATGGAATCTGACAGTTTGCTCTTCTTCCCTTACCAACATTTTCCTTGAGCTAGAGGCAAATTGAAAGATCCCTGAAGGCTCGATTTCAGCAATAGTGTGCTCTGAACTATAAATGGAGACAGCAAAAAACAAACAAACAAACAAACAAACATGTTTTTCAGTTTCCTGAAAATCATATTTAATGGCTTTGAGAAACTAAAAGTTCATTATCCAATTTAAAATGCTTGCAGGGGTTTGAACTAAAAAAAATCTACCCATTTTGGGCTGAGAGCAGAGGGATGGGTTATGGCTACATGAAGTGGCCCTTTGTCATGTGACTGGGAAATAGAGGGAGTGAAGTGGATTAAATGTTTATGAGAGGAAAGGAGGAGAAAGAAAAAGGAGGGATGGAGAAAAAGAAAGAAAGGAGGAAGAGAGCGAGGGAGAAGAGGAAGCTGTATGAGGGAAAGCAAAGAGAGAAATTAATTAAGTAGATAGTGAAGGTGTATGAGGGAAATGGGGGAAGGAAGGAAAGAGCCACAGAACCTGCTCACCATTGTCAGAGTATTGTCATAGAGACATTGTGAGTTAGGCCTTCTAAAAGCTGCACTGGGAAACATATTTTTCTCATGCAGCTGTAATATGTTTCCCAGTGCAACCACAACCACCAAAATTTGAAGATAGAGCTTGGAGAAGCTTTGTGTTGGAACCTGTACAGGCGCAGTTAGACCCATTTATGTGTATTCACATAGACCATGAAGAAGAATCAGGGTAACAACAGAAAAGCTGTGCATTTAGATAAATAGCTCAACTATTTATCTACAACTATTTTGGGTAAGGTAGTATTTGGATCATAATGTGTCTGGAACAGGAATTCCAACCTCCACACCAGCAAAAAAGTGGGCTATGATGACATAAGTTGAATATATGTCATCTTAACTTATTTATAGATTGCCATGGGTATGTCTACATAATAAATAATATAAAAATCTTGATGGTGGTATAAAAGTAATTTTTTGCTTCCTAGTTATCTTACCTTAGATGAGCTCCCCCAGATACATTGCTATGCACTGCTGAGAGATGCACAGCAAATACCTCCGGACTACTTGGATTTGGGACAACATGCAATACAATAGTTTTGCTTTGTTCACCATTGAAAAATATGACAGTGCCTGGAAAAAGTTAATGAGAAACTAATTGTTAGGAAACTACTAGTTAGTTCAATGGGAATAATATTTTTATTTTATCATGAAAAAATTCAGTTTTATCAGATATCTGGTTAATACTGAAAAAGCAATATGTTCTCTTTATCCCAGTACTCACAAGACCCTTAATTCATTAAAATCTAATTCAACAAAGCTATCTCCAGTTGAAGTCCTCATGTGCTGAACATATTTTTAGGAAGATTCTGGAGACTAAAAGTTAACGTTCTAATTTTAAATTTAAAACATTATAAGAATAAAGGAGGGTTCATATCCCCATCTCAATGGGAGAACACAATATATAAGATATCCTGTTCTATTCATGGTATCACTGGTTATGATATATTTTTAAGTTCCTAAAATAACTGTTTTCCCTTCGGGATATCAATCAATTTGGAGTCAGCAGGGCTGTTTTATTCATTACTGTGCCACATATAGTATGGACATTTCTCTTTTGGGTTTTGCAGGAATATGAAAAGAGAAAACATCTGAAAGTCCATTTTAAAAATATAATTGACTAGCATAAATACCCAGTGTTGCCCAGGTGCCACAGGGGATGATGCTCCCCTCCTTTCATCTCTTCTTTCTCTTTTCTTCTTCTCATATCTTTTCCCCTTTTCCTTGCTCTTCCTTCCTTCCCCTTCCCCTGTTTCCTTCCTTCTCCTTCTCTGTCTTTCTCTTCTTTTTCTGTTTCTTTCCTTCTCTTCCCCTTTCTCTCTTTTCCAGCTCTGAGAGGCCCATGTGACAATGTCTCTATAAAAAGTGGCTTTCTTTGTGACTCTTTCCTTCCTCCCTCCCTTCCCCTCATACACATGTCACCTTTCTTATCAGTGACATCAAGAGGGTCACTTCACCTAGCAACAGCCAATCTAGTGACATCACAGAAGGCCACTTCACCAAACAACAGCCTTTGTGGTTCAAATAGACAGATGGATTGACAGACAAACAGGAAATTTCTGTCACTACTAAGGGGAATGTTTTTGTGGTTTTGTTTACAATAGTAGTATATCTAACAGAAAAGGCAACATGTAAATATTGTGAAAACCCATGAAATAGCACAGTTGGATAACCACATATTGTTGGGAGGAGCAACAAGAAAGCATGTGACAGATCTGTTCTGGTGGGACAAATGCTAATATCTAACCTTCTTGATAATGATCAAGTAGGGGGAATGAATTAATGGTATAATAATACTCTTCAGGCTTGAAGAAATATGATGTCCCTTTCAATAAAACTTGGTAAGCATCCTATCACACTTATTTGATTTACTGACTGAATTTGAGGGCCAGCAAATAATAACACTTACCAGATGCTGGAGTAATGTTCCCTGGGCGAAGATGTTCTGGATTAAGGCCAGTTGGATATCCAGAGCTCCAGACAACTGTTATAGAGCCATATACTCCTTTTCGAGTGATCAGAGCTTGGGTTGTCCCTGCTGTAATATTTGTAAGTTGTAAGACGATAGAATCAAAGGCAACCTATCAAAACAGGGAAACATTGTTATTGTCAGAAATGTGTGCAGATAAATATAAGTGCCAGAATTCATAGCAAGAATACAACAAGGTTGTGGAAAATGCACCCTTGTAACATTTGGAATATTTTACCATATTGAGGTGGCTTTTAAATAGCAAAAAGGAAAGTTAAAAAGGTAGGTGTGATGCAGCAAAGGGGCAGTTCTGCAAACTCATATGATAACTTGACCACCACCACCACCCCCAGCAATCACTCAGCACAAAGTGTTCTTCCACACAGTTTCAACATTCATCAAGATATATGTACCCACACGTATGTATTTATAGTAGAAAACAAAAAAAAAGTGGATCACTAGTAATCTATGATCTCAATCTAATGAAAATATGCTTAAAGTAGCTAAACGTACCTGGAAACATGAAGAAAAACTATCAGGTAATAAAAATTAAAAATAAAAGCTTTGCAAGAATGACCAGTTTTGTTTGGGTTTTTTTAAACTTTCCTGAAGATAAACATGACATGACAGTATTTGAGTTGTAAAAAAATATACAGTGCTTTGGTGGTTCTTAAATTCAGAGCAAACAAATAAAAATAAACATTAAAGATGTAAAATTGCTCAATTATATATTTTTTAATCTATTCAAATATTTCAGCTTGAGACAGTTTGGAAATTCCTAACAATAGCATTCATATTAAAAGCTTTAATCTGCCCCCTGGCGGTAAGGACACAACACTGTTTTAAACCTCATTACCTGAGAATTGGCAGCTTCTTTGGGAACTGGAACAGAGACTGACATTCCTGTCTCCGATATCTTAGGCACAGTCTTGGCACTGACATTAACAAGGGTTATGCTCTTCAGTTCCAAAGTAAAATTCAAGCCCAAGAAAAGAAATGCCTGGAAGGAGACAGACACCAGCTAGCAAATAAAACAACCAATTCTTAAAAGTAACTTTTCAAGAAAAAATATTTCAGACCAGAAATTTTTACAAAACACTCCCACAAAAAGCACCTACAAGTAAGGGTGTCTGTCCATTTGGGCTGAACTGGGTTTGGCCTGGTTGCATAGTCGGCCCTCAAAAAAAGAAAGAAGAAAGAAGAGAGGGGATCTGTATTAGGTAAAGAAAGTGACGAAGGGATGAAAGGAAGAAAAGAGAGAGGAAGGAGATATATGAGGGAAATGGAGGAAAGAAAGTGCCACAAAGAAAGTCTGCCCCCTATTGCCAGAGTGTTAGCATGGAGACATTATGAGGTAGGCCTGCTCAGAGCTGGAAAATGTAGAAAGCGTGAGGGCGGTAGCCCTCTGACATCTGGGCAATGCTGCATATGTGTGTTAGCATCTTATGTTTTTATTAAGGATATTTATGCAGAGGTTCTCACCTAGAATGCACAGATTCTGAAGTTTGGAGAAATTATTATGCACAAAAACACATGCAGATTGTTTTCAGGAAAACCATGGATTTGACATTCAAAAACTGATCCAATGTCTACTGTTGCTGGTTTTCAGCATGAAATGAAAATGTCACTGAAAAAAATCCATATGGGCTCTAAAAACAATATTTTTGTGTGGAAAAAATCTGGCAAAACTGAGGTTTTCATTCAATATATATTTCCCCCATAAGCCCATCTAGGTGTTTTGAGGGTGTTTGTTTTATTCTGCAAAATTAACATTTTACTTTAAAAAGGAACAATTAACACAACCCATGTGTGTGTTTTTAAGCAGTGGTTCTTTGTAAAAACAAAAAATTGGCATATCATACTTTTCATAATGTGTTTTGTGCAATAACTTTTTTTTTGCACAAAAGGATGTAGGATTCTGCTCACAATATGTTTCTTGCATGGAAAATGTGCTTCTCATCAAAAGAAATTTTTCATGCAAAAACCTCGCTTGTGTGTTTGCTTGGGTGCATGCATGTACATGCAATGTAACTTATTTTTCCACAGAACGCAACAATTTTGTATTAAAAGGTGAGGCACATGGAAGCAGCTGTTTTCACATAAAAACATGTATTTTGTATGTAGAATAATTTCCCAAAATATTTTGGAATGTGTGAACAGTGGGCAAAAACAGAGCACCATTCTCAACTCTGTATTATTCTTCCAAACCAGGTTTCCTCATTGTCAGAGGGACTCACTGAAATTATTAAATTTCCCTTTTTTTCAAAATTAAAACTGCATTTTCTGTATCTACAAGACTTTGGACTGAGGCCAGGGCCTAAATAATATATTGCTCACAAGATATTGTTATGCTGCTTACTGCACACAGTTTCAAGCAATACACTAAAGAGCTGCTAAGGGCCTTGCAAGATGATGAGAAATTACATACCTGAGCTTGTACTGGCACTGTTTTCACTCCATAAGTGGAACCTTCTTTAATTTGCAGTTGCCCTTTTGCATTGGCTGGTGCAACTAGGGTTTCTTCAGTGGGAGATGAAACCTGATACTCTACAATAACATCAGCAAAAGTTCCTCCATGCCGAGTTACATTGATCTGGATGTGTCTGCTCATATCCCTCTCCACCAAAACCAACTGTTTCTCAGAATATAAGGCAAATACTCCATAGGGATCATCATTTGCAATGACTGTGAATTTAGAAATGCTTTTCTCTAAATCCATGTCAGCGCCTCCTTCTATTGAAGTGAGATGCACCACAAAATGCTCATCCATTTCAGGAATATCATCTGGTAGCAGGGATATAACAATCTCAGATGTCCTTTGCTTATCAGGAATTACAACAGAGCCTTTGGTTGTAAGGAAATCATCTGTGAAGTCAGAATCACTATTTAGTTCCCAGTGAACCTATAATAATTTTAAAAAAGGATTCATTAAAAACCTTTTGAACCTTATGATCTTTTATGAAATCTAGAGTTCATATTAAGAAAAAATAATTCTGTAAAAGAAATAGATACACTTCTCTGCAACACATTCAACTACCATATATGCTTCTCACATCATAATGATGGTCCAAATTAAGTTGTCAATTGTGAATGACCTTTACTTACATATCTTTTATTGGAGAAATATATTTCAAATCTTTGAAGCATTCAGGAATTTCAATTCAGAACTTGGGAACACAGCAGAAAATGGCATATGTTTCCATAAAATTTTAATTCTATCCTCATAAACATGATCATAGAATCATATTTGGAAGACAACAGAAGGGAAATCTCTATCATGCAGGAAATCAAAATCAAAGCACTCCTGTAGATCACTACTGAGGCCCAAGCAGCTCTTAAAAGAGCTCTTTAAAAAGCTAACATAGTTGCACACAACCAAGCATCAACATAAAACTACCGTAATGTTTCCCATGGTTCCTTGAATTCTCTTTATGAAAAGAGTGATACTCAGTGGACCTTCGGATGCTGATGGCTCATCATAGTACGCAAGGGATAAGGATTCAGGAGCAAATTGCACAATCCCATTAGGATCACCATACTTTAGAATCTAAAAAAATATAAAACAGTATAGGGTTATCAATGATTTTTCTTGTCAGTGAGATTGAGAAAATTCAAATCATTTAATAATAATTTATAATATATAAATCAATGTTTCTGTTTTAAAACAGTATATATCCTGTTTCCCCAAAAATAAGACATCCCCGAAAAATAAGACCTAGTAGAAGTTTTGCTGAATCGCTAAAGATAAGGCCTCCCCCAAAAGTAAGACCTAGCAAAGTTTTTGTTTGGGAGCATGCCTGCTGAACAGAACACCAGAGCATTCAGGATTGGTAAATGTACATACCAGTTGTACATGGAAATAATGGTAGTAACAAAAAATTCTTGATAGGATTCACAGTTTGTCTGGTTATGCTGGTTTGTGATGACAACTACTGTACAGTATATAATAAATGTTGTTTTTTTTTTGTTCAACAATAAATGTGAATTCTTCTTCATGGAAAAATAAGACATCCCCTGAAAATAAGACCTAGCACATCTTTGGGAGCAAAAATTAATATAAGACACTGTCTTATTTTCGGGGAAACACGGTAGTTAAGAGTTTAAAGAACCATACAACCTGTTTTGCATGCCCAATTTCTAGAAAAGTAATAATAGCCCATTAAGCCACATGGAATTGTAAACCAACAAGGTATACAGTGTTCCCTCACTACTTAGCGGTTCACTTTTTGCAGATTCGCTGTTTTGCAGTTTTTCAGTAAAATCTAAAATAATATTATAAATCATGCTGCTGCTCAGTCGTTTCCAACTCTTCGTGACCTCATGGACCAGTCCACACCAGAGCTCCCTGTCAGCCGTTGCCGCCCCCAGTTCCTTCAAGGTCAGGCCAGTCACTTCAAGGATACCGTCCATCCATCTTGCCCTTGGTCAGCCTCTCTTCCTTTTTCCTTCCATTTTCCCCAGCATTGTGTTCTTTTCCAAGCTTTCCTGTCTTCTCATGATGTGGCCAAAATACTTCAACTTTGCTTCTAATATCCTTCCCTCCAGTGAGCAGCCGGGCATTATTTCCTGGAGGATGGACTGGTTGGATCTTCTTGCGGTCTAAGGCACTCTCAGGATATTCCTCCAGCACCAAAGTTCAAAAGTGTCTATTTTCCTTCGTTCAGCCTTCCTTATGGTCCAGCTCTCGCAACCATAGGTTACTATGGGGAATACCATTGCTTTGACTATGCGGACCTTCATTGCCAGTGTGATGTCTCTGCTCTTCACTATTTTATTGAGTTTGGTCATTGCTCTCCTCCCAAGAAGTAAACGTCTTCTGATTTCCTGGCTGCAGTCTGCATCTGCAGTGATCTTCGCGCCTAGAAATATAAAGTCTGTCACTGCCTCCACGTTTTCTCCTTCTATTTGCCAGTGATCAATAGGTGTAGTTGCCATGATCTTGGTTTTCTCGATGTTTAACTACAACCCAGCTTTTGCACTTTCTTCTTTCACCTTGGTGATAAGGCTCCTCAGCTTTTCCTCACTTTCGGCCATCAGAGTGATATCATCTGCATACCTAAGGTTGTTAATGTTTGTTCCAACAATTTTAACTCTGGCCTTTGAATCGTCAAGCCCCGCATGTCGCATGATGTGTTCTGCGTACAAGTTGAATAGGGAGGATGAAAGTATGCAGCCCTGCCGTACTCCTTTCCCAATCTTGAACCAGTCTGTTGTTACGTGATCTGTCCTTACTGTGGCTGCTTGGTCTTTATACAGGTTTCTAAACAGGTTTATAAATCATAAAAAAATACAATTTACAACCTAAGGAAGGGAGGAAGGAGAAGCCAAAGGGAGAGAAAAGGAGCCCAAGCGGCAACGGGAGGAGAAGGTGATTTATCAACACACTATTGGTTGATAAAGACTTAGAATAGTGTATAACTACTAAAATAATGTATAAATATTAAAATAAATATAGCGTCCCTACTTCACGGATTTTCACTTATTGCGGGTGGGCCTGAAACGTAACCCCTGCGATAAGTGAGGGAACACTGTAGTTGTTTCAGCACCAGACCACGCATCTGCAGACTAGGGACCTCTTCACATTTGCCCCATTTCTGCCAAAAGGTACTTTCTCCATGACTACATGGAGGAAAGTGTAGTTTGTGTAGCACTAATGAAGTTATCTACATTTTCCTCCCCCTTTTGCCATATGATGGCAGAAAGGGTGGTGGGACAACGCGCGTTGCCACATTTTCTGTCATCTGATGGGGACAGAGTGCCAACACACCCTGTCTCGTCCCCACTGTGTACTGGATGAAGGAGGAAGAGTATGTGGGGTGCCACGAGCAGTAGTCATTTGCAGAGGTCCTATGGCTCAAATTCTTGCTTAGGCATGGAAACCCACTGGGTGACCTTGAACAAATTATACAAAGGTAATCTCCTCTGAATAAATCTTGCCAAGAAAACTTCATGATAGGTTTATCTTAGGTTTGCCATAGTTCAGAAACAACTTGATGACAAACAACAACAACAAGAACAACACATGGGGAACCACTTGAGTTTTTCCAAATCTGTAACAAGAAGGGGACACTCAAAAAATAATTCAAATTATTTGTATTAAAGCAATAGGGTTTCTCTCAATTATAGATTACAGATACAGTTCAATGTTGTAACAAACTAACGCAGGGTCAAATAACTATGTACAAAAAAGCAGGTACACTTATTTAACAAGCAAAACTTAAACACATTGATGAATTGTTGGTTTTAAATTTGCAATGAAAACAAATTTTCTTACAAAAGGACCCCAACTGTGATAGAGGGATTTTTCTGACTAAAACTATTAAATCCACACATTCTTTTCAAGGATTGTGGATATGAGACCAACAAGCACAGAAGAGCAAGGTAAATGTTGGGCAGGTTAGATACAGCCAGTCCTAGAGGGAAGAAGGAATGGTTGCTTACTTGTAACTTTGTTTTTCGGAGTGGTCATCCATGAAATTTGCACAGCCATATGTGTGCATTTCATGGGAACCACAAAGGAGAAACATTTAGCGAGTAAGAATTGTAAAATTAAGGAGAATTATTTACTTGCTCTGGTCTATGTAGAAAGAAAACTGATCAAAGAAAAATTACTTGATGCATACAATGATCACAGCAGTGGGTGGTTGAGTATATTAGGATGAACCTCTTATTTCCTGAGATGAAATACCAGCATGGTTTTGTTCAACTATATTGCCATAAAGCCTTGAGCAACTGCTTGCTCACAGTCAGAAAAAAAGGGGAGGGGCTAAAACAATCTTTTTCTATAAGCTGTATACACATTGTAAGAAACAAAATAAATATTACTTACTGTTAGTGTAATGTTGCCAGCCCTGGAATCCACTTCAGTTTCACCTTTCACAGCATTCAGTCTAATAATGTAAGTTTCCTGAACTTCTACTTCGTCATAAGGATAAATTTCCAAATGGATGCTTCTCAGACCTCCTTCTGCCTCTTCAAAATAAAATGATCCATTCACTGGGTCACGAATGTCACTGTTTAGAGCAGGCAAAATGACCTCTGAATTAGGTCCTAAAATGTCCCAATTAATCTGTGGAAGATATATTTTTCAAGCATAGCATTTGTTAGTATCTAAAACATGTCATGATAGAAATGAAAAATTATTGTATCTAAGAGATGTTAACAAGGGCATCCACCTGAAGAGGAATAAAGAATTGGGGGTATTTGTAGGAAAAACATGGCCAAAGGTTTAACTGATCTGATGAGCACTTATGCTCCATTTACACTGACAGAAAGTGGAAGGCCTCAAAGGCATTCAGGGGAGTCAAAAGTAGCAATAGAAGATAAGGAATCGAGTGAAGAGCTGAGTGATAAGGAGGGTTCCCATGGGAACCCACCTGCAGCTACGTAGATCAACCAAAGTCTTTACAAATCAGAGCCGAAAATAGAGTGTGCCGTTTAGTGTGTTCATGTACTCCTGTTCATGTCTTAGTAGTTATATCTTCCTAATTGTGGACTTATGCTGGTTCTGTGATTTCAGGCTGTTCCTGGACTGTCACTGTTATGATTGAGCCTCATGGCTCTGTTACTGACAGACGTGGGCGTAAGACTCCTCGAGAGTCAGATACTCTCGAGGAGCGAGAGAGAAAAAGACTGCGAGACATATTTGCAGCACCATCTGACGAGGAGTCTTTTGAAGGGTTTACGGAGAGAATGGAGGAGGGGCTGGTTAGCTCAGAGGAGGATGAGATGGATTGGACTCGGGTAAGGGAGGAAGTGGGTGCCACTGGCCATGATGGGACAGAAGATGAATGGGGACCTTCAGGATTAGACCCATGGTTTAGCTGGAGGGATGGGACGGGATCCACAGCTGGAGATGCTGTTGGGCGTAGTCAGAGGTGTTCCAGCTCTGACGAGGAAAGTGATGAGGAAACGCCCGGGTTAACGAGGACAGCTGACAGTGATGAAGATTTGTAACTGGCATAAAATGGGGCTTGAGAGCAATTGCAAATTGCGTTGGGCAAGGTAATCTGGGCAAACGCTTGGGATCCGTGTGTGTGTGGGACGCTTCCCTGAAGACTTGTGTGCTTTCCTGTGCTGTGACGTAAGTTGATTGGAATCCAGGGTCAGACGGCGGGAGGGATTGTGTGGGCATTTGTTTGTGCAAACCTGTGCTTACTCTTATTAGCTTGACCTTCCGTCGTCTTCTTGACGGACGCCATCTCCTGCTTTGAGAACTCGGACTGAACTGACCACGGCTTGTCTTCCCCCCCTTCTTGGACTTGGAAAAACTACAAACGTCTGCTTCTGGCTTTGATCTACGGAACGGAACTGGTCTACTCAACTGCTACAATCCTTGGCTGAATTACTCGTGTTGGAGATCCTGTCTGCTGTGTGTGTGGGGGAGCGACGCAAGTTACTCTAAGCACAGTGTTGGCAGCAGAGAGGAATCTGCTGCCAATTAGTTGCATTCTTTGTATCTTTTGTTCCTTGGCTTTCGTTTCGTTTATACCCAGGCTGAAGTAAGCAGTTTGTTTTTACCCGGATTAAACTCCGGTTTAATCCGGTTTATCTTTTGAACATTTACTTTTGCCCCTTTTTGCTCCTAAAGGCAAAAACTGCCTGGCCCTTGTGTTTTACGGGCATTTTTGAGTTCTGTAATCTAATAAACTCTGTTACTTTGAATCTTGTGGCGTTCTGTCCTTGACAGATTGCCCAACGCCCATAAAAAGTTTATTGCAGCAATAAACCCGTCAGGAAGACGATGGATGAGTTACGGGCCAAAGTAGACCAATTGCAAACGGCTTTTACCGTTAGCCAAACAGCTCAGGCTGTGAAAGGACATGTTTTGACTCCTGAACGCTTTGACGGAACCAGGTGCAAGTTGCCAACCTTTTTGGCACAAGTGGAGCTTTATTTTTCTCAGCTCAGTGCTCATGCTTTTCCTACAGACACTAGCAAGGTGGCCTTTATTTTGAGTTTGTTGACCGGTCCCGCAGGACAATGGGCCACTAATTTAATTTTGGGAAATGACCCAGTCAAGGACAATTTGAATAATTTCAAAAAGTTGTTAACTGATACTTTTGGGGATCCTCTCCGCACGGAGAACGCTGGGTGGGCTCTGTATCGGTTGAAACAGGGAAAGGGGACTGTTTTGGATTACTTAAATAAGTTTAACCTGTATCGCCACCAGCTGGATTGGGGGGAAAATGCATTCATGCTTTTATTTACTGCCGGGTTAAGTGATATGCTCCAGGATGAATTAGCACGCTTGGAGCCGGCTGAAAGCTGGGACGCCTTAGTAGCTAAGGTGCTGCGTTTAGACGCAAGGTTCGAGGCTCGTAAACACTCAAAAGCAATGTGTGCGCCACCCATGCATGTAACCAGGGCACCTGTGGTGATGGGGGAAGAGCCCATGGAGCTTGGGGTCTTTAAAAAGCTGTCTACAGAGGAAAAGAGCCGTAGGAGGCAGCTGGGCTTGTGTTTGTACTGTGGGAATGCTGGGCATTTTGCCAAAAATTGTAATGTGAAACCTTCCCAGCTTTCGGGAAAAGGCCAGCCCTAGTGCGACGTGAGTCCAACGCACTAGGGCTCCTCAAGCAGTCAACTGAGGGGAGGAAGCATGTTTTCGTACCCATTACATTATCTGTTGGGGGAAGGGAACTTGTTTCTACTTTGGCACTGCTGGACTCAGGGGCTACGGTCTCCTATGTAGATATTGAGTTTGCTAAGAAGCATGGCATTCCTAGAGTGCGCAAGGCATGCGACGTGTGGGTGGAAGGAGCAGATGGGAGACTGCTGGAGACTGGGGTGGTTAACCATGAAACCTCAGCAGTAACGTGGGAGGTGCAGGGAGTAACGGGAACGTTTGTGTGGGATATTACGAGCTTGCCTAGATATGATGTGATCCTGGGGATGGATTGGCTAGCTGTAGTAAACCCACAAGTAGATTGGGCAACACGTAAAGTGATCTTAAAGAGGCAGGATTGTTGCACTCTAAATGTTACTCATTCTGATATGGAGGGAGTGCCTGCTGAGTATGGGGAGTTCTCTGATGTATTTTGTAAAAGAGAAGCGGACAAATTACCACCGCACAGGCCATATGATTGCGCCATCAAGTTGGCAGAAGGTGCGAAACTGCCAGCAGGGAGGCTGTATGCCTTGACTGTACCGGAAAGGCAAGCTTTGCGGGAGTTTCTAGATGAAAATTTAGCCAAGGGGTTTATTCGCCCATCTAGTTCTCCAACTGCGGCACCAGTATTCTTTGTAGCCAAAAAGACTGGGGAACTTAGGCTGGTCTGTGACTATCGGATCCTAAACAAATACACCATTCGGGATAGGTACCCGCTCCCTTTAATCTCGGAACTGTTATCAAGGGTGCAAGGGGCTAAGGTCTTTACCAAGCTTGACCTGCGGGGGGCCTATAACTTAATCCGTATACGGGAAGGGGATGAATGGAAGACGGCATTTAACACGTGTTTCGGATGCCACGAGTTCCGAGTCATGCCTTTTGGGCTTTGTAATGCTCCTGCGGTATTCCAGAGGTTCATGAACGATGTGTTCAGGGACCTAATTGATCAATTTTTAGTGATTTATTTGGATGATATCTTGATTTTTTCTAAGGACGAGAAAGAACATCGTCAACATGTCAAGCAGGTTCTGCACCGACTGCGGGCTAATGGGCTTTTCGCCAAGGCTTCCAAGTGCGTCTTTCATGTGCCTGAAGTGGAGTTCCTAGGTCATGTAGTGTCAGGTAGGGAACTTAAAATGGACCCACATAAGGTTGACGCCGTCAACTCATGGCAGGAGCTGAAGACTAAGAAGGATGTACAAAGGTTCTTGGGTTTCGCTAATTACTACCGGGAGTTTATTCCGAATTTTGCAAAGCTCACGGTACCTTTGACGCAGCTTCTGCGCAAGAAACAGCCATTTGTGTGGGGGCGGGAAGCTCACGAGGCGTTTCTACAACTAAAGTCTAGTTTTCAATCGGACAACATACTAACCCATCCTGATGTTGACAGACCGTTCGTGGTAGAAGCGGACGCTTCTAGCTACGCGTTGGGGGCTGTATTGTCTCAGAAGGATTCCTCAGGGACCTTGCGTCCCTGTGGATTTTACTCGCGGCAACTAACACCCTTCGAGCAGAACTATACCATATGGGAGAAGGAGTTGTTGGCGATTAAGGTGGCGTTTGAGGTGTGGCGGCACTGGCTTGAAGGGGCACGGCACCAGATCGTGGTCAGATCTGATCACAAGAACTTAGAGCACTTGCAAACAGCAAAGAAGTTAAACCAGCGTCAAATCCGCTGGGCTTTGTTTTTCTCCAGGTTTAACTTCAAGGTGCAGTTCGTGGAGGGGAAGGCAAACTTGCGGGCCGATGCTTTATCCCGCAAGCCGGAATTTAAGACCAATGAGCAGGTAGTATGTCAGACCATCTTGCCTACTGCCTCTCTGTGTGTTGTAGATAATGAGCTTGGGTTACATGACCAGATCCTTGAGGCTCAGAAGGATGATGTGTGGACTCAGGAGCAACTGATGCTGCTCTCTGCAGGTAACCGTACCATACTGCCGCATCTCCAGGATCAAGACGGGGTATTGGTGCGTAGGGGGCAGGTTTACGTACCAGTAGGGACCCTCAGGTTGGAGGTGATTAGAGCCCACCATGACGAACCCATGGCTGGGCACTTTGGCAGGTTCAAGACCGTACAGCTTATCACCAGGAGCTACTGGTGGCCAAAGATGCGGCAAGACATTCTGCGCTTTTGTGACAGCTGCGCCGTTTGTCAGCAGAGTAAGACGCCTGTTGGGCGCCCTAGAGGGTTGTTATCGTCTTTACCTGTTCCGGAGAGGCCATGGCAAATCATTTCCATGGATTTTATTTCAGATTTGCCTAAGTCTGGGGGTTATACTTGTATTTGGGTGGTGGTGGATTTATTTAGTAAACTGGCTCATTTTATTCCTTGTTCAACCATTCCGGCGGCCCCTACGTTGGCCTTACTATTTACAAAGCACATCTATCGTTTGCACGGAGCACCCGAGGTGATTATTTCAGATAGGGCTCCGCAATTTGTGTCACGCTTTTGGAAACACTTCCATGAGTGTTTGGGGACTAAGTTAAACGTGTCTTCAGCTTTCCATCCGCAAACGGATGGACAGTCGGAACGGGTTAATGGGCTCTTAGAGCAGTATCTGCGTTGTTTTTGTTTAGATCAACCCACGGCTTGGGTAAAGTGGTTACCGGTGGCGGAATTTGCTTACAACAATGCGGTGCACACGTCTAGTCAGCATACGCCATTTGAGCTAACTTATGGTTTTCACCCACGGGGAGGTGTGGCGCCGTCGACCAATGTGGTCTCTTCGGACCCTGTGTACCGCTCTTCGGAAATGGCTGCATTGCATGATGTTGCCCGTCGCTTACTGTTGGAAGCTAAGGCAACGCAGAAGACTCAGGCTGACCGCCACAGGCAGGCAGGGGAGGAGTTGGAAGAAGGGGATTTGGTGTGGTTATCTTCCAAACATATTAAACAGGCTGGGGGAAAGTTTGCGCCTCGGTATTTGGGTCCCTTTCCTATCGTTAAAAAGATTTCTTCTGTTGCGTTTCGTTTGCGTTTACCGTCTAGTTTAAAGGTCCATCCAGTCTTTCATCGTTCGCTGTTGAAACTTGATACCTCTAGTCGTCGTGGTGCTATAGCGGAGGGTATCACTGCCACTTCTCCGCCATCGGGGGAGGAGGCCTTTGTGAGAGGGGATAGTGTTATGATTGAGCCTCATGGCTCTGTTACTGACAGACGTGGGCGTAAGACTCCTCGAGAGTCAGATACTCTCGAGGAGCGAGAGAGAAAAAGACTGCGAGACATATTTGCAGCACCATCTGACGAGGAGTCTTTCGAAGGGTTTACGGAGAGAATGGAGGAGGGGCTGGTTAGCTCAGAGGAGGATGAGATGGATTGGACTCGGGTAAGGGAGGAAGTGGGTGCCACTGGCCATGATGGGACAGAAGATGAATGGGGACCTTCAGGATTAGACCCATGGTTTAGCTGGAGGGATGGGACGGGATCCACAGCTGGAGATGCTGTTGGGCGTAGTCAGAGGTGTTCCAGCTCTGACGAGGAAAGTGATGAGGAAACGCCCGGGTTAACGAGGACAGCTGACAGTGATGAAGATTTGTAACTGGCATAAAATGGGGCTTGAGAGCAATTGCAAATTGCGTTGGGCAAGGTAATCTGGGCAAACGCTTGGGATCCGTGTGTGTGTGGGACGCTTCCCTGAAGACTTGTGTGCTTTCCTGTGCTGTGACGTAAGTTGATTGGAATCCAGGGTCAGACGGCGGGAGGGATTGTGTGGGCATTTGTTTGTGCAAACCTGTGCTTACTCTTATTAGCTTGACCTTCCGTCGTCTTCTTGACGGACGCCATCTCCTGCTTTGAGAACTCGGACTGAACTGACCACGGCTTGTCTTCCCCCCCTTCTTGGACTTGGAAAAACTACAAACGTCTGCTTCTGGCTTTGATCTACGGAACGGAACTGGTCTACTCAACTGCTACAATCCTTGGCTGAATTACTCGTGTTGGAGATCCTGTCTGCTGTGTGTGTGGGGGAGCGACGCAAGTTACTCTAAGCACAGTGTTGGCAGCAGAGAGGAATCTGCTGCCAATTAGTTGCATTCTTTGTATCTTTTGTTCCTTGGCTTTCGTTTCGTTTATACCCAGGCTGAAGTAAGCAGTTTGTTTTTACCCGGATTAAACTCCGGTTTAATCCGGTTTATCTTTTGAACATTTACTTTTGCCCCTTTTTGCTCCTAAAGGCAAAAACTGCCTGGCCCTTGTGTTTTACGGGCATTTTTGAGTTCTGTAATCTAATAAACTCTGTTACTTTGAATCTTGTGGCGTTCTGTCCTTGACAGTCACCTTTGGAACTTTATGAGACATTTGGATTATTGTTTGGTTCTCACCTTTTGCTAAACCTTTTTGGATTATATATCTTCCTTTCTTATTCCTGATTTTATATGTTTTTATATAAGGTAAAGTCTAGTCATGTCCGACACTGGAGGTTGGCGCTCATCTCCATTTTTAAGCCGAAGAGCCAGCATTGTGCGTAGACACCTCCAAGGTCATGTGGCCAGCATGACTGCATGGAGTGACATTACCTTCCCACCAAGGTGGTACATATTGATCTACTCACATTTGCATGTTTTTGAACTGCTAGGTGGGCAGAAGCTCACCCCATTCCCAGATTCGAACTGCCAACCTTTCGGTCAGCAAGTTCAGCAGCTCAGTGGTTTAACCCGCTGCACCACCAGGGAGGGATATATATATATATATATATATATATATATAGAGAGAGAGAGAGAGAGAGAGAGAGAGAGAGAACAAACTGTTTGCTTATATTCCTGGACTCTTGTGTGCTACAGTGGTCTGAGGTGTTTCCAGGCCTGGAGTACAACACCACCCAGAGGACCTTTTCATTGGCCACTTCATGATCTGCCAGTAAAGCTCCAACAGCTGGATCAGTTGTCAGAATGTAAGATACAAGTGAAGACCTAACTCTTCCGTCAGGCCTACCTAGTTTTAATGATGAATTTTAACACTGGATGCCTAATTTTTGTTTTGTGGAAATATGTTTTAATATATGTATTTTATGGAGTTTTAAAAAATGATTACATGTTTGTTTATGTTTTAGTAATGCTGTAATCCGCCTTGAGCCATGAGAAGAGGTGGGCAAGCAATAAAATTGTTGTTGTTGTTGTTGTTGTTGTTGTTGTTGTTACTCATTTATATAGTCATTCTCCAATTTTCTATCCATGTGGCTGATTCAAGTGGTTAAGGATCATTAAAAATAAATATAAACAAATTGCAATTGGCCAGATTCAGAGAGAGAAGCATAAACAACTTCAATAAAGAACATGGGGGAATATATAGCTACAACTCAGGCCAAATCCATACTGAAATAATAGTGCCTGCCTTGTTGCTTGAAGGAAGACAGAGAGCTAAGTCAATATATTATTCAAGTGTGAAGAATTCTGCAAAGATGGTGCCATCAAGAAAAACATACTGACAAATGAAACAAGTGCCCCAATGAAGACCCAAGTATTTGAACACAAAACATCTTAGAATTTCAATCCTGAAGCCATTTCATATGAAATGCTATCCCTCTGTGTCTTTACCTTAGGGTTTCAAATGAAACTTTGTGATAATTGAATCAGAGTCTCTGTAAAAGATGAAGCATTATTTACTACAACTGGCCTATGAAAATAGTCTAACATTTTTTTTATAATACATGGAAGAAAGTAGACTGTAAAATGTACAATTTATGAATAATGAATTCTTATAATTTATTCTTAAGTCTCTACTTATAAATCACATATTAGCAAACACAATATTCAAACTAATTATTATGAGTTTACTTGCTCACTTTTATAGCTGAGGATATACTAACAGAAGTAGAAAGCAGCATTCAGATGAATAAGGGGATTAAAATCTGGGAAGAAATTTAGATCCAGTCCATTTAAGCTGGTGGTGATGCAATTCAGAATCTAATATAGGACACAGATGCTGGAATGGATGTTTCCACCACATTATGACTTGCAAGGGAAACTCAAGAGTATTCAGTGTTTCTCCCATAGTGTTGCTGATGTGAAGACATTATCCCTAAATTGAATAATATTCAGTAGCATATATATAACAGAAACAACCCCTGCATATTCTGAGCTGCATGCAGGCTAAAACCTTTTTATTCAGACAGGCTTTGGAAGATGAAGGTTTTTAAGATCTAGTCAGGGGCGCTGTGGTTTTTAACTTTGAATATATTTTAATATATTTTAAATGTGAATTTTTAAAATACTGTTTATATTTATTTCTGTTTTAATGTTTACATATTTGTTTATTTTAAATCATATGCTAATGCTTTTATATCAAGCTGGTTTGAGTCTCTTTTGGGAGGGACAAAGTGGGATATAAATAAATATAGTAATAACAACAACATCATAATCTTATGGAAAACTTAAACAAAGGAGCATGAATTGTGTTTCATTATTTATAAAGCATGTGAGTTTCAATTAAAACCCATTTCTATCAAAGAAAACATGAAGGGAGGAGGGAATACACATACCTGAGAATCTCCTATTAATCCTCCAGTTCTTTCCAGCACCAAGGACAGCGTCAATGTTACATCAGGATTTGGGAGAATTATTCTACTTTGGTTGAGGAATCGAACAATTCCATGTAGGGAATCACTCTTGGCAATTGTTATTTGGGTCACTAGATGGAGCCCGAGTACTGCTCCCCCACTGGCTCCTGTTAGCTGGATTTCAAACTGCTCAGCATTTTCTCTGTTCCAAGTATAACAAAAACTACATTTTAGCTTTTTGTAAACCTCACCTAAGAGAAGTTACTGGTAGTGTATAGTCTAAATTTAACATAGTTCAGAATGCTATGCACTTACTTGTGTAACTGCAATGTATTCCTGCATTAATTTTTTTTGGAAAAGTCCTTGATAACTGGAGGACAGATGGCTATATTAACTTTCTCACCTGTTTCTATCAATTGTTGCTATACTTTTGAAAGTTCAGGTTACTTTGCAAATAGCCAACAATAATCATATATTTTTGGATGTTTTATCCATTTTTTACTACCAGCTCTGCTTAGATGACACAATATCATAAAACATATTCGCTGAAGTGTCGGATAATGAATGAAATAGAAGTTTTTTAATATAATTACCTTTCATCATCATCTATGATTAAAATACTTATAAAGCCCTGATTTTGGCCATGATGAAAAATGACTGTATTATTTGCTATGTTGTAGTCAACGCCATCAGAAAGTGCTGAAATACTTCGAGACATGAAATCTGCAGTCACATAGCCATAATTCCCACGTCTTCGCATTACTGGAATCATTATCACCCCAACATCTTCTTCCACTACAAACAATGGGTTACAATGGATTAGTGTAGTTTCTTAAATCACACGTTTGCATGTAACAACCTTGTGCTTAAGATCTTGCAACATATAGAAAATCCTGAAGTAGGATAAGAACATTAAAATCTTAAGAACACAAGGACTATTTTAGATCAAACTGAAACCCTATCCTGTGCATCATTTTTCCATGTATTTTTCTATGGGACATCCGTAAGCAACATGACCGCACCTGCTTATGTTTATCATGGAGGACAAATATTACAGATCTAAAATTATAATCAATTAGCATATCTACCCAGGATTGGTCAGGAGTCAGAGGGGCCACTTCCCCCCTGCTTTCATTCCTTTGTTCTCTTTCCCAACTCATACCTTTCCCCTTTCCTTTCTTTTCCTTCCTTCCTTCCTCCCTCCCTCCCTCCCTCCCTTCTTCAACTCTGCCATATCTCCATGGCAACATAGTTCTCTTTGTGGCTTTTTCCTTCCTTCCTCACTTCCCCTCATATACATGTCACCTTTCTTCCCTAGTAACATGACAGAGGGCGCCTAGAAACAGCCAATCCTTCACCTAGCAATAGCCAATCGAGTGACATCTCAAAGGGCCAGTGGATTGTCACCTAGCAATAGCCTTTACAGCATTGACCAGGCATGGGCAAACTTTTGCTCTCCAGGTGTTTTGGACTTCAACTCCTACAATGCCTAACAGCCGGTAAGCTGGCTGGGATTCCTGGGAGTCCAAAACACCTGGAGGGCCAAAGTTTTCCCATACCTGGCATAGACAGATGGTTGGATGGATGGACAGATATACTTTCACACACACACATTTGATCAATAAGACTTTCATATGCACCTGAGATCTAACTGATCTTCAATGGATTTTTTTTATTCACAGAGTGGCCTGGAACCAAGTGCCCCCTATACACTCATTCCCTTCTGCTTTCTTTCCCAAAGAAATGGTATGAAAAGACATACTGTTGATCCTTGGAAATAATGACCAGAGCTCTTTTGGTGAAACTTGCAAGCATTGGTGGAAGTTGTTCTCCACTTTCCCTGACAAGATACTGAAGACTGGGGAGATACCTTTCAGGGAGTTTGCAGGTCTTAAGGAAGAAGCTCAAAGAAAGCCAGGATTTCTCCAAGACATTTTGTGGGCTGAATGAAGAACCCTGATAGGTTGGAAGACCTACTCATTTGACTTTTAACTCAGGAGAAATCTAATATCCTTTCACTCTTGATTTTAGCCAAGTGTGATGAAATGTGTTTGATATTTGGGAGAATGTCAATGTGTTGAGTGCCCTTCAAGCTCTCCTTTGAGGGCATGTGGCCCACAAAGATTAATCATGAGGAACATCTAGAGGATCACACATTCTCCGCCCAATTGTAAGGGATTCCTGACTCCCAGCTTTTCTTTTTGAAATGCTGAAGGAAGAGAATGAGAATCAGTCACCCTGCTGCTCTCAGGGAAATGCTAAACACTTCTTCTGATGTGTGGGGAGCTGTACAACAAACACAGGGTACAGACACATGTGCTTGCCTTTGCTTTGCCTAATGGCTGGTTGTTTCAACACATTCTTCTGTCAATTTTCAAAGAACCATGTGTTCTCTATAATAGCAGAAAACACTAATTTTATATAGACTGAAACTAATATAGAAGGTCCATGCATGATTTCTGTTTGTTTATTCATATGTTTTACATAAGCTATTGAGCCCACTAAGGAAGAACTTTATTCTTCATATATATCAATTGGCCATATTATATTGCAAAATATCTTTGGACCTATCAATCTTGTTTATTCAGGAAAGACACACTTATCACATGATAGATCCAATATATGGGGGAAAGAATGTACTTCAGTAATACAGATTACCAAAGGCCTGGTCTCTATGAGCCAGTCAGCTAGTAAATAAGAAAGGTAAAAGTAGGAAACATCAAAAAGTGCCATCAGACTCTGAAGAAAACACACACACACACACACACACACACACACACACACATACACATACACATATATGTTAATGTTTTTGCCATATAGAAAGATATTTATTTATATTTTGTATGCTACTGACATTCAGAAAGCCAACAGAATAAAAGCCACAGAAAGTGAAAACGTAATACAAATTGAGCATCACTTATCCAGAATTCTAAAATAAAAAATGCTCCTAAATCAAAAACTATGAACATAATTAAAAGGTAATGACACCTTCTGATAATTCAATGAAAAGAACTGCTTCCCTGTGCACAAAATTATTTTTTTAAAGTGTATAAAATTAACTCCAGGTTATGTGTATAAGATGTATATGAAACATAAATGAATTTAATGTTTCCTTTTCCAAGGAAAGTCATTATGTACATCAAAGCACTTCAAAATCCAAAATAAATCTTAAATATGGAATATTTATTATTTTCAAATAATAATCTGTAAACTACATGATGTTAAATAAGCAGCAGTGTTTATTGACAATCTGCTTTTTTGTCCACCAGAAAGGTCAAGAGCATACCTGGTTCCGAAGTGAACTTCCACCCAAGTACTGATCAAACCAGCCCAATAAAGATGCCATGCCTTCACCCATGCTCTGTAACTATTATAAATAATGATAAAGTCACTGAAAATAACTCTGAATAATACAATAGTATGCTAAATCTTGACCTACCTTGTAGAGTTGTATACAGTGGATCAAATTCAATTATTCCTTCTGCATTGTCACTTTTAGATATAATGACTCTCATTGCTGAAGCATTACCTATCCCAGGAGGCTGGTCAATCTGCAGTCCATATTCTTTTATTGTAAAATCAAATCCACTTGCAAAACCATGTGGGGGAAAATACAAAGATGTTAGGCAAAAATTAATTAATTAGATTAAATCTTCTGATTCTTGGGTTTTCCAACCTTTGTCCTACTCTAAATCAACTTGGTTTAAACATTACAACAGCTATATTGCTTGGTATTATGAGAATTAGCCTGGGTTTTCAGTAAGCCATATGAAATCTGGTTAAACTGCAATCTGTTTCGGGAGCCTCCTGAATTTGTGAGGACAGAAATCCATTTTCTATCCAGTAAGCCAAAAGATTCATTTTCTATCCAGCCCATTATGGGAGGGGGGGGGCTTCCCAGGCTCCCTTCCTGTCATTTTCGGCATAGTTTGTCCTTTTATCCTTCATTAAGACGTGGATTAAAAGAATCCGAGTTAAAATACCACTCTTCTGCGATCCTTTCCCATTTGTCTGTAGAGGAGACCTGGGTTTAATAAAGGGTTTCAGAAACCTCGCTTCTTGGGATCCTTTCTCTTCTATCTTTAGAGGAGACCTGGATGTAAAGAAAGCGGCTCCAGAAACCTCACTTCCTTGAATCCTTTTCCTTTTAGTGGCTGCCTCCCTCCCTGCACTCAACGTGTAACTGAAAGAAACCTAAAGCAGCTAGTATTCTACAACCACTGTTCTGTTGCAGCCAGTAAAAAAATGGTGGCAGAGCCCATGCCCGTAGGGCTTCTGAACAAGTTGAAAGCAAATGTTCAAAACGAATCTGTACAGGAATCTGTAAGCCTGGTTAGCAATACTGGTTTTCAATCTCACTTTTGTATAGTCAGAACAAACTATGTTCACAAAAAATAGTGTTTCTACTTTACAACCAGTCTTAAATTTCTATGGTGTAATCCACTACTGAACTCAGAAATAAAATCAACTAATATATCCAGGATTGCTAAGTTATATTCCATATTTAGCACATTTTACTTCTGTGGCTAAATTTTTCCTATACCATAACATTTATTTTTACCTTCCTAGTAGTTCCAGTCCTAGAAGCTCTATTGAAAACTCTTCAGGACCTTCAGGAAGTTCATCATCATAGATTTCAATATAAATAGTTTTAGAAGTCTCATTAGATTTAAATGTAAGCTCTCTCAACAAAGGAGCAAAATCCATGCCTTGTACTGCTGTCCCATTCTGTATCTGGTACCAGAGACAAATTTGCCCATAATATCCATGTGAACGGACAACTGTGACATTTGCCTGTTGGAAACAAATATTTCTTAGGGATTAATCAGTGTATTTTTCCAAACATACTACATTTAATTAAACATATCAATGATTTGATTTTTGTATTTGATTTCTGGTAAATAGTAGTAACATTCTTAGTATAAAAAAAAACAATTTGGCAAGCATATTTGTTGCATTCTTACTATTCTGTAGTAAGAGATGATCACTAACTGCCAGAGAAATGACAGAGAAATATGTACAAATACAGAGGGACCATGTGTATTTATGTCATAACATGCATAGCAATGGCTCTTCTCTGTAGATAAGCAATAGTTTCTTCTGTAATTCCTTTTTATTTATTGGACTGATACAATCCCCATCCCCCACCTGCCAAAATAGAACTCAAGGCAATACCAGTAAGACTGAACAGAAAGATGTTGCCTCAACAAGATATAATTTTGTGGGCCAAAGGTTAGACTATGATCTGCAGATGAATGTAGGATTGCTCCCAGTTCTAACATTTTAGCTAGCTTTTGCATATAATTCCTACATGATAAAGGAAAAAACCAAGTTCTGGGATCACATCATACTTGGTTTAAGTACAGACTTCTTCAAGCCCATATGTGCTCATATTAGCTCATAGAATCTGCTCATTTCTAATACGAGATTAATTAAGTGACACATCTCTGATAAATCAAAATAGAACTAAAGCACACTGCCACCATGAGCTTTCTAGAAATGTTTGGGTAGTATATGATGGCATTAAACTTAAAATAATTCAGATTTAAACTCCACATACCCATTTTTCCTCTTCTGCCACCTGAAGTAGTTGCTGGGAAAATGCAAACTGCCCATAGGGCATGTCACTGGCAGCCATTGTGATATAGGCTGTGCTGGTGGACTCATTGATGATCCCACCATTGCTGATACCAGTTAGGTGAAACTGATAGTAATGTTTTTCCTCTGGAAGATCATCATCTAGAGCCTAGAGAAAAGAAATTAGTCTAAACAAAAAAGATTGCCAAATAGTCACATGAATGGAAAGGTAGCATTCTGCAGTTAAATGTGTACAAATCTGAACTCCAATCTCTCAGCCACTGAAGACACATATGTACACACCTTCTGCAGAACTTTTGGGCATCATCCATGTTGCTGCTATTTTTTATGGCTTCTCCTTTCCATACTCCAAAATGTTCCTTATTTGCTATAGGAAGCTGTAAAGAACTCAGGCAGAGGGGAATCTTTTTGAAATCCCACCTCTTATACCAATTTGCGGAGATGTGGAGATGGAGGTTGTTTTTAATTAATTAATTATTATATATTTAACATATATATCCGCTGCCACCAATATAAATATGTTTTATTTAAACGCTGCCACCAGAGGTAAAGATGTTTATAATGCGGCCACCAGATGTTAAGGGGATTATCAACTCTTGCCACCACTATAGGAATACGTAGCCACTAGCTACCTAGAGAGGAGACTTTTATTTTTCTTTCTTCTTCTTGTTTATTCTTGATGTTTGTATGTATGACAGAAACTGAGATGTTTGAAGGAATAATAACAAGTTTATTCAGGCACAAGCTTAATGGTTACAATAACTTTTCCTCTTGTTTGAGGCATGTTCCTTAACCATTGCAATAACAGAATGAGGTGATTCAAACTTCCTGAAATGTCACTCCTTTCTCCACTTCTTTCTATACTGCTTTCACCCTATGAATTTCAGTCACAGACAATCTGTTCCTTATCTGGAAACAGACTACCTTAAAATAAGTCACCAAACTTATTTTATCCCTGATTCCCTAACTTAGGATCAGCCTTCCCTGAGCTTCAACAGAGCCCAGACTACCTAAAATAAGTCATCAAACCTATTTTATCCCTGATCCCCTAACTTAGGATCAGCCTTCCTTGAGCTTCAACAGAGCCCAGACTACCTAAAATAAGTCACCAAACTTATTTTAGAATTGACTCAAATTTCCTCATTTGAGCCACCCTGATCCTCCAACTGAGAATCAGACTTCCCTGTGGTTCGCTGACCACAGACACTAACTGACTGACTTTCCCTCCAAATTCTGCTTTCTTCAGCTAACCCAGTTGGCTCCACCCCCTTCTCCATGGCAACCAACTCTGAGTGCTGAGTAACTGAAATATTAACCCTTTTTAAAACACAGTTAAACATGGCATCTGTAAATTAAAATTCATACTTCTTTACAGAAGCATATAGGAAAATCACATCCCTGCCTGCAGGGATATCTGAGACATACAGAAAGACAGTTACTGGCTGTGTTGCTAGGACTCAAGGAGTAGGTGGTATTGTGACATCACTGTATGTTGTCATGTAAGAAGATGTCACATACAACTTTCCCATCAAGTGAGTTAAAAACACGAGAAGAGCCATACTGGATCACCACAAAGGCTTATCTAGTTCAAAAGTCAGGCAGTTGTCCATAGGAAGTCCACTAGCAGGAGATACATACAGCTGAATCTGTCATCTTGTGTTCTCCATCAACTGATACTGGAAATGGTAAATAGCCAAAATCAAGGGTAGCCACTAATAAAACCATCCCACATCAATGTATTCCCCTGTAACTGGATGTATTTATTTTATTGTATTTTTAAGTAGATGACTTAAATTAGTTTATTCCGAATCAGGGTTAATCACTTAAAATATGTATTTATTAAAGTGGTGAACAAACAAAAATTTATAAATATATGAGCAAAATGACTTTGGCTTCTACACTTCAGTTGCTCAAAATAAAAGTGAACTGAATGTACATTATTCCTGTTGTGACTGCGCCTTCGGGGATTATGGTTGATGGTGATGGAATTCGAAGAGGAAGAAAAAAACCCTCGTGATGAGGGTTCACTGGAGGAGTTGCGCAGGAAGCGACTTAGAGAGCTATATGGGGGATCTTCTGAGGAAGATTCAGATGGGGAGATGGATGCTGAGGAACAGGTGGAGGCTGGGGAAGCGGGCACTGAATGGGCACAGCCACCGGAGATGTCTGGGGATTTGGGGCCTATGGATACTTCTGAACCTGGGGTTTCTGCAGGAGCTGATCCCAATTGGGATGCTTGGAGAAGGGAGGATGGTTCTTTAAGTGTTCATGGGGCTAAGTGTGGGCAGGATGATTGGGACTCCGACGAATTGCTAGGTACTCCAGATCCACGAGCTCTAGCTGTGTGGAGTTCAGACTCTGAGTAGATTTGGGACACCTGGTGTTTGGGTGTGAGTGTTTGGTCACCCAGGAGGAACGGCTATTCATCATCCCTTTGAGGCTTTCGGCTTATCTGCACCGTGGAAGCAGCTTTATTGCTTTTCTAGTTTGTTTATTTTCCAGCAATTAACTCTATTTGTTTTCCAAAGCTGAATTGAAGCGTTATTTAGTTTTTTATTGAATGCCAGCATGGGAAATTAGCGTGGCTCGTTTTTGAGTTATTATTGTCCAATCTACTCTCGAAACACTGAAAAGTGAAGTGTTTCAAGGATATTTCCTGTGTTTATGTTATTTTCTGGCTTATCTTCGGAATAAACTCTGTTTGTATGTTAACTGGCGTCTGACTCTTGACAATTCCTGTCCTCCCTCCCTTTTCACTCTCTCTTGCTCTATATACAGCTTTGGCAAGACTGTCTGTTTTATTTTTGTACTGCACCGTAAATGTCATGGCACAGAAATGACAAGAACAACATCAAAGTTGTCACTTCTGCACTAGAACTATGAACTAGGTGAAGGCAAACATCCTTTTATCTGCTCTTAATCACTAACTATTCTGATTCAGTAGGTGAACATGCGTTCTAGTTTTATGAAAGAGGAAGTAAAGTTCATTACCTGTTTTTTGTGTGTATATCTCATCATGGGCAGCCCCTGACTGATGGTCAGGTCTTTGGGATTTCTATTCATTGTGTTTCACCCTCTACAGACATACACATCTTCGGCGCATCATTTATAATATACAGTTACCATGACAAGAACAGTATAGTCCATACCTGTATCATTACAACAGCAGCAGACTGCTTGTCTCTCATGGTAAAATTTCCTGATATCTCCGCAAATTCCTTCTTATTGGGTGGTGTGATATTCCAAAAGACTGTGATTTCTCCAGAAATCCCTGGCCCACGTACAATCCTGCAGACAACAACAGGAACATGGTCATATTTCAAACTCGATTTAATGTATTTGGTTTTGTCCTTCAAATGCCTTCAAGTAAAAATAAAGCAATTAATTCTAGGTAGAACACTTTTCTTAAAAAATGACTGACATCTTCTGAAAGGGCCATTGTATATTGTAACAATTGTATCATAGACTGATGTATTTACATGATTTCATTAATCCTGAGGCTGGACACACAAGTAATCTGATCTTCAGATAAACTGAGTATTCTAAAGCATTTCTAGTTTTCAGCTTCACGAGCAATAGTAGCCACAAAAATCATGGGGAAGAGAATTGATAGAAGCACCTACTGTCATGAGCATTTGAAGCTATCATTACTAGTCACTTTTGCTATTAGTCCTGTGTTGACTCTACAACTACATTTAGTCTAGGAATATTCTGTAGTTGGCTTGACATCTAGTATAAAGTTATTCAGTAGTCCAGAATGCTGGTTATCCATTAAATACAGTGGAGAAAGATAGCATCTGCATTCAAAATTTCCTAAATTGGAAACAGAAGTCAAAATGTCTTTTATAATATAATTGTTTATTCTAATAAATGCCATCACTTTTCCCAAATCATGGATAATATTTTATTTGTACAGAATCATAGATGTTTGTAAGGAGACATGATTTCCATTTATATGTACATGTATGACTGTCTTTAATTTAAGAGGCAATAATTCATAACCTTGAAAAGTTATTTTTTGGACAATAACTCCCATAATCACCCAACCAGCATGCCCAGAGGCCAATAACTGGGAATAATCCCAGCATCCAATGAGGTGAATGTGAACTACTTGAATTATTCAGCATCTCGATCCACAAATCACAAAAAGCAAGAAAACCAGCATTCCTATTAGTTGACTACCTTTTTAAAAAAAATGTTTAAAGTTATTAAATGTTATCAAACATATATGGTAATTTAACTAAAGATGGAATGTTATTCTTGGCAAATAAATGCTTAAATATCTCAACAGTATTTCAAAACTGTTATGGTTGAGCCTTCTGGCTCCGGTACTAGGAGACGGGGTCGTAAGACTCCTCGAGAGTCAGATTCTTTTGAGGAGCGTGAAAGGAAACGGCTCCGGGACTTATTTGCAGAACCAACAGATGAAGACTCATTTGAGGGTTTTACCGAGGGAATGGAGGAAGAGATGGTTAGCTCAGAGGAGGATGACATGGAGTGGACTCGTGTGAGGGAGGATTTGGGTGTCACCGGCAATGATAGCATGGGAGGCGATTGGAGGGTTGCAGGATCAGACACATGGACGGGCTGGAGGGATGGAGCGGGATCCACAGCTGGGGATGCTGTGGGGCGTAGTCAAAGGTGTTTTAGCTCCGATGAGGATGATGATGATGAGGCACCTGGAATTAGGATAGCAGCTGTCAGCGATGAGGAGTTATGAACTGGGATAAAATGGGGTTTAGGATCAATGGCTAATTGCGTTGGGCAAGGTAATCTGGACGAACGCTTGGGCTCTTGTTGGGGAACTTCCTGAAGACGGGTGTGATTCGTTGCTGGATACGTAAGTTACCAAGGACACTGGGCATAGACGGCGGGAGGAACTGTGTGGGGTTTTTCTGTGCAACTTGTGTTTAATCTTGATAGCTTGGACCTCCGTCGTCTTTTTGACGGACATTAATTACTCTGGATTGACGCTGGACTGACTGACTGACTACGACCTCGGACTATCCCTTCTGTGGCTATCGGTGGAACTTGTGGAACTTTAGACGTCTGCACTTGGCTTTCGACCTTGGACCGGATTGGGACCCTGCTGACCGCCGTTACCCTGATTGATGTGCCTGGACCCGGATTTCGCTCGTTGCACGGAGGAGTAAACAGCCTGAGTTACTCATCTGTAGCTTTTGAGTAGCAGAGAGGAATCTGCTGCCAGTTTTTTGTGTTCATTTTGACCTCTGTTTACCAACTTTTGTTTGTTTAAATTGCCAGGCTGAAGTAAGCACTTTTGATTTAATCCGGATTAAACTCCTGTTTAATCCGGTTTATCCTTTCGAACCGTTTTAATTCAAACGGAGCTGTTTCTGTTACTTTTCACACTGAAGACAAGTGTTTGCCTAGTCCTTTGCTTCCTACGGGCATTTTTTAGTTCTGTAACTTCAATAAACTGTGTTGTACTCTATTTGGTGGCGTTCTGTCTTTGACAAAAACCAAAGTAAAGAACTTAGTAATGTACTTACCCAATAAAAGAAGTCCCATTATATTTTCCTACAGGTTCCCCTATCAGGATATGTGTGGATGATGGAGCTATCCCAACAAACCCAGAAGCTCCACGATCTCCCAATATAGTGATAGTTGCTATACCTGTAAATACAAAAACATTTGCTGATAAAAAACTTGTTGCCATGACTGATAATTTGTTTATTGAAAGCAAAGCAGTTCATAAATATTAATATTGTAAGCCATTATTTCTAGCCATATGACACAGCTGAGTTCTCATTATAGTGCTCATTATTACTGCAGTCAATTTCTGAAAATTAGCAATTTGCAACTGACATGGCATTGTACAAGAGTGCTTCGACTGTCCCTTATTTTGTAATTTAAGACTTCATCCCACTGAACATGTCAAGTGTTTGGAAGAATAGGTTTTCCATACAGCTCAGGCATACTCTGCTTTGAAATTAAATGGATGATTTTCCTACCTCCACCACACACTAACAAACTATCCATTTTACTCAGTAGTTCTCAGTTGATTTGCCATCACATTGTAGAGAGCTTATCCCACCCACTGTCCCTCCCCCATTTTCTTTTAGAAAATAAACACCCCCTCTCCTGGACTATGATTTTTGTTCCTGGGTTATAAATGTCATGTCCTAATTGGTTCTATCATACACACATGGAAAAAGTTTATTAAAACTTTGTCTTTGGAGAAGGGACATCCTGCTATAACACATCTTGCTCTCAATTATTCTCTCCCCCCCTCCTTCCCTATGTTGGAAGAAGGAAGGAGGGAAAGAAGGAGATGAGGAGGAGGTAACAAATGGAACACACAACACATAGAAGGAAGGAAGGAAGGAAGGAAGGAAGGAAGGAAGGAAGGAAGGAAGGAAGGAAGGAAGGAAGGAAGGAAGGAAGGCCCTAAGAAAGCGCATGAGACAGAAAGGAACACAACATACTGCTGATCTTCCCTCCTCCATGAGCAAAAGGTAATGGTGAGCTTTTTCTCTAATTGTAGCTAAACATATCCTCATTTGGAAACGTTGGGTCTATTTACCATTTATTGGTGATATCTCAGTGTCATCAGTAGATAGAAGCTGAACTGCATAGCTTTCATCACCTTCCAACAGCAGATCTTGAATTGCTTGCAGAACTATGGTTTTCTGGGAGTCCATCTGTATTAGAATGAAACAATCACTCATTTTAAAGCTGTCACTTGGTTTGCTGACAGAAGAAAATATATATCTGTCACTAAACAGATTTATATATAGAAAATGTTATCATTAATTATAATAATAGTTATTAATCATAATTAAGTGCCTTCTACTTGATTTAAAAAGCCACCTGAGATCCCAAGGCTCCCTTGACAGAATATGAGGACTTAATAGGGAGGATTTTTTGCCCTAAACAAATCAATGTGGATTTTTTTATTGAACACATAATTCTTGTTCAGAGCCGAACACAACTTCACATTAAATTATCATACCCCCTCAATTATCTGCTTATCAAGTAAAAGGCAGCTAATTAGAAATCCTCCTCCTCAATTGAGTCCTAAAGAAAAGCAGCAATGCCCCATGGTTCACAGAAACATCAGGAAGAAAAGGACACAGACATTCTCTGTAGTCTTAAAGTCACACCAGTTATATCATGGCACAAAAGATTTTGAAGAAACCTACCTACCTATTTTGGAGTCAGTTAAGCTGTACACTATCTTAGCATCAATCAACACAATATGAAGTTGTCTTTAAATGTCTATTAGATAGTATTCAAAGTTGTTTATTTATTTATTTATTTATTTATTTATCTATCACATTTATATCCCGCCCTTCTCACTCGAAGGGACTCAGGGCAGCTTACAACAGTGGCAACCATTAGATGCCCATACAAACCAATATAAAACAGCACATAAAACAGTTAAACTATTAAAATACATTGTAAATTAAAATATACGTTTCAAACATAAAATCAGATCCATTTATCCTCATGCTTTGTCCATAGTTCGGTCCGTGTCATCTTCGCCATGTTTTTAGGGCTTTTCTGAAGCCCAACAGGGTTGGGATTTGTTGTTTGACATAGATATACAGATAATTCCCCTCCTCCTTTCTGTGATCCAGGTAAATGTCCGCAAAACAAGAAAAGAACAAGAAGCAATACTAAGAAGACATCGCTATACCTCAGCAAAGAAAACTGTTCCATTAAGAGGGCTGAGATCATATTTAGCGGCCTCCTCAACGATCCAGATAAGCCGGACTTCTCCTTGGCCCCCTTCACTCCGGCGTACATTAAGAAAAATATTTGCTGCTGGGTCATCAATTGATTGGGGCTCCTTCACAGTTACCTAAAAAAAGGGGGGCGCGACTGAAAAAAGTTAGAAAAAGGAATGCTTTAACACTGTGTATATAGAAATGTTTTCAATTAAGCATAGTCAGAACAAAGCCGCTCTGGCCAAAAAATCATTGGTGTTTCAAAAGGGCAGTGCAGAACATCCTTTCAGTATGATTTGGCTTCCAGAGGAGCAGCATCGGTTGAGCTCAACAGCAAGTTCAGACGCTGATTGTCTAATCTCCCTTAGTTTATCATGAACTTTTAACTTCAGACTCTTGGACTGCAGACTGTTGACCTTAAATTCATTATTTTATTTTATCTTTACTGAAGTTCGTTTAGTACAGCTAACACAGTCTTAAAAGTGAACTGCTGCTGCAAGGAAGGAAGGAGCAGCCTCAGTTGAGCTCTGTGACAAGTTTTTTGCAAAGTTTTTTGACTTCAAACTTTTCTGTTGCACCCTTGTTGTAGTCCTCTTCAATGCAACTAATGCAATCTTAGAGGCCAAGAATTGTTTGGAAATGCCTGAAATGTTTTAAAAATACCAGACTTCATTCTGCTTGTGCTGATTTGCAAAGAACACTGCAGGACAAAAGCTGATAGTAGAGTGAAATAATTGAGTGTGACTGATAGTGGAGCCCGAGAAGGAGAAAATATTGTTTATGTTTTATTCCTTGTTTCTCTTTACTGATTACTTGAAGGGCTGCAAACGTAACCTACCAGCCTCAGTAGGAAAATTTGCAGCTCTCAGAGAGGGGGGGGGGACTCAAAGTGTAAGCAAAGTGTAAGCAGTATTGTGCATGAAGTTCCCCATTGAGGGCGGGAATCGTTTGTTCACTCCAAAATGTTAGATGCACAGATGTAGTGTCAGGTATGGCATTCACCCAGATACTTGCTACTGTCCCCACATCAGTCTCACTGAGTCAATACATATTAAGTGGGAAATGATTAGCAAAATCCATCAGTAGTAATACTTTGAACACTGTAAAACTCGCTGATCCAAATTTTCTTCTCTGTGCATCTGAAAGCAGTGAGTGTATTTGTAAACAATTATTTCTGTTTATTGCATTTCCCAAAGAATTATAAATGGCAAACCAATACAAGCTGTACCAAACACTATTTCACACGGATACAACCTGGTGCTCTTCTGGTGCAACAGTGTCCTAGCAACCAGAGACTTGAGAATGATCTGAAGCACGTCAGCCTTAATATCCTGCTTATAAATGACATCTTATCTCAGGTATCAAAACCTGTTATTATGTTCCTCTTCAATAAATAAAGCTGTCTGTGCAAAATTATTAGCTAAATGAAGTAAGGAACCGTGTAATGACTGGGTTAGAACAGTGGAATTAATGTATTATAAACCAAAATACCATTCCTACAAGGCAATTTAAGGGGGGGGGAATCGAATAATTTTAAATAGTATTACAGGCTTACTCTGCCTTTGGATACTTCACTAGCTCTTTCAGTGATTGAAAATTATAAGCAAGTTCTATTAATTAGACGTGGAATGATATTCTTTCATCAGTTCTTCTTGTTTATAAGGCTTCCTTAGACCTATTCACACACGTTACAGGATACTGTAGTGTATTCCTTTTGTTTTTCTGCAGCCAAAATGCATTTGCAAGCTTTAAAAGAAAACCATGGGTATCACTTGTCAATTGACTCCACTTTCCAACAGCGTTGAGGTTACTAATCCATCAGATAAGAGATAGAATCCTATATATGGCAGAGATTTTGCAGATTATCTAAAATAGAATTGCAGACTAGGAAAAATGATGAAAACAAAATTGATAACTTTACTCAAAACATTTCTCGTTTTTGGCCTGTAAGAAGTCATTTATCAGTGAAGAGACAGGAAACCTCAGGTGAAACTTCACATTATAAGGACAACCAAATGCTTCAGCCCCATGCTGCATTTTCTTTCCTTCCTCTGTGGCTTAGCGTCGAACATTGCTTTTCCTTGCCTCTGGCCCATATCACTGGCAGGAGTAACATTGTCACACAACATAATAGTATCTGGGCAAAAAAATCATTAATGTTTTTAAAAAGACAACAGATAATAAAGAATGACCATATTGTCTCTGACCCATCAGAACAAGGCAAGACAAAGAAGGGGACCAAACACATGGCCTATATTCTGCATCTCATTTTTTTCTTTTACTCAAAAGACCCCATGTAGAGGCACTACACTAAATTGTAATGCATTGCAGCATTACTATTACAGCCTAACAGAACTTGATAACTATACAGACAGAATTACAGAAATATTCAGAAATGCAACATCCTGTTCATACTTACATGTTTTTCTTCAAATCCAAATAGTCCAACAGGAGAATCATTAGGTGGAATAGCAACAATCACTTGTACATCCTCTCCTAGTCGGGCATCACCTGTCACTTTAAGCAAAGTAACACTGAACATCTCCAAAAACTCGACAGTGTCATCATCTGTGATAGTGATCTCTATCACTCCAGTCACCTGGAAAAGATAGGACAACCGCTGAGCAATGTGTCATTATGATCAGCATGTTGAAGCTCAGAAAATGCATATAGTTTCATAAGTTATATTAACTTGGAGTATAGAATAACTACTTATGAGAAGAAATGGGTCCCTTTATCTTTTATTCAGTGAAAATGTAGTTTAAATGGCTGCATGGAAAATCAGAAACAGTGAATACTGCAATTGCAAACAAATTAAAGAATCTGAGGGGATTAAAACAACTCTATGGCACTAAACAAATTAAGAGAGGGGAAGCTTTCCTCTGGTTGGGAGGTAGGTGTTTGAAGCTGAAATCCTAGAACTGATAATATGCCCCACTGAATTTGATGGCCTATGTCTAATGTTAGGCTGACATCTGACATTCACCGCATAGCATTTCTTTAATCCTTTGTTGCCCTCTTAGGACGTCCACCAAAAAAGTGTCCTTGAGGATTTCACAACCTTAGGGAGAAGTCCAAGGGAGGGCATTACTTAGGACCTATAGTGATATTTCCCACTTGTGGGTTCATTTGATGGAACTACAGTATTGTCAGTGTAATTCATTCTCTGAATCCTGGCAAAAGAAGTGTATTATTATAGGACACATACAAATTGTACTCTGAATGTGCAAAACAAGCAAAAGAGTGAAAGCGTCTGTGAGAGTTTTCATATAATTCACAGCAATCAACAGTACAGGCCACAAATATACAGAAAACTCATCAATACAGGATGACCTAAAATAGGTGTCCATTTTAACATCAGCATAATGCATACTTGTCCATCTGCAAATGTAAGGTTCCCAAATGATGGTGTGAAATCCTCCAGGCCAGCAGTTGTAGGTGTGGCTTCCCAGTACAAATTTACTGTTCCAAATGTCCCTGCCCTTCGAACAACTGGAAGCTTCAGAATGTTATCTGGTGGAGGTACCTCAAAACCAGCCACTGTTCCACTCATATCCTGGAAAGAAAACAATTTTTAATTGTCTGCATTTGTGACATAGAAAAAAAAATGGAAAACAAAACATGTGATCAGACAGTTTGGGATCTACCTAGAATCATAGAATCGTAGAGTTGGAAGAGACCTCACGGGCCATCCAGTCCAACCCCCTGCGAGAAGCAGGAAAATCTCATTCAAAGCACCCCCGACAGATGGCCATCCAGCCTCTGCTTAAAAGCCTCCAAAGAAGGAGCCTCCACCACAGTCCAGGGCAGAGACTTCCACTGCCGAACAGCCCTCACTGTGAGGAAGTTCTTCCTGTTGTTCAGGTGGAATCTCCTTTTATGTAGTTTGAAGCCATTGTTCCGCGTCCTAGTCTCCAGGGCAGCAGAAAACAAGCTTGCTCCCTCTTCCCTATGACTTCCCCTCACATATTTGTATATGGCTATCATGTCTCCTCTCAGCCTTCTCTTCTGCAGGCGAAACATACCCAGCTCTTTAAGCCGCTCCTCATAGGGTTTGTTCTCCAGACCCTTGATCATTTTAGTCACCCTCCTCTGGACGCTTTCCAGCTTGTCAACATCTCCCTTCAACTGTGGTGCCCAGAATTAGACACAGTATTCCAGGTGTTGTCTGACCAAGGCAGAATAGCATGACTTCCCTGGGTCTCGATGCTATACCCCTATTTATGCAGGCCAGAATCCCACTGGCTTTTTTGCCACTGCATCACATTGTAGGCTCATATTTAACTTGTTGTCCATGAGGACTCCAAGATCTTTTTCACACGTACTCCTGCCGAGCCAGGCATCATCCCCCATTCTGTATCTTTGCATTCCATTTTTTCTGCCAAAGTGAAGTATCTTGCATTTGTCCCTGTTGAACTTCATTTTGTTAGTTTCGACCCATCTCTCTAGTCTGTGAAGATCATTTTGAATCCTACTCCTATCTTCTGGAGTGTTAGCTATCCCTCCCAGTTTGGTGTCATCTGCAAACTTGATGAACGTGCCTTCTAACCCTTCATCTAAGTTGTTAGTAAAGATGTTGAAAAGAACCGGGCCCAGGACGGAACCCTGCGGCACTCCACTCTTAATTCCAAGGCATCTTAATTTTCTACTTCAATTGTCTGCAGAAGCCTGTATCTAATATGATATGCAGAGATATTGGAATTGCACTGGACTCATCTACGCTGGTCCCTGCTTGGTTGGAAACTGGTTCAGCAGAAACTGGTGTTTCTGTGTGGATGATTGGATTGCCATTTCTGGAACAGGTTCAAGACCAGGACAGTGAGTAATTAACCATGGAAGGTAGCCTCAAACCAGTTCCTAAAATATCTGTGGCATATTTTTACTTTCCAGGCAAGATACGGATATACATTCTAGAGGTGCAAAAAGGAAGCAGAGAGTGACAGTTGGAGGTTGTCAATTCCCTATCCTAGGGATTCAATTGGCCACCTGCTGGCCAGCCATGCCCTTGAGCATTTTTCATCAGTCTTCCCGCCATTCCAAATTTTACAATGCATATCAGCATGATGGGTGTCTATAATGTGCTTCTCATTCTGTGGAGACAATTTTGCCATCTGATGTGGTTTACATTGTGCTTGTGCTACAGTGCATTCAGGAGCTTATTTCAGGCTTTCCTCCAACTTTCTGGGTGCTTTAAACTCCTTAACTCACACTACAGTGCACTTTGGCAGCATGTTTATATAGCTGCTGCAGTTTGAAGTTAGGCCATTTGTCTAGTTTGAATGATCATGATTTAGGCTCCTGATTTATCTCAAAGAAAATAATCATCACTTTCTAGGTTCTCCCAAAATTGGAAATTAAGTGAGATTTACTTTCTGGACACAAAGAGTCTATATACACAATCAAATGGTTTAAGGCATGATTATCCAGACAAATTCTTTGCATATAGCTAGCTGGTCTGAAATTATGTGAATTATAGGTAATAACAATCTAGGGCACTGACATTTTTTAGTTTGCTCTCACCTTGGTAGCATTGAAATGAAAGATTCCCCTGGGGTCACCATTCTCTTCAATCGTTATCACAGCTATTTCTAAGCCAAGTCTTTTCACACATGGCTGCCCTCCAGTAAGAGAAGAGTCCAGCAAATCTACACTGGTAATATTAATTACAAATTTTTCTTGTAATTCTGGAATATTATCCTGTAGGAGAAAAGGTGTTTTTCAATGGCCTTATAAAATTAAATCTTAATTGTGTAAGCCCATAAGAAGAAATTCAAGTTCTGACTAAATGGCTATCAACTAAAATAATGCAAGATTAGAATGCATTAATTAACAAAGACATTTTATTAAATAGAGAATGCATGTCAATGTTTTCTAAAATAATAAAGAAAATCAATATCCTGTCAAGACCTTATACTCATATGTACTTTGATGTATGAGATACTTATTTTTTCCAGTTAAGGTAGGATTGCTTAAACAGCAAATGGATGATCAAATATATTAATGGAATTATGATTTCCAAACTGGACCTTCTAAAAGCTAATTATGAATAAATCTGCAATACAAAGTTATCTTTATAAAAAAAATAAATTTCCATCTCAAAGTGAATGTTTCTAAATTGAAAGACCTGTTAACAAATCTGTTAATGAAGAGCTGTCCCAAAGGTTGTGAAAAAATGTTCTTGAGAAGAATCTTGTGCAAACCCAAGTAAGAGCTAATATGGTATATTTTGCATTCTTAAAAAGACTCCTATCTTAGACTTTGGTTTGTTATTACCATTAATAAAACAAAATATAGACAGAGAAGTCTATTGATATTTGAGATGGACTGGGAATTCATCATTTTTCCAACTTAAGTCAAATTTGGAGTTCCTGATCCCTTGAGAAACTTGTGCAGGAAGAAATATGGCCTGTTCTTATACTTGCAGAAAATTTTTTCCCCTGGCACACACAAACTGCAAAAGAGTTTGAGAAAATGGGCTTATCTACACTGGGCAAAAAAAAAAAAAAAGCTGCAGTGGTCCAGAAGTTACCAAGGACTTTTGGTCCTTAAGGCAGGGTAAATTGGGATGAACTGATTTAGCCCTTCACTTTAAAAAGTCAGGAAATGCTCTAGAGTTTCAGCAAAAAAAAAACAAAAAAACTCCAGACGATCTCTGCATTTTGGGCAAAGTGGGGACAGCATGACTAGCTCCAAAGGGGAACAAGGAAAAGGACCCATGTCACCAGCACTGCTGCTGGATGATCTCAGGACTTCAGGAAAGCTCCTAACCATTGTGGGTTCCCATCTGAAGTCAACAGAAGACCCTGTGCAGCCAGGAAGAAGAAGCAGGGATTTCAGTTCCCCTTTGCCTGTTCATGTAGAAACCTCTGCTGATGTCAGCATAGGGTACCCATGATGGTCAGGAGCTCTCCCAGAAAATATTACATGCAGAAGACATTATGGACAGAAATTTGGGGATTATATAAAGAATATTCTGGTATCATTTTAAATGATAATGTGCAGTGTCATTTTTACATGATAATCAATTGTAACCGGAAAAACTCATTTGTTACATCTATAAAACATTCTGTTTCTAGGAACCTAAATGCATTTTTTCAAATACTCACCGACAAAATGAATACAGTTACAGAAGCTATTGTTATGTTCTCTGCCATGACAACTGTCTTGTTTTCCAGTCTATAATCCTCATTTTCCATGGCTTGATTAACATAGGGAAGTGAAAAAATAGGCTGGGGTACCAACTGCACTCGGATATCTCCAACAAATCCTTGCTCTCTAAGAATATGTAAAGTAACAACAGTTGACTTATCTGAAAAGATTGAATAACAAATTTGTAAAATATTACACATATGTCTAATATAATTCTAATATAATTTCTGAAACAATAAATTTTGTTTCTGTTACTTCAGAAAACTATATTTTCCAGGCTTAATGAAAGCAGAAATCATGATGGCAAAACAGAGACTATTCAAAAAATGTAGATTATATCAGATATAAGTTCTTATAAAGTTCATTAGAAACATCTTTTATTTGAGTTCAAATAGCAACATGTGCTCCATACTTTTCAACAAAGGTGAAAATATATTTTTACTTTTACTTTACTGCACATTTTCATTAATTTCTCTATCATTTTCAATCTTACAATAATTATTTCATTTTCTCAATTGCTAGAAACATATTCAGATGTAAAGATTCATATGGCAATACTTGAAATTTGCTTTGTTCTCTTCTATTTCCTAAAATCCTGAAGCTCCTTGAAGTCTGGCATTACTAACTAACTAAGCTGAAATAACAGTGATGACTCATATTTTTTCTAATAAATTTAAGTTGCTCCAAGACCAAAAAAATTTGATCCAGCCAGACATAACTGAATGAATGCCCTGGACAAAATATTTAAGAAATCTGCCCAAATAATGAAACAATAAAGTCAATATTGTTTCACGTGATCTCATGTGAATGTTGGACCAGGATAACACTCTTATTCCTTTTCTGTCTCATTTATTGAAATCTACATGTTTCATTTTCCTTTTAAAGACATTCTGAAAATAACTTAAATTAAGGTCATATAACTATATCTACAGTCTGAATTATTGACTGCCATCTCTGTTGGTAGGAATCAGTTAGTGTAATCACATAGATGATAATGTGCAATAGGCACAGAAAAGGGATGCAATATGCACCCACCTAGAGGTATAGCTCAATTGACCAGAGACCTTAAATAAGTGGAACAGCTCTAGAGCAGTGGTTCTCAACCTGCGGGTCCCAGGGTGTTGTAGCCTACAACTCCCAGAAATCCCAGTCAGCTTACCAGCTATTAGGAATTCTGAGAGTTGAAGATCAAAATACCTGGGGACCCACAGGTTGAGAACCACTGTGCTAGAGTGAAGGATGGCAATAAGTTTTGGAACTATAACACATTCTATACCCAGATACAGACATCAGAGTATAAGATGTTTGGATGAGACTATTTAAAACATACATTTCAAAAATACAGATATCATTGAATTCTTTTATTAAAAAATGTAAGCTAAAACAGCTATCGAAAATATGACATCCACCCACCCTGAAAGAACAAACAATTTACTCACCTTCGGGTTCTGATACATTTATAAAGTAAGAATTTGTGTGCCATCCTATTATGCCATAAGGAGAGTCATTAGGCAAAACAGTAAGTACAGCTTTTGCTCTCTTTGAGTCAAGAGTTGCTCCTTTTTGGGTATCCTGAATGCCCATAGTGCTGACATGAGTAAGCATTACAATAACTGTCTCTGCAACCTCAGCAATGACATCTGCAAGGACTGTCAATGTGATCGTGGATAAAGCTTGACCATCCGAAAAAGTAATCTAAACATTTAAGGACGAAGTACATAATAAAACAGACTGACATGGTATATGGAAAGCATGCCATTTTTTTAAATTTCCCTTTATCAGTGTTTTAACAAATAAGGTATGGGCTAGAGCAGGATAGAGGAGACAGAAAAATCCCACTTAAAAATAGAATCCCACTTCTTACTTTGATCCTAGTCTATACTGATGAGGCTAAATCCAGTAAGCAAACAAAACACCTACTTATTTACTCTAATCTCATGTTCACATTTTTGTGGCTAAATGACCTTGCCAAAATTGGGATGCTCATAGATTCGCATCATACAGTAATAATAGCGCTGAGCTAAAGCAACAGCAGAAGGTGCTTCAGGAGCTGCACCTGGAGTTCCTCTTTGAGGGACCTCATCTCTAATTTAATTGCCTTGGCTCAATGCTATGCAATCCTGAGATTTGTAGTTTGGTTAGGGATCAGAATTCTTTGGCAGAGGAGACTCAAGACCTTGTAAAATTACAACCCCCAGGATTCCATAGCATCGAACCAAGGCAATTAAAATGTATTCATTCTACAGCCCAAGGTTTTCTTTTCTATCACTGAAAGCTTTGCTGTTTTAACACTTTTGTTTTTAAAGAAGGAATTCTAAGCAGGCAGCAGCTGCGATGGCAAAATTATAAAAATTGCAATTTTTGGCACTGTGCATTATATTCGGCAGCAAATAGGGGTTTTTTTTGGTTTCAGAGTTTTCAAAACTGAGGTGTGGATTAGGTTCAATGGTGCATTAAACTCAAGTAAATATGAGTAACCAAAAATTAGAACTTCATATGTTTTATGCAACTTATGTTAGTTTGCCAAAATACATACCACTCCTGAAGTTGGAAATATATCATTAATGCTCCCACTGGTCTCCCACTGTACTGTAACACGTCCATAGGTACTTATTAAGCGTTCAATACTCAGAGTGATGAAAGTGTCCTGTTCTAATTCTTCTACTTGTTTGAATAAAGAACTCTAAAAAAGTGAAAAATTAAGCAGAAAAATATGTACATAACTTTACATGTAAGGGATGTATTTAAAAAGTATAAAATACAAAGTTTTACTTTAGATGAAAAAAGCTGGTTCCTCATTATTTTTTAAATAAATAAATAATCAACTTTAATACACAAAATAACCTGATGTTTACAAATATTCTCGCACCTTTCATGAAACCATGATAGTGTAGCAGCTAGATTACTGAACTTGGATCTCGACTTGAATTCTTATTTAGCAGTTCAGCTTATCTCTGTCATTGATTCTCTCATCAACTTGTCATCAATTTTTGGAAGTTAAAAAGCAAGAAGGAACTATACTTCATCTATACTACTCAGTGATCTTTGGAGAGGATGTAATATAAATGGCATAAATGCAATATCAAATGATGGCTTTCATGATAAAGCTTCAGGTTATACCACAAGTTCCAGTGTAAGACAAATTGATTGCTGTATTAAATAAATTCAGTACTGGAACTTAAAGGTATAGTAACAGTGGTGAGACATATAGTTTAATATTGTTAGTCAGGCATGATTTTATGGAACTTATAGACTCAGGGAAAGAGTCATGTGACATTATCAAATGTTGCTAGATTGTAACTCCCAGCATTCACCTGTATTAACTGTGATAACAAAGGCTCCCTAAGACAACATTACTTTAGACTTATTCTACACATGTATACTATTTTCTATATATACTATACTATATTTTATATTTACTTACTCTTACTATACTATACATTTAATGGTTCACATGTACTTATAATAACCCTCTGCAAACATATTATAACATAGTATTACCTGAGCAAAGCCAACAACTCCATGAGCATCATCATTAGATGATATAACTATAGTAACATAACCATTTGGACCAATTTCTGCTCCACCTTTTGGATTTTTCAACCATACTTTAAATGATTCTTCTTCCTCTGGAACTGTGTCATCAAAGATATTGACTGCTATCACAACTTCTTTATCTCCTGGTTCAAATATCAGTTCACCTGAACTAGCATAAAAATACAAAGGAGCAGCATAATTATAATTAAAGGTTGCTTTTTCCAGAACAAATGTAGCAAATTAAGACCCTGCGTTGGAAGATGCATCTCCAGCATATAGGTATTATATTACTCATGGTCCAACACCACTCAAACAGAGTAGTCGGTCCCTTCATTTAATCCAGTACTATATCACAAAAAGTTTTAGAAAGTGAGATAGGTGAACCTAGAGTCCATTTAAAAAATAGTTGGAGCAGATTACTTAGCCCTTTTATATCTTAATACTTCATTTGTTTTCTTTCACAGTTTGTTCCCTTTATCTGTTCCTTTGTAAACTTCATCACTACTCTACAAATAGTTTCCTCACTTATTAATCTCTGAATTCTGACTATTACGTTTTCACTAGAAAGTCAAACCACAGCTGATATTTTGACAGAGTGAGTAAAAAAAGGAGTCCGACGATAAAGTCTACAAAGAGACTTTAGAAATTATAATCAATTAAAATATTATTTTTTCTCTAGTCAATGGATAAAATCAGAACCTACCTAGGTATGAAATCAGATTGATTTGATACTGCAGTCAACTCATATACATAAGAATATAGATCTCCAGTCAGAACAATTAGACTTTTATTGGAATTTAGAGATTTTACATTGACAGCAGTTATATGATTGGCAGGAGGGGCTTCCAGGAGTAGAGAGAACTGGTTCACTTCTGAGTTCCAGTAATAGATTGCTGATTTATGCTTGCTAGCAAACAGGATGTGTACTGCATTAAGAAACACAAAATCAGGAAAATGTAAGTGAAATAAATGTATGAAGTTTGGGCTGAAAGAAAAGAACAGGTCAACATTTGCTTACTATTTATTTTTATTTTTTATTTTATTTTTGTTAAGAATACTCTTCTGATGCCAAGCAGAAGGCTACTTGGCAAGGGGAAGTTTTATCGACACATCATGAAAGGCCAGTCCTCTTAATTCTGTTCTTGCGGCAGCCCATCCTCATTATAATATGAGTGAATGCTGGTCACCTTAGTATTTGCAGTAGAACTGAGTTTTGTTTAGGGTGGTGTCTTTAGGCTGTCACAGGCAGGCATTGAGGGGAGAATATGAATTAGTGTTCACCTTAGTAATCCCCTAATTTGGGCCTCTCTAGGTTCTGAGGATTGGGGGTCTGTGAAAGAGGCTTCTCTTTTAAAGTTCTGAGGTTTGAGGAGAAGTGACCCTGGAATGGCCTTCCAGCAAATGATCAGCCGGAGTGAACAATCTATGAAGAAGGACCACACTCAGGGTCAGGTGTCTTGCCCAAGAAAGGACTGAAGACATGGTCACAGGTTGATACCTGTGACTTGCCCTTGACCTATATCAAGTTACTCCCATACCAACTTCAAAGGTAGCCCAGTAATTAATATTAAATAGTTAGATCAACAAATTGCATTTGTTACATCCATATTTCCATGTGTGGCCTCTTTATTTTATGGTAGGCATTCAATAGTTTGCAGCTCTACTTGTTCTCTCCCTAAATGATTTATCCCTCTTTTCATACCTTTGATTATTTTAAAGAAAGAAATAAGTACATCCAATCATTTTGCTATTTGATATACTAATATCGCTGTTATTTTTGTTTGTTTGTCTGCATCACATTGGCAAGATGTGGCGCTGAACTTAAGGATTTATCATATTATCTCTTAAGCTAGGCTTTCCACATAGGTAATTAAATATTCTTTTTATTAAGAATATCTTTTGAATCTACTGTCCAAAAAATCATGTTTTTGTTTGTATACTGAATTTTTTTTGATAGTTTCATGTTTTCTTTTAGCAGTCAACAAAATCTTGCAAATTATAGTATGACTAGCTGCGCCCGGCCACGCGTTGCTGTGGCGAAGTATGGTGGTATGGGAAATAAAGTATTGAGGAATTGGTGGTAGTTAAGGTAAAGGGTAAAGGTTTTCCCCTGACATTAAGTCCAGTTGTGTTTGACTGCACACTGAAGTGGATTATATGGCAGTGTGGAGTCAAGGCAATCCAGTTCAAAGCCGATAATATAAGATGATAAATGGGTTATATAGCTGTGTGGAAGGGCCTTGAGTCTACACTGCCATATAATCCAGTTCAAATCTGATAATCTGTATTTTATAGTCAGTGTGGATGAGGCCTAAGTGAGGCCTAACTCTGCCTGTCCCCTGGGCTGAGTGGGTTGCTAGGAGGCCAAGTGAGCGGAGCTTAGCTATTTAACTGGCAGCAATTGGATAAAAACAATTATACCTCTCCCTCTAATTAGGAATTTATTTTTCTTTTCTTTTTGTTGTATGAACGTATAGGCAAGGGTGAGGGGTTGTGCTGCCAAGTTTAGTGTTTCTGGGATGTGTAGTTTTGTTGTTTTGTCCTAGGCTGAAATTTCATTACCCTTTTTTATATATAGATGTTTGCCCTTGTGTCTTTTTAATGTTCCTATTGCTGTCTTTTATGGATCATATTGTCTTATAATGTATTATTATAAATTAGTCAATGCTTTTGTCATGTTGTTGCACATTACGCAATAATAAAGACTAGATAAATGACAATTTGTTTCAAGAGGTCTCATTCACCTTTACTCTTCCTTTTTGAGACACATGCACACAATTATGTACATTAATTGTTAGACCATTTTACTACATGTATATGTTTAACATTGTATCCATAGGTGTGTTCTTCACAAATGACAACATGGAATACCTCTGATGGAAAATATTTGGGGTTTAGCAGGTCTAAGAAATTGCTTTTGGTTTCAAGACTTACCTAAACCAGAGAGTGGAAGAAAGGTGTGGATGTCATTTACAGCTCTCACGGAAAGGGACTGAAAATGCCTGAAAGAAGGTTGTCCTGATTCCCATATAAAAACATCGCATGTGCTGTTGAGCTCTGTGGAGAACAGCAACAATATGAATACACATTTTCCATTAAAAGTCTGTGACTCAACTACTTATATATTTGTGTAGAAGTTGGGCCCAAAATTAAGGATTTTGATATGACTCTTGACTCCAAGTCGTGAGTTATCCGAGGTATATACAGTAATATATACATCATGGCTAGTACAACCGCAATTGTGAATACTGAGAAAAAGCACTCAAAATAAAGAAATTAAAACTGTATTTTACCACTTTCGTATATGCATTTTAAAAAGTGAATATGGCATATTAAACATTATAACTACATTTTATCCTTCCAAGGTGGTGCTTATTGGTGTTGTTTTTTAAAAGCCATATATACATTTTCATTATAAGAGTCTCCGAAAATCAACACTCAGTCTTATTTTATATTTCTATTTCCATGGAAACTGTAGACTCTCAGTGTATTTCTGTTAAGCAGATGCTATGTGTAAGAATACCTTTTACAAAAATTAAATAGATATCAGATCCAGATATCAAGGCTTTTACTTGTGTTACTCCATTAGTTGGCAGTTCATGTAGCTTCATAAATTTGTTCTCTGACCACTGGAATAGAAGAGGAGATTGTGTGGTGTCTGGTGGTACTATTACTAGGTATGTAGAGCCTCCCCTGGAGAAAACATCCACACTAAGAACTCCATTCACAGAGAGCTGATGATGGAATACAAACATGCCATTATTCCAGATGAAAATCTGTGGAAGAATGAGAAAATTCTACTAATTACTTACAACTATAACAAGTAAGATACAATGCTATATGTCAGTAAGTCCTAAATATGATGCTCTTCTGCGATTTAAAAACCCCCAAAGGCATCTGATTGACAAGCCTTGATAAAGTATTGGCTAAATCCTACACTGTGATCACACAGTATAAATATCTATAGGCACAGTTATGTGTTGACTGTGCTATGTAACTCAAAAGGCAATGCTACACAAGCAAATGCACAATCGAATGTGCAACAGGTTCCAAAATTTAATGCACATCCAGAAGCAAGGTGGCACTCCATGAGTCACTCTTCTGCCCTGACCTTAAAATCAATATGAATGTTGTGCATTAGACAGAAATATCTGACTGTTTTCATGCAAAACTTTATACATGTGTAACACACTAACAGGATTCTGACCATAATAACATATAAACTAAGAGCTCTGGCTCTCTTTTTATAAGAAAGCTAAGATGATAGTATTCTATTTTTTCATTTGGAAATCACACTTTCAGAATCATCCTGCTTTTTCCCAAGATTGTAACTGCTTTTTTAAATTCTAAAATGTTGATTCTTGGAAAATTTCAGTTCATTAATCCCAACAGTCTGAACTATAAACTAGCTCTGTATACACAAGGATCAAGGAAAAAGAAACCCAACCTGGAGAGATTTAGATTCAGAGACACAACTAGCAATAATCAAGTAATGACTAAGGTCCAAACTGAAATGCTTTATATCAGTGCTGCATGGTACAGTGATGGACTGTATCTGTAAGAAAATAAACAATTTTAATGACATAATTTAAGAATTACAGAAATGTATTTCTTTTGTTTAACTAGCTAATATTGTAAAACTAATGTTTGTAAGATGTAATAATACTATATAATTTCATTTTAATATTATTTCCCTTGTAGCCATGACTGCATATGATTTGAAGGTTACAGTTAAGGCCAACCTAAATAGAATCTGTTCTCATAATACTTTTTAAATACTTGAAATCAGATATGCAAGTGTTCCAAATAGCATCAGCATCACAATGTTTTTTGTTTTCACACTGAAGGATTTTCTTTTTTTTTAAAAAAAATAACTGCAATCTTTAGCACATTGAACAAGCATTTGATGGTTAAACCTTTTAAAATTGATAGTTATTTTTAATTTTGGATTCTATATTAATTCTTCCCACCAATTCCTTTATTTAGCATTATAATTAATTTAATATGTTATCTTACTTAAGGAATTCACAGAAATCATAGAGTTGGAAGAGACCACAAGGGCCACCCAATCCAACCCCATGCCATGTGGGAAAATACAATCAAAGTACTCCTGACGGACAGCCATCCAGCTTCTGCTTACTTTTTTTTTTCTTCGTGTCAGGAGCAACCGGAGTTGCTTCTGGAGTGAGAGAATTGGCTGTCTGCAAGGACGTTGCCCAGGGGATGCCCGGATGTTTTAATGTTTTACCATCCTTGTGGGAGGCTTCTCTCATGTCCCCGCATGGAGCTGGAGCTGATAGAGGGAGCTCATCTGCGCTCTCCCCAGGTGGGATTCGAACCTGGCAGCCTTCAGGTCAGCAACCTAACCTTCAAGTCACGAGGCTTTTATCCCCTAGGCCACCGGAGGCTTACTTAAAAACTGGTCATGAGATGCTCTAAAAACTGGGGAGGGGGTGGAGGTTAGAGAAGAGTCTGTGGCAGAGGTCCAGAAAGACTTGGAGGACTCTGTTAAGAATGCAATCTGAGAAATGAATCACAGAGGATGCTGTATGGGAAAGCATGTGTCAAACTACTCATTGCCCACTTTGCCCTCTTAGCACAGCTATTCTCATTCAGGATATATGTCATGGCTTTTGATGAAATAATCTTGCAAGGATAAATATTCCTTGCAATGTGGGAAAGAGATGTCTGCAACACGCCTAAAAGCATATGGTTTGGTTTTAAAAAAAAGAAGGTTATTTTAGATTAGTTTAGTTACCTGTAGTAACTGCAGTCCAGTGGTGAAGGCATACACAATGTTGTCAGAAGATTCAAACTGATTTGTTCCATCTTGCATAATTATTAGGTAGGGGGAGTCATTGATTTGAAATGCAATGCAGTGAAAAGGGTACTCAATACTAAATTCCTAAAAACAGAAAAATAAAACTGACAACTGAAGTTCCTCCACAGAAAACCTATACATAAACAATTGTTTTACAACAAAATGAATGTTTAGCATTATATGAAGTTAGAGAAGTATTATATTAGAGTCAGAGAACAGTATTGTTAACAGCATGAAATATGCTATTAAGTAACTACTATTCTTAGTGCAATCTTTCATGTACCACTAAGAGTGTTTCAGATTACTCTCGGGTATATTTTTTGTTTTATTTGATACACAAGAGTATTTTTCTAGCTGTATTTACCTCAATGGGTACCAAAACACCCTGCCACTGGTATACTGAAGACTTGACAGCTGGATTCCTTCTCAACAATATACCATATAAACGGTCTTCTGCTGTAAAGAAACACCAGCTAGATATTGGATCTTCCACAAAACTTTGTAGAGTGGATAACACACTTAAACCACCTTCTGAAAGAAGAAGAAAATACGCCCAGTTATTATGTAGATTGCCAGAACACAAGGGAAGAAAACCCAACATTGGTGTAGTGGTGACACCTTAATGTAAATACTTGTGATCATAAATGAGTGAATATATTTGCCCAAGAAGAAAGTAAGCAAAATAGTGATAGATGTACAGGCAGTGACACCAGTAAAACAATCCAAAAGCCATTGGGTACATCCAATTTTCTTTGTTTCATTGGACGAATTGTAAGAAGTGACTTAAATATCTATTCAAATTGACTTACTTATCCCAAATGCAGTATCAGACAGTGTTTCCCATTCCACACTCACTGATGTGTCGATCCCATTGCTCCGGGATACATTCAAGTAGACTGTAGTATTGGCTTCTTCAATGATAAGAGAAGTTGTCCTAAAATGTCAAGACCAATAAGGAAATAAAGAAATGAGTATCTGTCATAAGTCTAGGATCAGAAGAGGCTAATAGGCAGGCTGGAAATATGTAACAGAATAAATTACAAAATAAAAACAACGTACCTATTCATAATATCTGTTATCTATATATATAAAAGGGTAATGAAATTTCGGCCTAGGACAAAACAACAAAACTACACATTCCAGAAACACTAAACTTGGCAGCACAACCCCTCATCCATGCCTCTATGTTCATACAACAAAAAGAAAGGAAATATAAAATCCTAATTAGAGGGAGAGGAATAAATGTTTTTATCTAATTGCTGCCAGTTAGAAGGCTAAGCTCTGCCAACTTGGTCTCCTAGCAACCCACTCAGCCCCCAGGGGACAGGCAGAGTTAGGCCTCACTTAGGCCTCTTCCACACTGCCTATAAATACAGATTATCAGATTTGAACTGGATTATATGGCAGTGTAGACTCAAGGCCCTTCCACACAGCTATATAACCCATTTATAATGGACTTAATGTCAGGGGAAAACCTTTACCCTTTACCTTAACTACCACCAATTCCTCAATACTTTCTTTCCCATACCACCATACTTCACCACAGCAACGCGTGGCTGGGCACAGCTAGTTATATATATACAACATTAGATCTCTGAATATGTGGAAAATCTCATTGTTCTTTATTTCTGAATTCTTCTTAGGTCATTTTAAGGAAAACACCAATGGATTACCAATGATATCATTTCGTTAATGCATAGCACTACACTCACAATAATGATACAATTGTGGAAAATCCTGCACACTTACTTGGAAATATGTCACATTAAACTGAATACAAACCATCAGAAAACAATTATATGCTTAGTAAACCTATCAGCTACAACCTATATGGTCCAGCATAGAATAGCACTTCCATGTGCAGAACTTCTCTACAGTTGGCCATTCATCAACTCCCACAACCTCCCATAGAGCCATCACAGTCTCCTTCCTCTTGGCCATTCCACGCCTATTGAAAGTAGTGGGTGATCAGAGAAACATATTGTGCCAAAAATTAGCAATCTTGCACAACAAATATCATGCACACACAAACAAAAAGTCTTTCACAAAACATAGATATATGATTTTGTTGTGCAAGATTTCAGTTTTCCACACAAAATTTCTATTATACAACAGTACTGTTTTTTGCACAAAAACTGCAACCTTGCAAAAAAAACCAAACATAGTTGTTCAGAAACTTTTTTTTTTTTTACTGTGAAACCACATAGTTTTTTGGTGCGGAACCACACAATGCACAGAATAATTTTGCAAAACATTTCAGGATCAGTGAATAATGGTCAAGAGGTGTGCAGATATATTCATTTTCTCTCCAGCAGGGATAAAGCCAAATGATTTGTTCTTTTTTGCAAGAACAAAAAAGACAAACACTAACATCCCTGAAAGTATCCTCTAGTCTAATTCATGTAGAAATTCAACTATCCAACTTACCCGAACCAGGGCCATTGCAGGACAGACAGAGTGCCAGTTAGAGAGGGGGCTGTCATGCAGTAGTATCAGGCTTCGCCTTCCCAGCAGACTTTGTGCTATAGAAGGCACGAATGTGCCAGCCAATCAATTTGAGTGAGGCGATTCAACCTGATTGGCTGTTGGGAGCAACTTGAACAAGAGCAGGTGTTTTCACCCAGATCAGCTCCTGGTGCATGAAAGGAGAAGCTAGCAATGCTCCAAACAAGTCACCTTCTGACAGTTGTCCCACCCTGTAATGCCTGTGTTGTGTGTGGCATGTGTTTGATTCATTATTAGTATGTTGCTATTCGATGCTCACTCTGTTACAACCTTATGGGTGTTTGGCATGGATCCAGAATCCTGGTGTGGTATCTGGAGTTTCTTCCTGAGAGGCCAGGTGCCAGGAGAGGCACATCAAGAGCATCGCGGCAACCCCCAATGAAGTATCTTTGACATTTTGTGACCAACATATTTATATACACTAATATTTATATTTGCATGTGTCTTTATTTTGATATAAATAAATAAAATACAAATCTATGTACAAAAAAACAAAAGATTGTATTTACTGAAAAAGCAGGATGATATACCTATCTGAAACTGGATAGATGCTGAAAAGTCCCAATGGGGCCTGGTTTTGCAGCACTGTGAGAAAAATTTCTGTTCTTGTGCCTAGCCTGGCTCCACCAGTTGGATTAAACAGAGTAACAATGAAATGTTCCTCCATTTCTGGTTCAGCATCTAGTATGGCAGTAATAAGCAATGTCTGTAAGAAAAATTGTATTAACAGAAAAAATATTAAATTAATTAGAAATGAAAATGTAATATTAACACTGCAATCATCTATTCACACTCAGAGATCAGTCCCATTGAACCCACTAGACCTTTCCTCTCAGTAAGAAGGACTGCAGTCTTAAATGATATTGATACATGTAATGATTGCTGATGAATGATTACATTACCTTTCTTTAGTTGTGGGGCTGTTTGATCCTATTGAGTAGGAAGCAAAATTGTTACCAGTAGCATTCCTACTGATTATGTCTCTCAAGTCAAACAGGCAGGCTTTTGCAAAAGAGATGGTAGTTAGTTAGCAACAGTAGTGGAGACTGACACTCATAGATGACCTGTCAGAGTAACGTGTACATAAGAAATAAGCTCTGACTTCTGAATAGGCTTCAAAATTTCAAATGCTTTCTCACAGTAGAAAGAAGATTTTTAAAATTAATAATTAATTATTTCAACAAGTATAACAATACTGTATGACCACCAAATTGCCAAACCATATGATCAAGACAAAACAATAATAAAAAACAATAGAAGGAATACACTAAAGCAGCGGTTCTCAAACTGTGCTCCGTGGAGCTCGAAGCACAGTCAGGGGCTCCACAGGGGCCCTATAGATCCCCTCGCTCCCCCTTACCAGCATGGCCCATGGGGCCTTGTGCATTTTAAGTATTGTATTGTTCTTTCTTTCTTTCTTTCTTTCTTTCTTTCTTTCTTTCTTTCTTTCTTTCTTTCTTTCGCAATACAAACAAGATCTCTGCAGTGTGTATAGAAATTTGTTCATTTTTCCCCCAGTTAGTTCATACAAACATTCTCCACTCATCTGCCACTGCATCAGCCCATTTTTCAATTTTAAAATGTAATAAGGCCCCACAAGTTCTTTGGGCTCCACGAAAAACTTTTCCTTCAAAAAGGTCTTTGTGGCTTTAAAAGTATGAGAACCACTGCACTAAAGAATTGTATAAAACATATGGAAATAGTAGTGAATTCCTGCTTAGAGATTTCTATTTGATGAGCAACCCAGAATTTTAGAAAGTAAAATGGAAGCTGCTCGTAAAGCACCTGGGAAAAATAAATCCCCAGGAACAGATGGCATACTAAAAGAGTTGCTTTAAGGAATTTAGATGGGAATTTATCCAAATTCCTACAAAAATCTGTCAGAAACTGATAGCAATTACAATGGCAACAATAACTGCTGAAGTTTTACAGCTTCATTTAAAAATTAATTGGACACAGAATCTTTTAATTGACAGGTTAGATATTCTTTGTCACAATGTAATTATCCATATGGAATAATGTCAGACTCCTGGCACTATGGGGGTGTATTTATGAACTTTATTGTTTTTTAAAGGAAGTAAATGAGCATCACCTTAATTTTATTTTATTATTAAGAATAACATATTTGTATATCCTAATATCATATAGTGTTCCTATGATGGTAGGGTGCAAAAGTGATTTAAACTTTGTTTAATACACAGACTTTACAGCTTCTCCCAAAGATCAATGCAAGCACCCTTTAAAATGCTGTCAGTTCCTAGAGTGTTCAAGCACCATTGTTTTGCAGACATGTGTTTTAATAACAGTAATAATCCAGAATGACACTGTTATTTCTGGAAATGGTTCTATTGGCCTTGTACAGAAGTCAGACAAAGACAAGAAATCATACAAATGTTAGAACTTCTTACTGCATTATATCATGGAAGCAATAGCATTATTTCCATGGGATGTGGTTGTTGCCAACAAAATAAGGTCATTACATAGAATGTATTGCCTCCAAACTTTAAAAATTAAACAGTAAAATTAGATGATAGAACTCTGACCATAGCATTTCAGACAGTGAGGTTATGTACATAATTTTGGAATGTCTATCATGTTCTAAAAAATCAGCTGGTGCATCAGAGATTTACAACACTATGCACCTCTGTGATGTGCTAATAACATAGCAAAAATATGTAAACCATAACAACTGATGCTCACTCAAAAATAAGTTGCATTGTATTTAAAAGTGCCAGCTATGTCTAGAATTCTAGCATTTGTAGTTTAGAGTTTTTTCTGCATTCTGGGACATCACTGCACTATAGACTAAAGCTGTACAAACCAGAATTTTTCCCAATCTGATGCCTATGTCTGTTTCACATACCAATAGGCTCTTAAACCAAGCATTTCTTTTTGTTCATTTTTAATACTCTTTATTAAGTTAGGTTGCACTACTATACATGTCCACTCAGAAATGCAATTTATTTCAGGAGAGTCTGCTTAAACAATGAGATATGTATTTCATTTTATAATGAATTTCATTTTATAAAAACTACCAGCATATTACCTTGAATCTGACTCCCTCTTCTAAAACAATATAGCCTTGTGATGGTATCAAATCTACAGATGCTTCAGAAGAATTTATTTCTCGAACAAGATATTGGACAGTCACAGTGCCAAATATTCCTTGAGGGGGTTCCCTGACAACGGTCAGCACCGCAATACTTTCCGTCAAATGTAGTGCTGTCTGCTCTCTTAGAAAGAAATGTTCACTGTTGTTGAAAGATAAAACTCCATGGCCATCATCATTTGCAAGGATAGTAATTGTAGCTTTGGATAGAAAATGAATGTAATGATTACTATACAACTAGGATAATCTTATCTATATATGATATATGCACCAGGAATGGTCAGATTATCTCATCTAATTCAAAATTATTAACACTTCTTATAAACTTCATATTTATAAATGTTCTATTTTGAACAAGATAAACAATTAAGTTTCACACAAGTCTATTCTGACATACGTTCCACTGAATTCAATGGGATTCATAACACATGACAAGCAACATAGAGCTAACTTTTGCTCTTTTTCCTCATAGGCCTCCATGCTTCTCCAAAATTGTGTCCAAGGATTTTCTAGCTCTCCATAGATGTGAGGGAGATGTAAGGAGAAGGGATATTCATTAGTAGAGCCACTGTATTAAAGTTTCTCTTTAAAATCTGTTTCTGAGTAGGGATCGGAGCAAGAGAATAAACTTTAAACTCAATTTGTGTATTTTTAGCCCAAAATAAAGCATTTAATTTAATTAAGCAGTGAAAAATATTAATTCCACATACATTGCTACAATGGCCATCACAAAACTGGTCAGAATCACAGACAGTGCAGCAATGCTAACTATACTTTTATGAAATCAAATAAAAATAATTTCTAGAGGTGTCAAAAATGTCTCAAAATCAAGAGATAAGTCACCAAGCTAACATTTCTATTGTATCCGACAGATTCTGCAACTGCGTCTTGAAACAAATACTGTAATGAGAAATGGCCAATGTCCAGTCTATTCTTTTACTTGCAATTTCATGACCTTGAAGAAAAATATATAATTACCCATTACTTCCAACAATGGCTTGTAGAATTCTGCAACAACAACATGATGAATTAGTAACATCTTTAGTAATTTATTACCTGTTGTGTTTTCTCCCAACTCCAGTCCAAGGGATGGATTTGCTAAAATTAGTTGGAATCTCTCATCTCCTTCAGGAATATCATCATCAAAAATGATAACATCAACAGATTTATACCGTTCTCCATCAGTAAAAGAAAGAGTCTAATAACAAAACATATAGGGCACAATATTTTAACAAATGAAATTTTGAAATATAAGAATTTTTAAAAAATAAAAATGTAACTGGTAATAATCAGAAGCATTAGAATCCTTTTTCAGATGACAAACAAGTCTACAATTGATGCATGTGTACTTTTGCAAACGACACATAGGATTATGCTTGATTTCTTCTTCTCCAGACTTCAAATTATTCATATGGTCAGAAACTTCTACACTTACAGGAAGGGGTTCCTGAAGCATTTTATCTTTGTGAATTCTGGTAAAAACAGAGTCGGCACAGACTCCCCACACTAATGTGTACATAGAAATTCAAGTATCTTTCAAATCATGAATATCCCCAGATTTCAAAATGCAGTTGTCTTTAAAATGTATTGCAAACTGCATTTTAAATGTATATTATAAAATCTAATAGGCTTATATACACACATATATAGATGAAATATATTCAGAAGGTATAATGGTGTGAGAAAATACTTTTGAAATGTATCTTCAAATGTGTATTTCAAAGCATTTTTAATGTACTTTTTTTCTTCAAACAGACTAGTTCTTCAAAATAGACTGTTATGTGCTTACAGATTCTCTTCCCATGTCATTCGGAAACATATACAGGGTGTTTGAAAAAGAACTCCCAAGTTTTAATGTGTTTTAACTTTAAACTAGGGAGTTCTTTTTCAAACACCCTGTATTTCATATGCACAAATAACATATTTGTGTGGAGCTATATATGTGCAAATTATTCCTGATCTTTACATTAATATATAGAGGTTGGGATTGAAAGTTGGGTTACAGTTGTATCATTGTGCAGTCAGTTTCTTTGGACTTGCATTTGTAAAGGAATCAAAATGCAATAGATCTTGATTTTATCAAAAGGTTTGCACTTTCTCTTGTCAAATGTTTGTGGACAAGGTCTCAGTACTTGATAATAATATTTCCATTCAAGAACTTGGGAAGTCTAAATAAGCATATTGCATTATATCTGGTGATATTGTATCTCTGGAACAAGATAGCTAACTAGGTGGTATATTGAATAATATTGCATTGTGGCCAGTTCTTACCCTTGAGGATATATTAAAGTCCAGTCCCTGATGTGCTTCCAGATTCTGAGCATACAAGAACAAGGACACATCACCATAAGAACCTCGGTCCCGGAATATCACTAATGTCAAGCTTCTATCCAGTTCATTTATTTCAAAACTGAGAGGGGGAAAGAAGAAATGTCCCCCGTTATCTTCACTGGCAACAAGTATATGACTTCTTTAGGAATACTCATATGCTTAACAGAATTAATTTTTGTGGAAAGTCAGTATCAGTACAAGATTGTAGTGCAAAGATATTTTATTTGTGAACACCAGCTCCTTACTGCAAACAAGTACATGAAATTAAATACTGTGTTTGAAACAGCAATTTGACTGTATTGGGCATCCTTATTTCTTTATTGTCTACTTCAGAATGCACTAGTTTTACAAGGTTCTGATCAGGTCTTTGAATAAGTCATGACGAAGTTTTAATCTAGGTATTTTACATTATACTTATATCACATTTATCCTACACCTTTCACCCAAACCTTCATGGTAACATGGTCCCTAGCCATTTTATTTTCAAAGCAAATGTTTCAAATATATCACTTTGAAAGCAAGCCTGAATGCTCAGTTGCCACAATTAGGCTTGCTTTAAATGTGAACATTTCAATATAGGTCTCTGCACATAAAGAGTGTCCAGGTAGAAATAGAAAGAATATCAAAAATTATTCAAAACATGGTATGAAATATTCTACTGAGTATCAAAAAACCTTTCAAAGTAGAGTCCTGGACTGATGAGAATCTTTATGCAGTAAAACTTATTCTGCATAAAATTTGAACATAGTTGTTTTGTGCAGGGAACAATATTTCTGCAAAGGGAATAGCATTTTTTGCATAGAAAATACTACAGTAGAGTCTCACTTATCCAACATTCACTTATCCAACGTTCTGAATTATCCAACGCATTTTTGTAGTCAATGTTTTCAATACATCGTGATATTTTGGTGCTAAATTCGTAAATACAGTAATTACTACATAGCATTACTGCGTATTGAACTACTTTTTTTTCAAATTTGTTGTCTCACATGATATTTTGGTGCTTCATTTGTAAAATCATAATCTAACTTGATGTTTAATAGGCTTTTCCTTAATCTCTCCTTATTATGCAACATATTCGCTTATCCAACATTCTGCCGGCCCGTTTATGTTGGATAAGTGAGACTCTACTGTATTTCCATACAAAAAGTATTATTTGCATAGAAAGATTGTTTCTTGTGAAAAACAAACATGTGGAAATTGTTGCACACAATAAATCCCAACCTGTGAATATGTTTTGAAAACAGATTTTCAATTACTTTCTCATAGTGTGAAAAAAATGGTTAAATGAGTTCTTTTCCTCATTCAAGGAAAAAATAATGAAGAATTATATTCCCATTCTTGAGTGATTATATTTTTATCATGGGCTGTTTAGTATACAATAGAGACCAGACCTTGTTGTTTAGCAGTTAGCATCTATGATTATAAAGTCTCTGATCTATCCCTATATTACATTGGACGATTCAGAAAAAAGCATTTTAAAAAAAGAAACATAGAGTTGTCTACTCAAATTATTATCTTGACTGATAGAAACTAAGAGCCATTTAGACTTTGACAAGACTGTGCCAAAGCAATCTGGAAACACTGGTGTCCTTCTCTGGACCATAGCTGTCATCCAGAAATAATCTAGATAGTGCCTCCAAGAAAGTGCTGCATTATGCCCATGCCATCTGAAGAAATACTCAAAGCAAATGAAAGCAATTGAATAGCTTAACTTTAACGCTAAGACTTACGTTTTGTTTTGCCAGCCAATTACTCCTCTCACGCCATCATTTGCATCAATAATAATCTGTGCTGCCAAACCATTTACATCTAAATGTAAAGTAAATTTTAAAATTGTGTAAGACTTGAATAAATATCTTAGCAATATTTAGGACAGAAAAAAATGACGCTGAATTCTGGACAGGAAAACAACAAAACTGGTTTTATGTTTTTACAGTTGACCAAAAAAATAAACCTAAAGTGATTGAGACATTGGTGTGTGTGTTGTGTGTATGTGGTTTGTACATATATAATGTGATACACACAGAAAGATTAACTCATGAAGCATGTGGGCTGCCTGATTTTAAAAGCAGAAACATGAGACCACTGAATGGAAATAAGAGCAAAGATATCTAACAATAAAATAAAAACTAAAATTTCTCTATGCTACCTCTAGGACACAGGTTTCAAACAAATACATTTTTCCATTTACCTTTCAGTTTGTAATGAATTAACCCAGTGAACTCTATAAGCAGATGAACAAAAGAAATTAAATTTAAAACATTAGCTGTTTAGTGTTTACAGTAAGAAACTTTTTTTAAGTCTAGGAAACATTATGAAACATTCACTTTGCTAAAGTATTTAGCAAAGCCAAGCTGGCCAAAAACAATGGAAACACATGCCAAATGAATTCTCTGCTACCGGGTTTTAGTCCTCAGCTCAGAGGAAGACATCAAAACTTTCTACAAGAGAGTTCCAAGTATCTCATGGATACTCAGAATTTTGTAGGCAGTTTCAGTAATATCAAACCACTACCAATGTATACTATCTATATGCTATCGCTTGTCCAAAAATGCATAGGACATAATTGATCAGAATATGCACTCTAAATGCTGAATTCGATGGAGATTATCTGATCTCAGAGTCTTATCTTGCCATTTTCTAGTCAGAAAGATACAGAAACACAGATATTTACAAAGTGGCTCCTAATACAAAGATGGGACTCCACGTAGGAGAAAAGAAAGTGTATCAGGGCAGAGGGTAATTGTGGATGAGGAGTGAAAGCATCATCTTTCTGCATACACAGCTCCCTCAACTCTCAACCATGTCAGATGGGAATTTGGACTAACATTGAGACTTGTAATGGGAGGAAATCTTGTTTTAAAATATACAAAAACCTATTTGGTGGGATACAATTAACTTTTTTATTACTTCCGCCCTTCTTTCAATTTTATAATAGGATTTTGGACTGATTAGAGGCTTTGATGAGGGAACAGTCCAACATCAATTTCTCCTTAGGATCTTGTTATAATTCTGTAATCATATATGCACATGTCTGAAGTCCCACTGAAAGCAAACGGACATGTGTCCAAGTAAACATAGCTGGAATTGTGTTGTAAATCTGATTGATCATTGGCAACCTTTGAATAAAGTTGGTTACTTTAAATGTCAAAGTATATATCCAAGTGAAATAAACCGATCAGTTCTGGTATTTGATTTAATTTGCAGTTTGAAAGTCTTTTTACAAAGAAAAGTGGGGTAGAAAAAGAAAAATAGAGGAAAGCTGTCAAAAGTAAAATGTAAACTTTAAGTAGACATACACGGCCAAACGTGTAATCTGATCTCATTTCCAAGAATACATTTTCTGGAAGTTGTCATGTATAAAATATACATGCATGCATAGCTAAAATAGTAAAGGTCTTCTGACCACTGAAACATAGATTGCAAACCTTTATATTTCCAACTTTGGATAATAAGTCTTTTTTTGCAACTTCATTTCAAAAATTTTCCTTACAAGCTGTTTCACATGACAACTTGTAATTAAATGTCTAAGAAAAAAAAACAACTATTGGGTTTTTTCCTTTGTTTGGTTACTACAATCTTGCAAACTGTTTATATCTCCATAAAATAAGACCTTGAGATGGAGTAAATCTAGAGATGGAAGAGTGACCAATATTACCTTAAAATGCATATCAAGACTCGAACATGCCTATCTGTATTTTGTAAGTGTTTTTTATGAATGTCTAATGTAATTTAATAACTTTTTAATTGATTCACAATGTACTGTACAAATTTATATATGTGTTTTATTGTAAGCTGCCCTGAGTCCCCTATTGGGTGAGAAGGGCGGGATATAAATATTGTAATAAATAAATAAATAAGACAAGCCAGTATCTCAGACTTGAAAGATGACTAACAATTTAGTATTTTTGTTAAAGAGGGAAAAACAAAATGGGAATAAATCATCTTTCTGCATTAAGATAGGGCTCCTTCACCATAAGCCAGGTTTATTGTTTTGGATAGGAAAGTGGAAGTGAATGGACAGTGTAAAACCAGTTTGCTTCTCATTCTGAGAGAGCTAGTATTCTCTAGAATGTGTCCAATAAAATGTACAGGGTTACATTATTAAAACTGTATTTCTGATATAGAAATGTCTTTTGAAAATTTGAAGCAAGAGTTTTAAAACATGTTCCTATTTTTACAAAAGGAATTGAAAAATGTTTGAAATTATATATTATGCATGTTATTACAAACAAACAAGCAAGCCATTTGCAAAGATTATAAATTTATACCGAGTCTGGGAGGGAAAGATGTTGAAGGATGGATGATAATTTCCACAGATGTGAGGTTAACGAGGAAGAATTCTTGTATCTCTGGGACATTGTCCTGTAAAACAGAAATAGAGTAACTGTTCGCTTTTCTATCCTTCAGCAAACACTGAAGAAATAACTGTTCACCCATCAAAACCAGTGCTAAATGGAATTGCAATTTACCTCTAAAATAGTAACATTTATGACTGCTGATGTTTCACCTTCATCTATAAGCAGTGATCCTGATAAGGGTATATAATCAACACCTGGTTCGGCCAATATCCCTTCTGTCTGATTCTTTAAGTCAAGAAATCCTGAAACTGTTGTATAGGTTACATTGATGACACCTGTGGAGCAAATCATTATTTATCAAACAAGTAGAATAATAATAATTTTGGTATAATTATGAGGAAGTAAAATAAAAATACTTAATAAATAAGAAATTAAAAACACTTTAATAAGTAAATTATTTAACAATGCTACTGATTACAATGACACTTCCTAGAGTCCCAGTTTCAAGGAAAGCATCAGAGATGTATGACAGTTTATGCCTAATGTTAGTGAAATACAATGACCCATTTCAGCGGGAAATGCTCCTGTACAAGGTTGTAGCTATATCTTTTGGAGGAAACTCATTTTCCATCTCTTCTCCTCCATTTCAGGGAGATTCTCCAGATTATAGGAAAGAAACATTCTTTCCCCACTAAGCATTTTCAGTCTTTTGTTGATGTTCCCTTAGTCAACCTCACCCTGGTCTTTAAACTTTCGCATTTTTTTTAATTCTCCAATCCTGCTGATGGTTTTTTTTTCATATGGGGAGTTAGTAGATTAGGGAATAAATAACATCATCTTAGACAGGAAGAAATGTGCCTACTAACAATACTCTCTGTTCAGCAGTCAAATAAGTAAGAAATGTACTTTTTCCTGCAAAGGATTAAAGCTGGCTAGTGAAGAGGTTGTCCCTATGGGGGGTTGCTTTAGGGGTAAAGTGAGAGCGAATCCCCTTGTTCAGAAAGTAGAAGGAGTCAGAGTTGATCAGGAGTAATTCCTCAAATCAATCTGTTTTGCTAGCAATAACTATAAGACAGGCTATTCTGAGAGGAGAAAAGAAAACCAGGGAGCAACCACTGCATGCAGAGACACTAGTAGCAATATCAGAGTGGGAGCAGAGTATTTGTTGCTGGATAGTTTGAGTAACAGGCATCTTGGACTAAAATGCTGCTACTTATGCCAGACCATTAAGTAGAATATCTATCTATCCATATATCCATCCATACATACATACATACATACACACACACACACACACACACACACACCACACACATCCATCTGGCATCTGGATGAGTATTCCAACCTGATTTGTGTTACAGAGACATTACAATAACAGTATATTATAATTTAAAATATAATATTATATCATACAATTTTTTAAAATACAACTTCCACCATACACAAACCTAGAGATCCAAATTCTCTGTTAATGAAAAGCTGAATCGTGATGTTCCCTTCTTGAACCAAAACAATTCTTGATGAAGGTGCAAAATTCAAGACTCCATGTGGCTCATCACTAGCCTCTACAGTCAAAACTGCTTCATAACCTTGGCTGTCGAGGACAGCAGCTCCAGTAGAAGTGACCCCTGAGAAACAAAATAATGGATTCTATGAGGGTGGTCACCTGCAAGAATACATTTAAAGTAATCAGTATATCAAATTTAAGTGTTTATCCAAGGTGCTGTTATATTTATAATATAATGAAAGCAATTAATCAGAAATGATATAATTAAAATGACTGTATTTATAATTGATGATGTTGCAACCCAATGTTGCAACTTGGATACTCCTGTTCTGGGGCACCAGCTAGATAGTCAGCGCTGCTGGTTTATTTTGGGTGTAAGAATGAAATGATGAATCAAGTGTTTTTACTGTTTGCAACTGTGTATACCAGACATGTGTTCCAGCATCTTAAGTGTTAACGGCAGGCCAGTTTGAGTGATAGTCTTCAACAGCCAATAGGTGTGACTTCCAGCCGGAGAGGACGTTCATCATTCTGCTGTGGAATGTGCTCTTATCAGTAGTATGTGTGTGCTTTGCTGAACGGCAGGGAGAAAGCATGTCTACAAAGAGTGATGGACTTTGCTGCTTGTAAATACCTTTGTATATATATGGAATAAAGCTGCGTTCAGCTGATTTGCGACTGAAGTGTCGTTTGTCAGTACTGCTTCTCCGGACGGGCAAGTAGTCTGACCAAGGATGAATTGGTGAGTGTCAAAGGATTATCAATAAATCAGGGTGCTATGGAGTTGATGTTTTTAAACACACCCTGACAAGCACATCATAATTTTCCACAATTTCACTGTCAGCTTAGCATGATGGGGGAGAGGGTATTATTCCCTTTAAAGTTATATTTCTATCAAAGAAAATACTCCCAAATTTTGTAATACCATTTATTTGTGCGGGATGAGTGCAACTGATGCTATGTCTGAAACAACACTCAGAGAATGAAGCAAGGTATATGGGAGACGTAATTTCTAATAAGTCTAAAACCAGGATGCTAGATCTTACAGGTTTAGATGCACTGCATTGCATTATTAGTCTACACTTACCATATAATGCAGGGTCCTCAAACGTTTTAAGTAGAGAACCAGTTCACGGTACCTCAGACTGTTTTTTTTTGGGGGGGGGGCTATAGTCACATGTGTGGATGTGTCTACTACTCATGCACACACATACACAACTATAGTCTGGCCACCCAACAGTCTGTGCATACATGCAGGAAGGAAGGAAGGAAGCTGCCTTCTTTCAGGTCCCTTCTCCTCTTCGTTTGACCCACCCCCCCCAACCTGAGACAATGCCCTCCCCCCCCCCTTCTACTCCACATCACACCCAAGCACTGGAGCAGGAAGCTTTCCTCTGCAGGCAGCAGGCACAGGCATTATGGCTGGACCGGCCAGCTCTTCAAACCCATCCACAGCGGCTGACTCTCCTTTCTCCCTTCCTCCACTTCCAGCCAGAGGTTCAAAAGCGTCTCTGCCTCCCTGAAAATACCAGAATCTGATATTCATCCAATTAAAATGGATGGCTACCAGTGGGTAGTAATAATGATAGCTATATGTTAAAATCAGAGACATGAGCGCCTCTGAATCATTTATCAAGAAACAACAGCTAAGTGTTGTGCTTATAAGTTTCCCATAGAATACAGTTGACCACTGATTTTCTTTTGATTTTATATTATGCTATTTCACACATGGGCAAAACTTCAAGTGGTGACCTGTATGTGTGAAAAGCACCATCACAGCTGAAACACCAGAAACAAATTAAGATATCACCACAGAGCCAGTGTTTCCCAGCTATAAAACAGAAAGTGCTAGTAACCAAGACAGGCGGTTTTGTATATGCATTTGTGACCCACTCCTTCTTTGATATGTTCTTCCAGTATGATTACTAGGGTTGTCCAAAAATTCGTTATGATTCTTATTTCGGAATTGTTTCGGAATGTTCTCGCTTTTTGAACCGAGTATTGAAACGTTGTCCCTGGGCGCAACTAGCAATGTAATTCGAACCATCGCTGGCCCATTCTCTAATTGTGTCTTAATGTTTCGTTAAATTTTTTCCTCCAAAAAATATATTTTTTTATTTTTTTAAAATATTTTTTTAAATTTTTTTTGTTTTTGCAACCTAACTTGAATGGGAGCCTAGCACAGCCTAAAATGGCCGCCGCTCCCTGGCCAATCAGAGACTTCCACGATGGCTGGAAAAGGTGGGGGCTAGCGTCCTCTGTGTCCACGTGTAAGACCTCTATAAAAAAAACCTCCCCAACCCAGGCAAGCCATTCGGGGCTGGGTTACCAAGCAGAGAGGGTGGTTCGCGCTGCGCTGGGAATCAAGCCGCCTGCATTGAGGGGAGAGAAGGCTAAGTGTTCTGGGGGTTGGGTCTGTTAAGGGCTGGCTGTTGTTGCTGACTGAATATTGTGTGTATTTTTTGGGGGGGGAATTCGCTTGGGGCTTGTGGGATCTGGCAGAGTCCTTGCTGTGGCTTTAGGCAATTTTTATTTTTAAAAGGACGTGGGCGCCAAGGCATTGCTTTCCTGACGCTCCATTTCTAAAGACCTCTGCCTTTTTTTTGAATTTAGCAATCACTAGATCAGCCCTTCTTAGCAATCCTAAAAGGGGGGGGGGACATTAGAAGTTAGAGTTTCCAAAGGACATGTGCGTTCCTGCGAGGGCATTGCTTCCCTCACGCTCCGTTTGTAATCCCAAGCCCCCGGGCTGAGTGTTATTGCATCAATCACAAAGACACACATTGTTTTCAAACCTAAAAGGGTACATAGTTTCCAAAGGACATTGCCAATCCTGTCAAGGCATTGCTTGGCGTGTGCTGCGTTTCTAATTCAAAGTCCTTGGCCAGAGTTTCATTTTGGCAATCACAAGGTCAGCCAGTGGCACCATAGATCAAAAAGTTCAAAGGCAATTTATAGTTTTCAAAGGACAGTGGCACTCCTGCCAAGGCATTGCTTGGCGTGTGCTGCGTTTCTAATCCAAAGTCTACACAAGTAGAAGAGGGACTTTCACAGTAATAAGAACCTAATTGAACAGGAAATAAGACTTTCAAACCAGGAACAGGTTTCTTCAAATATTGAAAAATAGTGTATTATAAAAAGTTATGAAAATTCACCAAAAATCATAGGAGACAGGAAGCTTTCTGCAATTTGTTGAGCAAAGAGTGTTGAATGTGATCTCCCACTGTACCAAATTTGATGAGGATAGCTCAAGAAATGAGGGCGGGAGAGCCCTGTAAAAGTCCCCCCCCGGGTTTCCTTTTTTTTATTTTGGCAATTGCGCATGTGCATCCGCCATTTTAGAAACATTAAGAATCATTATGAATTTTTGGAAATATCCGAAATTTTTGGGTGAAAAATTCAGAAATACTTTCTATATCGAAGCGCCGGCACCCCCTACTTTAGAAACGAGAATTGAAACATTTTTTCCATCGATCGGACAAGCCTAATGATTACATTACCTTCAGTTCTAACATTATGCAGAATTATTTGATATTCTTCGTTTTCTTCAGGAATATGATCATCCAGTAGGTGAACATACAAGGTTGTGTTCAATGACCCCTATTGTTTAAAAAGTAGTATTAGTGATTCACCACTTTATATAAAAAAAACAGTTTTCCAACAACCATAAGACATTTTCAGTTCAGTTATATAAAACCATAGTTCCTTGTCCTCTGTAGCTGGCTCTGCAATATTTTGCTGGCTCTGCAAAAGAAACCATGCCAAAAGTATTTTCTGTGATCCAAGTAAAATCCACTTCAACTCTGGACTGAAGGAGAACTGCATTGTTACATTACCTACCCCACACAAGGATATTGTGACACTCCTGGGGGAGTGTTTTAAGATGTTTTTAAAGATGTTTTAAAGATGTTTTTAAATTGTTAGATTTTAGCCTGCTCTTGTAAACCGTCCCGAGCCCTAGGGGAGTGGTGGCATATAAGTCTGAATAATAAATAAATAAATAAAAATCCCCCCTGTAGCTACAGCCCTGCATGAATGATTCCATTGTATGTAAGTATGACAATCTGTTCTGCCCAGCTGTTTCCAAATCAAATATATGAAATACAAGGAGTTGTAGTTACCTCCAAAAAAGAAACCATGCCAAAAGTATTTTCAAAGGTTTGATCCACATTGTACCCAACAATTTTCCACTCAATAGAGACATTCCCAGCTCCTGGTGCAGTTCTTAGCACATCGAATTGTAACAGTTCTCCTAAAAATTAAATAACATATGATGTCAAAGGAACTAAAGGGCAAAAGAAATTATTATTTGTCCATAACATACCAGGAACCATAATTACTGTCTCAATGACAACAAATATAAGTTTATAAAGTATTTTTGCTACATGTAATATTTTAAAAGTAATGAAGTTTCTGATGATTTCTTTCTATTAATGTAATGTCACTCCTCTTAGAATGCTGTTAAGCATGCAAACCATTAAAATAATTATTGGAATCGTCTTAAAAAGCAGCATCTACATTTACATAAAATCTTATTATATAAACCCCTTTCAGATTTTTGTGTAATAAAAAAATCAAACTTCCCAAGTGCTGACTCTAAAAATCAAACCTTGGTTCCTTTTTAGAAATAGAGGGGAAATGAATGAAATGCATGCCGAGACTTCAAATATAAACACAACAGAAAACTATTATTCAGCAGAACATGCAAAAACAGCAAGAGGTAAAACCAAAACCCTATAGATTAAAAGAAATAGTTTATGCTGTATGTACTAGCTGTCTCATCATGTGTTAATTCCTAACACAGTTCAATTACAAGAAATATACATATAGTATAACATTGCACTCTTGTGGAATGTTACACAATGCATGCAGAAAAATGCTCGTAATTACCTGAATATTCCATTTATATCAGTTAACACTTACATGAAACCATCAGTTACAATTTTCTTTTAATTCAAAGGAAAGAATTCACAAAAAGTTAACAGTTGTCTGTGATTTAACATATTATATATACATAGATAGTGTTTATACTTGCATGTCTGTGTGTGTGTGTGTGTGTAACACAAATACATTGTAACAAAAATGAAAAATAAGTTCAGAATGGAAGTTTTCTGCATGGTCATGATTTTTAAAGAATGATTTTGCAGTTAGTATAGTATTGGTTAAACACTGTTTCTCGGAGAAACTGACTTCTGACACAGGAATGAAGTAACATCCACACTCAAATAAATCAGAAAAGCTGATTGACATCATAAAATTAGTTGTGTATACTGTAACATGAGTAAATGTATTCACAGAATTTTTTTTTCTTCGTGTCAGGAGCAACCGGAGTTGCTTCTGGAGTGAGAGAATTGACCATCTGCAAGGACGTTGCCCAGGGGACGCCTGGATGTTTTGATGTTTTACCATCCTTGTGGGAGGCTTCTCTCATGTCCCCGCATGGAGCTGAAGCTGATAGAGGGAGCTCATCCGCACTCTCCCCGGGTGGGATTCGAACCTGGCAGCTTTCAGGTCAGCAACCCAACCTTCAAGTCACAAGGCTTTTATCCCCTTGGCCACCGGGGGCTCCTTCACAGAAATTAAACATGCTGAATGTATCTTTCCCCATTAAGAACACAAAAGCAAGGAAACTATGATAGTTTTGACTTGCAGAAAATGAATGCCCCTAGCAATCTATGTATTTCGACTGCATTTTTTCAGCTGCACAATGTTCATTTTGCCAGTACATACAGTATTGCATGGGTCAAAGGGGGAAAGATGTAAATAGTGAAGAATCGTTTACTTTAAAATAATGGAATAATCATTTTCCAAAACTTTAAAAAGATGTATCTATTTGATATTAATGTTTTCAGAATTTATACTTATTTGAAAAGAAGGCTGGAAAAACCAATGTCCTCCCATTTACATAATTATATCTGACAATTTTAACCAAACTGTGTGCAGTTAATCATTTTCTGTTCTCTACAAAAATGAGCAAAATCTGTGAAATTTCAAAACTGAGCAGGGCAGAGCCCCAGTATGGATGCTCAAAATTCATGGTCTGGGATTCATTGTCTTTTTCTCTAGAAATGTTAGAAATGAATTAGGGTTACCCATGTTGAGACTTCACTTTGTGCTGACACCAAGTTCTTTCTTATTGTTTGATGTGACACAAGGCCATTTGTTGTCTGAACTCTAAGATATAACATGAATACATTAACAAGGAATGCCTTTATCTATAATATAGGCAGAATAGTTTTATACAGAGGTAATAGTGACATTAACATTTCATAAAGGCCTTATCTTATTATAATTGCTGAAAATTATCTTCCCTTCATGAAGTTCATGCAGGTCTGAGGAAGGTATAAAATCATTATACATTTGAGAAAAACTGTATTATATAATGCAGCACTGAAATATATTTGAAATTTTGTACTGTTATTACAAAGCAAATCAGAAATAATAAAAAGAATACAGTAGCAAAATGTACAAATAAGACAGGATATTTCAACACACTATTATACAATTATTTTATATCAGGAATGGGCAAACCTCAGCTTTCCTATCAGCTGTTAGGAATTGTGGAAGTTGAAGTCCAAAACACCTGGAGGGTTGAAGTTTGTCCATACCAGTTTTATATCATTCACAATAAAAATCATTTTGATACTGCATGTAGCTGTAAAAAATTGTCCAAAAAAGAAGAGGACAAGACTAGATTCTATATTTGTATTTGGGTATTCTGGAATTGCAAACATTTAAGATGTTTCAAACATTAACATTTTCTATCTATGTTTTCAAAAATGAATTTTCCAGAAATATTCCTTGCTTAGAGTTCAAATGCTACTTCTCATGTCTCACAAGAACAAATCAAGCAGCTGTGGGCTAATTAATGAGTGTGAAGTATCTAGAAAGATTCTATTCATTGGATGAATGAGTGAATGGTAGTGTTGTGTCAATATGGTAGAGGATAGCGCAGTGATGTGGGTAACTCACATAGTTCCACTCATGCATTCCTTCAACATGTAGGAGCATGTGAACCCTTCTTGTTTTTGACTATGTTTGCTTGCCACTGTCTGCAAGGCAGCTAAGGAAGTTCAAATTGGACCACCAGGTGGGCTGGATATGGTGTCCAGGACACTGGATTGATTTCTCTTTTGGTGTCAGTGTAGAACTGCCCCATATTTCTGAATTAAATCTCTTGCTGAATAACAGAAATGGTTGCAAAAACACATAAACACATTTAGTATGTGCTACAGTCACTGTGTAATGTTTCTTGCATGGCAGTAGGTTGTATTGGATGAAGTTTGTGGTCTCTTCTAACTCAATTGGTTTATATTACCACCCAGAAAAAGTATAAAATGAGATAAAAAGCAAAAACTGTATTGTTCTATGGAATAAAGAACAACACAGTTATTAGGAAAAATGCATTCCATTGTCAAAGAAAACTTGTTTCTTTTTAATTATGTCGTCTATATGTCATCTATGGGTACATCTACACTGCAGCTTAGCACTACCTTAAGTGCCATAGCTCGATGCTATGGAACCATGGGAGTTGTATTGTTATTGAGCTTTCTCTGTCAGAGTGCTGGTGCCTCACCAGACTGCAAATCCCAGGATTCCATAGCACCAAGAATGAAAATGTACTGTTTGCTGAGAATGCTGAACAGGTCCTTTGTAGTAGCCTGAACATAGATAAAAACTTTACACTGCAAGAAACATTTACTCATTGCACATTCTTTGAATGTCTTTTCAAATCAGGAAATGTGGATAAAGTCAAACATTCTCTTAGATTTTAGAAACAGAAGGCTCATTGCTCACAACCTATGTCTTCTTTAACAGGCAAACAAACAAAAAAAACCTTCAATTTCACAGGTTGTGAGTGTTTGTGCTTGAATAACATAAAAAAACCTTCAAGGAGTCATGAAGGTCATCATACAGTTTGTGTTAAATTCTTGTGGTCATTGATGGCTCTTCTTAGCTTATTAGAACCATTAATGTAGGAGTGAAAGTTCAGGCATAAAGAAAAACAGAGTCAACAGTGATTACTTAAGCAAAAACATTCAAGTGATATGATGTCCTTTTGTGCACAGGATTAGGAAGTTGATATAACAGAATGTTCAAAACCTATGCACAAAAATACATACCATACATGCATTGGCCTGAATCCTGTTGGCGCATTACATATGTATGATGCCACTACAATAGCCAGTGGCATAAGACAAAAGCCAATAATATCATGAAGGAAGTTAGGGCATTAGAAAAACAGGCTGCTCACGCAAGGAGATTTTCACTATAAGCCTGGAAAAATTGCTGCTGTAACTGCACCAACAGCATTTCTAGCCACCATTCATTTTGGGAGAGCAGGGGAGGGAGGGAGAGGAACCTAGGTATTTAACTTGCCTTAACTGTCTTATTTTAAGATATAAAATACCATAGCTCACTTAAAAACCCAACAAAGCAAAATAACGTCCATAAATGCATCAAAAATCTTCAAAGTATGAGTTTTCCCATTTAAATATAAGCCCAAGTTGATATCCAATTTCAGCAATGAAGACAAAGAATGCTAATCAGCATTAATTTGGTTATTTCTGCACAATATACATATTTATTTCCACAATTAATGCCACTACTTTTGATTCACACAAGCATGAAAAAATAAATCATCCAACATGTGATAGATCTCAACTATAAGTATACCACAGGTTTCTTCTCCCTGTCATCTCTCTCCTCAGAACGTCATTATGTATGCTGCTGTCTCTAAGTGAGAGGCATTCTAGGCAAAGTCACAATAAAGACTACTCATGATACTGTGCCACAAGTAGCCTCTAAGGCCATGTTACCCACAAAACATCAAGAAAGTTTCCTTATGAGGAAATGATGTTAGTTTTCAAATCCACATAATTTGTGATAACATTTTTACTTTTGTCTGCATAGGAACTAAACATTTTCATTACTTTTAAAATACTATTAGGATGCCACTGGGGATAAGAGCCATCATGGTGTAATGGCTTGAGCATTGAACTGGAATTTTGGATGACCCTAGGCAAGTCATACTTATCTCAGCCCTAGAGGAAAACAATGAATACATTTTGTCAACAAATCCCTATGTACAGGTTATGTTAGACTTGGAGGAACAAAACAACAACAAATATTAAGATAGCTATTTTTTCAGTTTTTGTTTTCAATAATAAAAATAAATAAAAATAATGTAATAACCTGATAGCATGCTGCAAATAATATGTTACTCATTGAGTAACAAGTACAATTCATTTAATTTAAAGTTCTGGGTCAATAAAATCTATCTACCGATTCGGTTAACTAACAGTTATTATTTGTATGTTCTTTAATCCACTATTCTAATCTAGTTCTAATTTGCTTGATTTAAAATCCACTCTTCCACTTCACTATTTTTAAATAATAGAATGCTTGAGGATGGGCTTGGTGGTTTTCTCTTCATATTTTCAATTTTTATGGTAAATTAAGGCATACTATTACTGAGCAAATACATAAATAAAAGGATTGATGGCACACAGGGTAAGGGTAGTAAAAATGGAGAGGAACCTACCTTCATGACCAATAATAGATCTTGAGGCTGTCTGGAAACTAATAATTCCTGCCACATTGTCATTGGCCAGAATAACCACCGTAACAGTGTCTGAGCCAGGTAGAATACGACTGCCGCCTTCAGTGTATGTCAAACTAATTAGAATGCTTTCATCATCCTCGGGTTCCAAGTCATCTAGAATTGTCAGAGTTATCAACTTTTTTGTTTCACCTGATGGGAGAAAGGAGGGAGTAGTGAATGTCATTTAGAAGTTTCCAGTTAATTTGTTTGAAATTATTTATTTTGGCTTTCTGTAAAGGTTAAACATCCTGGACAAATCTCCTGTATTGTTATTGTGTAAAGGAAATGTGCAGATCATTACCTGTATCTATAGTACTTCAAGTGATCAGCTATTAATTTATGCATATGAGATTTTCTGCACCATGAAGACCATATTCAGGAAAGTCTAGATGTAGTTTTAGATTGCATTAGCTAGAGGCCTGCCACCTCCATATTGCACTCAAATCCCCTCAGTTCCATAGATGTATGGTCATTACAGGAAACGTTTTCCACTTTGTGCTTATTGATCTAAATGGTCATGCTATGGGCAAGACATATGTTGATGAATTCAGAACCCAACAAATTATTAAGATGGGTGTTCAGATTTATTAAAATTATTTAAGGTTTTAAAGATTAAATTTAGCACCTGTGTTTGCCAATGCCCTATAAACAACTACATCTGGCACAATATTGATGCCAAATCAGCTATCTGTTCAGTTCCAGGTAGCCATAATCTATACCAAAGATGTAGAAGAAAAAAGTACCTTGACTCATTTAGACACCTTATTGAAAAAATGATCAACTGATGCAAAATATTTCACATGTTGGGATAATTTTGAAAAAAAAATCTATCTGTGTTTTTGTGCAAAAATAAGGACATGGAAAGTGTTTTCTACATCAAAAAAATGTAGGTTTTTTTTTTTGGGGGGGGGGGGAGTTTTCTGCAAATTACCAGATTGGCGTACAAGTATTTTGATATGAAAATAATCTTATAAAAATGTTCAAAATAAGTTTATAGTCTTGCAGAAATGACTTTTGTAAAAAAAAAAAAGAAGTCTGCATATCAGTTCAAAATAAATACCATATATACTCGAGTATAAGCCGACCCGAATATAAGCCGAAGCACCTAATTTTACCACCAAAAAAACCTAGGAAAACATTGACTCCAGTATAAGCTGAGGGTGGTAAATTTCAGAAATAAAAATAGATACCAATAAAATTACATGAATTGAGGCATCAGTAGCTTAAATGTTTTTGAATATTTACATAAAGCTCAAATTTAAGATAAGACTGTCCAACTCTGATCAAATCATGATTCTCATCTTCTTCAATGTAAATGTGCTTATGTATCCTCTTAATAATAATAGAGTAAAATAATACATGTAATAATAAATATGGTAAAATAATAAATATAATAATAATAATAATAATAATAATAATAATAATAATAATATAGAGTAAAATAAATGTAATAGTAGCAACAATAATAGAGAAAAATAATAAATGTAATAATACCAATAATAATAGAGAAAAATAATAAATGTACCATATATTCTTGAGTATAAGCTGACCCAAATATAAGCCAATCAGGGCCCTCACCCGAGTATAAGCCGAAGGGGGCTTTTTCAGTCTTAAAAAAGGGCTGAAAAACTAGGCTTATACTTGAGTATATACAGTAAATGTCTACATCACAAAGATCCAATGTAGCAGTGGGAGTAATATAAAAGTGTTGCCTTACAAGCCAGCAATTGTTTTATTTGTCTACTCTAACTGGGACTAGGAATCTGATTTAGGCCAACGCTTCCCATCTCCATGGAACAACAACAAATTTTCACAAATTGTATGGTCATGGTTTAAAATATTTAATTAAACAGGAACACATCATAGGTTTTTTTTTTCTTATCTTCACAATAACCTTGGCTACTGTCATGCTGAAAGCTAGCACAAGAACAGTGATGAATGTAAAGTTGTATTTTGTGCTGCTATTATCTCTCAAAATTCCTTACCTTCTGCAAAATTCAGGATTTCCCCATCACCAATGAAATCTACATCTGGAGTAGCTGTGCCACCAGCTATGCTCCATTCCACTATCACCTGTCCTAAACTTCCTTCTGTTCTATGTATCATTAATTGCACAGTGTTTTGAGGCCATTCTTGAACTTCTACATAAAGACCATCTTCAGTTGTATTAGGACTAATGCTGGTTATCACAAACACACCAAAAGCATCTCCATTCATTAATATGGTAACTGTAGAAGTGTTTGGTTGTCCTATGACTGGCTGATTTTCAAGATTAGTAGAAATGTTCACCAGCACTGCTTTTAACAGAGATATGCCAAACTTTTCATCCAGTTCTGGATAGTCATCAGGAAGTATAGTTACTGTAAGGTTTGCAAACTCCTCTCCTTCTGCCATTATCATCCATTGCTTTGTAACAGTCTCATAGTCACTATTAGCACTTGCTTTTGTACTCAAAAGATTGGATACAGTAGTAAGATTTTTCTTGTAGGTCCAGAAAGCTGAGTTGTTGGTTACATGATCATCCCAAGATGCAACCCAAAAGCATGATGGAATTCCAGAGGCACTGGAAGTTGAGAAGGCTGAACATGCTTGTTCTTTCAGGCACAACATTGCACAATTGTACAGTGAATCATATGCTAAAGAAACATTCACTCTAATCATCTCAGATTGGTCTGGAATTCCTTGGACTCGTGTTTCATAGTAAGAAAAGAGATCCAGGCCTTGCTCTGCAGCGAGAGTTGCAATGTCAATTTCAAAAGTGCTGTAGAAAATCTGTAGCTGCCCAAATCTTCCACCACTATAAATGCAATAAATAAAAGGTTCACGTTAATCAAAACTCTATTATGGGACCAGTATTGACATTTGAGAAAGACAACTGTGTACACACTGTGACCAATAGAACTTTTAAAATAATTCCATGTAATTTACAACTTGATTTTTTTTCTTCGATTTAGAAAATCCAGGGGGAAAATGCATAACAGATATAGGAAGAAGGAGGATTGAAACAAAGCAGAAAGGATTGAGATCAGGAAAAGAAGTAAGTTCACAAACTCCTCAATGCATAACCAATTTTCTATGTTGACCTTCATCAAGTTGTAATCTGATACCCTTGGCCTTCCTTATTCACAGATTCAACCATCAGCAGCTTTATTTTGCCATTTTATGTAAAGGACACTATCCTACCATGCCATTGTCTACAATGGGACTAGTCACTAGACCATCCATGAATTTTGGTATCCATAGGGGGAGCCCTGAAAGCAAACATTAAATACCAAAAGCCCACTTGTATTGAGATAAGCAAATGTTTTTCTATGTTTGCTCACACTTTTAAAATCAATTTTTAATCTTAATGTTCCCATTTCTTAATTCCCTTTATCTAGATGTCTTCATCCAGTTTCCAAGCCACCTTTCCTCTTTCCTATTGGATGGTATAGCAAATCTGCAATCCGGTACTCACATTCCTAATATTTGATAACGTAAATTCAATACATTACTTGGGAGGTAACACACATAGAACTATAAAACGGTCACACACTTTTCTGACAGTCTATATTAAATGTTATCTGGGTTCCCCATTAATTTTTGACTTGCTTTCATGCTACCCTGTACAGCTACTCATAGAATGGTTCAGATTTTATTTTTTCATTGACCACAATTCTCTAGGTGCTCAGCTGTTATAAAGCTGTTTAACTAGTTTGCTGTTATACTTTCTTGCAAGCAACATGTCAATACAATAGTGGAAGAAATGGAATAAGCTTCAGGCAATTATTTTTTAAAACAATCACAATATAAAACAAACCTTCTCTTTATAGTTATATTTGTAAGTGAACTTCTCCCCATTGGTTCTTGAACTTGATGAATGGCTTGGTGAAAGGAAACTATGCCATATGGCTTATCATTGGCAGAGATTATAACATTTGCCACTCCATCTGGTCCAATATTACCTCCATTTGAGGCCTGAATTAATTTCACTTGGATCACCTAGAAAAATATATTAAATTGTCTGTGATACACTTTGGTTGTGAAAAGGATTGACAAATTTGAATAAAACTGTGAACAACCATTTGCAAATCTATTACAAAGGTATAGTTAGTTTAGACTCTTGCTCATTATAGATGTGAATAAAATAGAAGCTAGTGATTCAGTTCAACTTTTCATGAAGTATACATGTCCAGTATCATCTTATAATTCAGTGAATTGAAGTTAGGGAATTACATATTGATTTTTATTTATACTCTTACTATTAGAGGGAAAAATCAGTTATCATTATCTTCAATTTGCCAATATTGTTTTGTTGCAGCAAGACTAATAATAGCTAAAACATGGAAGGGGGAAGAAAAGCTAGGTATTAAAGACTGGAGAGATAAACTGGGGGAATATATCCAAATGGCCAAGCTGACAAATAGTAACAGAGGAGGAAATAATGAAGATTTTGTAAACAAATGGAGGCTGGCAGTTGGGTATCTGGAAAAGAAGACAAAGGTAGATTTGATGACTGCCATAAAGGGGATTTAGCGAAAGAAGATACATGGGTAGTTGATGGTTAGTTACGTGATACTTACTGAGGGGTATCGGAGGTCTAGGGGGTTGGGTTCACGGGTGAGGGGTTTGGGAGACAAGGATAAGTTAAGGTATAACAACGGTACAGCCACTCTGTGAATATCCATTAGTTTAACAAGAGCTGACTGTACACCACAGTGCAAATCTTTATAGCTTTCTGTATTTTTTCTTTTATATATGTGTGTATTTTATTTTACTTCTTGTTTTTCACTTTCATGAATGTCTGTTATAATTTCTAAAATAATTAAAAAAAATAAAGTTATCATTATTTATTTATTTACTTACTTATTTATTACAATATTTATATCCAACCCTTCTCACCCAACAGGGGACTCAGGGCGGCTTACAATAAAACGGCTTATCTTCAAACGTTATATGGGAATTCATTGCATATGGCAAGAGTGAGAAGCTTTGGCTCTCTAAATGTTCTAGACTACAAAAGCCACAATTCCTTACTACTGGCTTGTTAGCTGAAACATTCAGAAGTTCAGTCCCCATCATCTACAAGAAGTCTCTGCCAGATCCCGGATCCCTCTAAATCCTTTGGTTTACAGAGGGGCACATCTGGATTTAACCCAATAAACCCTACAATTTCCATTTTTCGCCTATGCAAAATAAGTCCAACTTATGATTCATTATAAACCAACACATGAAACAAGGCTTGCTAAAAAAAATTCAAACAGATGTATAGATGTTGATACTGTTAGTTTTCACATTTTTCAGACTGCTAAACTCACCTCTTTTATTTCTGGGACATCATCAGCCACTATTTCCAAGGTCAAATTCCTTGTGGCCTCCCCAGGTAAAAACTGAATGTCACCCAAGGAGGCCCTCAAGTCACTGTCAGCAGGTTGCCCATTAATGGTGGCAATCCATTTAATGGTCACATTGCCCAGTGTTCCAGCATTGCGAATAATTGGAAGGTTAACCTTTACTGTATCGATCTCAGGTTCTTCAACAGTGATTTCTATGATCTGGAAGACTAGGAAAATGGAGAACTTGATACAAAACAAGCTACTAATACATAGGTTTACCACTAAAGTATATTATTTGTTTATGTATTTCCATTCCATTTTCCCAGAGGAGTTTAATGAGCTAATTCCAGTCACCTCAATTTATGTTCGCAACAAAACTAAAATGTAGATTAGGTTGATTAGTTGAGAGACAGAGGGTGCACCAATACTTTGGTATTAATGCAGTTTAACATCATTTTAACTGTTATGGATCAATACTATGGAATCCTGGGATTTGTAGTTTGGTGTGGCACCAGTACTCTGGCAGAAAAGGCTGAAGACCTTGTAAAATTACAACTCTGAAGATTTCATGGCATTGACCTATGTCAGTTACAGTGGTGTCAAACTCCATTAATTCTGCAATGTAGATGCATCCAATGACAAACATGGTGCTCTTTGCTTGTTCACCTTCTAGCCTGATTATTAGATCTTAAGAAACATTAAAATCCCAAAATGTTGGAATGGTGGCCCAAATTTTATTTACACTGGTATTTTAAAGACTATTTTTTCTTTTGGATAACCTGGATACCTTTCCTATGTATGTGTATGTGTGTTTGTGTTCAATGACCAGAGACTGGATATTGGTTAAGCAGTCTGAACGTTAGCTAGAAATGGACAAACACTCATTATTCACAGTATAAAATATGTCATGCTTGAAAGCTGGCCTCAAATCAGTAAATAACTACCATAACAAGAAGATGTAAAAAATTTATTTTAAAAGTCCATCTCACCAAAAGAGCCAAATGGGTCATCAGAGGCCTCTATGGTAATAACAGCCTGAGTTAGACTTCCAAGTAAAGCTCCCCCTGTTGTCTGATTGAGCAATTGTACAACAAAGGATTCTTCAATCTCAGGGCTGATATCATTTATTATATAAATTGGCACAGCTTTGCTGGTCTCTCCTTCTAATAAGACAACATCTGATGAAGCTACACTGTAGTCTTCACCTGTGTTTATAAACATAAGAAAGATGGTTAAGCAACGTTGAAAACAAATGCCAATATTGGAAACAAATGACCAAAAGGAAACAAATGCCTTTACCCATAATTCAAAACCATGCTAATGTCATTTCTTTACAATGCTGAGAAAAAACATCCCAGAAAAGTTTAAGAGTATGATATGGATAAATTGGTAAAAACGTCTGAGGTCCTTCAAACAACAAGCAAAGTTATGCGTTGGACATGAAACTTCGTACTAAGAGATCTTTTAAATTGCCTTTTAAACTAATCAAGCAATGAAAAAAATTTGAAATAAAATTGTAGGTTGAACACTGGAGAGGCTTCTATATCTTTAATGATTATGCAGCAGATGTTAATTGTCATGCAGGTGGTATCAGGCATCTGATGAACTTCCCTTTTCTATGCAACAAATGCATTGAAACTTTCTCTGGAAAGGATCAAATGTAGCCTACATAAGCTGTCAACAGACATGTATTTTGGGTGCACAAAAAGTGCTGCCAGACTACTCTAGTCTGCTCTGAATTCATTTTTCAAACTAGTTAAACCAGGGGGGATTCTCCAGAGCCAGTTTTCGGTTCTTCTGGAAAATCACAGTGATATAAAAATAGGAGTTTCTCTGTCACTATGCTTGTCATTTGTTAGAAGTAATCTATATTATATAGGTTTTGCTACTACATGACATCCAGACCCTCCCCTCTCCATTGTCTTACCAGCTGTTGCTGTTATTGGCACAGCTTTAAATTTTACTGAAACATCTGCAAAAATTCCTCCTATTCTTGTGACATTGACGAGTGGTCCAATGTAATTTTCAGCCACTCGCACGGCTGGCACCGAGAGCTGTAGTGTTCCAAAAGCGTCATCATTGGCATTGATAATCACATGAGCAATTCTATCACCCTTAGGCCCAAGTCGAGGAGAATCTGGAACTAAATATTTTTAAAAGATTAACCGACACATTTTATGAGATCTGTAGTTTTTATGTATTTTAACATATGTTATCTACAGAAGATTTTGGCAGCATTCTGCCTAAGAACAACACTTTTAACGAAACTACCAATGACATCCATTCAAACATAATTTCATGCAAGTTTCTATACGCGGTCATATAAACAATGTATGTCAAACCCTTAGAGGAGAACCAGAATTTAGAAAAGTTATTCCTAGCTGTATAAGTTCCAAGGACCCTTCAGGGAATTTGACTCAAAAAGTAACTTTTGCAGGCCTTTGAGGGACTATATTGGATTTTCTATTTTCTTCTAAAATAGAAAATCTTAGAAGCTACTTCTAAAAGAGTAGCTTCTGCTCCTAGCTACTCTCCTCTCGTGATTAATTGATCCTCTGAAATTAATCAGAAGAAGATTTTTATGTGGAGAAGAGAGAGAGAAGAGAGAGAGGAAAACAACTCAAGTAAGCAAGTAATGTATCCTATGGGATTATTTAGGGCAAGAAAATAAAATTTGGGGTAGGATGATTAATATGTCATCATTCTTCTCAATGTGATTTCAGTGAGAATAACAAATTTGGAAATACAGAGACAGTCTTACTTGGCCGATACTGGGATCCTTCTATCAGAGTAACAGCAAGCAACTCCACAAATATAGATTCAGGTTTCTCTGGTTCATTATCATCCAGAATGGGAAGCTCTATGGTAGCCTCACTTTCACTGCTTGCAAAGATTACAAATCCAGAAATGGGAAGATAATCTTGTCCACAGGTTGCCCTGGAAACTTTTGGCAGCAGAAAGGGTGAATCATCCTCATCAGCCATGGTTTGATATGCAACCATGACTATTCCCATGAGACCTTTTAATCGCATGACTGTAAGGGTGACATTCTTGTTTCCTTCCTCAATTTTGATTGGTTTGTTTTTCTCAGAAAAAATCAAAAGCCCATAGGGGTCATCATTCGCAAGAATGATTAATGTAGCATTGGTATGAACTCCAAGACGTCCACAGGAAACATTGCTAATCCAAAGTGAAAACATCTTATCAAGTTCTGGGATTTCATCAGGCATGATCTGCATTGTTAAATTTGCTTTCCTTTGTTCTATATTGAAAGTTATGTTGCCAGACGTAGCCACCAGATCCTCATTATCATCAGGTGCAAGTAGCCAATACAAAGTCACCTGGGACAATGCACCATAATTTCTTACAACCTGAAGAAGGAAATAGTAATTTATTATTTTTGCATTGTGAATAATAAAGTTTCTAATCAAATTAGTCTGATCTTCAGCAGTGGAGGCTGGTAGCTTTCACATCATTCTTTCTTTCCTGCACAATATCATGATTCTCTGCTACATGAGTACAAATATTTTGCATTGAAGCTCCAATTATTTGGATAAGGTGAAATGTCAGGAGAGAATACTTCTGGAACATGGCCACACAGCCCGAAAGACATACATCAACCCTGTGATCCCGGCCATGAAAGCCTTCGACAACATATTTAGATAATTGTTAGATTTCTAGCAGACAAGGGCAAATGTAATTATCAGACACATTTAAGTATGAAGAGGGAATAAGAAACTAGATGTATTTTTTTCTCCCATCTTTTCTAACTTTTCTTATTTTCTCCCTCAGACACTTCCTGGACCAAGTATACCTGCCTAACAGAAAATGATGACAGGAGTATCAATTCTCTCTCAAAAAAAATAATCCTATCTTTACCAAATTATGCCAAAATTCATCATGCTTGTGACAAATATGTTATTTAGAAATATTTTCAGATTTAGTGTCATATCTGTAAACTCAGACTTACTGACCTCAAACATGACTGTTCCAACTCCATCCAAAAGTTCAGTTCCATTAACAACAAGTGATTCAGGGCTGAATTCAAAAACACCATGAGCATCATCGGAGGCTTCAATAGTCACTATGATGTGAGAGGCTATACCCAAACTAGCTGTTGATATGAAGGAAAAATTGATATGCAGTATCTGCAGCTACACATCTGACAACAGCTAAAGTAGATGGGAATTGGACTTTTTGAGTCAAAACACAGAATTTTGCACAGGAAATGAAAATCTAAGACAAAATAGGATGGCATTTATAGTGAGGAGAGATGTAGAAGAACCAATCAATGGATATGGTGCAAAACCTGACTGAACCATTTCAATAAGATTTCAGGCAAAATCATCAATATAACCATAATCCAAGTTTATACTCCAACTACAGAGGAAGAAGATGAAATTGAATGTTTCTATGCTTGAGTCCAGGTATAACAGGACTTTTTGTTAATTATAAGTGATTGGAACACAAAAGTAGGAAACAGAGCAGAATCAATAATTGTAGGAAAATTAGGTCTAGGATCAAGAAATGAATCAGAAGAGTGACTGACTGAATTTTGCAAGGTTGGAAGTTTGTTTGTCTAGAGATAACTCTATACATAGATGTTGCCTGATGGTCAAGAAAAAAAAATCATTTGTACATTTATTTTTCATATATTATTCTCATATATGGAAATGAAAAATATATAAAATTCTATTCCTAGTGCATAGATCATGGATGTTTCCACATTTTTAATCTTTTTTATTTTGTAAGTTTATGGCACAAACATAACACTTTGACACAAAAATAATGGTTTTATGCAAAGCCATTACATAATTTGACACAAAATACAAAATAGAATTCATTGCAAAAGCCCTTTGCAAGATTTTTGTAAAAAAAAAACAAGTGTAGAAAACCTTGCGCTTGACATTTTTGGTGGAGTATCTCAAAATACACATTTCTCATCAAGGACAAGAAAATTTAAGGATATTCTTCTCATCTCTGTTTTTTATTGTGTCAGAAGTGAATTGAGAACATATTGCAAGTCTGGTGTGAGAGAATTGGCCGTCTACAAAGACCTTGCCCAGGGAACGCCATGTTACCATCATCCTGTGAGAGGCTTCTCTCATGTTCTCTGATCTCTATTGAGTAATAGTCACTATGTTTCTTCCATGGAATTTTAGATATACAGTTTAGACCACTTTCCATTAACTTTTAAAAATATTTTTGTAATGTCAAAAAGCTTATTAATTAAGAGAAAACTAAACACCTTCCAAATTCTTTTTCCGTAGAACTGGCAGAGGGCACCCTTTCAGAAGCACCTTTAGTACTTTCATTATAATTTAAATGAGGGAAATTGTTTCATTTGATTTTCAGTTTTAGAACCATTGAAGAAAATATATCCTAGAGAGGAATTTAGTCCTGAAAATGGATTTCATGGGAACATCTTTCCAAAAGATTGTTGGCAAAGACGGAACAAGTTCAGTTATTTTACCCCTGTTCCACATCTGCCTCTTGACATAACTGGAGAAGCATGAAAATTTAAAGCAGGAAGTCATCATGATCAAAGTATTGTTGAATGTGTGTGATCAGTTTTAGTAGAATGTTTTAAAAATAAATCCATCTGCAGTTCTCAGATTGGAAGGGAAGAAAACAAAGCAGAAGTACAAAAAAACCCAGGTAAGTTCAACTGTAGCTGAACATCAAAGCAGATTTTCAACTACAGTTGAATGACTGTTTTTAATTTTAAAAGTATTTTCCACTTTGAAATGTGACAGTTATTGAAATACAGTCTAAGAAAAATAATCTATGAAAACCAAAACTGATACAAAGTTGGAAGTAAGTCACATTAAACACAGTGGGAAAATTCTAACTAATATATATACAGAGTTATTACAAGACTATTGCCTGGTTTTAAAATGAAATAAAAATGTTATTTCTTCAAAATTGCTTTTGAGATGAATTATCAAGGTGGCTATCCTATACGCCTTTATGTGGATGTAACCTCTATTGAAAGCAATGAGTAAATATATATAGGATTTCAGTATCAGTGCATATAGGTACTGCAATATACATAGCAAACTGCTAAACAACAGAACGCCTAATGGTAGGGTGTGCCAGCTGTGACAAAGTATTTGGAATAATTCAGTAGTCAGGTAAGAGGAAAATTACAGAACAAACAGCTTACCCTGTTGATGGACAGCTGGCAGGAAGAAGTCCAAATTCCCATCACCACTACCACTGCCATCATTAAAGAGTTCAGCAACTTCAAGAAGACACACAAAGATACACAATACACAAAACACATATATAATGAAGATGACAGAAAGCACTTTAAAATTCGGTTCAGGGGAAAGCAAGCAACATTTGGAAAAACAGCTTTGAAAGATTACAGAATATTAATAGTCAAGGGACAGGTCCTACTGAGTTAGGGTATCTGGCTATTAAAGTGTGTAATGTCATTAAGCATCACTGACAACTTGGTGTTTTACAAATAGAACAGCAAAGAACTTTAACAAGACAAAACACATAAATAAGAAAGATTGTTGGAAATGCTACAATACACATGGGCAGAGAAGAGGGTTTGATTAATAAGTATGCATTCAAAAGATTTCTTCATCTTTTTAAGATTGCTTATTTTAAAAATACAGTAAAGTCTCACTTATCCGACATAAACGGGCCAGCAGAAAGTTGGATAAGCGAAAATATTGGATAATAGGGAGGGATCAAGGAAAAGCCTATTAAACATCAAATACATTATGATTTTACAAATTAATTATCAAAACATATTTTTACAACAAATCGATAGAAAACGTAGTACACAATAACGTTATGTAGTAATTACTGTATTTACAAATTTAGTACGCCTGGCAGGTGCTTGGTACATGGGAGGGTTGCTGCATGTTGCTGTTTGGGAGGGAGAAAGCAGGGCCTGGTACTCCCCCTTTCTTCTGGGGTTCCCCTTCCTGCCTCCTCCAGGCCCTGGCTCCCTACCCCGTTCTCTCTCCCCCTCTCTTGCTCGCACACTCACTGGGCCGTGTCCTGGCAGCAAAGGGGACAATGGCAGCACTGGCAGAACCAGGAGCCTGGCATCCATCGGGAGGGGTGTGAAGCAGCCTGATGCATGCACCTGGTGGACCTGCTGCACTTGATTTTTGTGCCATGGTGCCTTGCTGCCAGGAGTGGCGAGTGCCGTAGTGCTCCCGGGCGGGCGGTGCTGATTTGTGTGTGCTTTTGGGAGGGGTTTATGGGCATTGGATAATATGGAGTGTCAGATGAGCAAAGGTTGGATAAGCGAGACTCTACTGTGTGTGTGTGTGTGTGTGTATACACACACACACATAAATAAAAGGTTGAGTAGTTGCTATAAGGATGAATGGTAGGTGTATACAAAATGGCACTGGCAGAAAGGAATTTTAAATTATTTGCATATAAAAGTAAAATAACATGAAATTGCAAAGTTCTTGATGTTTCTAGCACTTATGTAGTATCAGTACAGAGATATGATGAACCTAAAAAAAAAATCTTACTTTTGTGATGACACTAAAATAACATGACAACCAGAGTGACTCTGCCTTTGTACTGCAATTTAATACTCTAACTTTAAAAAGTACTGAATCAAGATGGATCATTAAGGATACAATCAACTTTATCATAGGACTCTGAGGACGATGGAGAGAAAATCTCCCTCTGAGACCTTAGGTGAAATTCTCATTCAGAGAAAGAGATGTCAGATTCTTCATCTCTCTTGGCTGCCAGGAAGGTTTCATCTCTGGTTCTATATTACCCTCCCAACCAAAATTTGGGAAATCTCTAGGAAAATGAGATATGTCAGCAACACTGCTTTGAACAGCAACTTTCTGAGGATTGTAACTACCAGGGTCTCCCAACCAGCATCACCGTGTTCCCTGGGAGATACTGGTTCCTTTAGCCCTTCCAGAAATAACTCTTCCCAGCTTTATTCAAAGAGCTAGAAGCAACCAATGAGGAAAAGAACTGAATTGTCTTTCCAGAGCTCAATATTGAGAGAGATTTAGACTTTCTCCAAGGTTGTTCTTACTGAATTCCCTCTTATTATTTGTAGAGATGGGCAGAGGGAAAAGCAAATCTGTTTTAACTTCTGTCTTTTTGGGAACAGCCTGGCATGAGTAGTTGAATTATTGATTTGCCACAGCAGAAACTGGGAAATGTAGCAAAAGGGTTGCTTTTTTAAATGATCTGACAAGATTCATCTTTACTTACTTTATCAGGATCATGGCTGAATTTTGCAACCATGAAGAAATGTGATGGAGATCTTCAAAAGAAAATCAGAATGCTAAAACTCACTTTCAGAGGAGGGGTTGGGAAACATATTTTCAGTTTTTGACAATCACATTTCCCAAAATAAAATGTCTAGCCAGACTATACACTTGTAGAGAAAAGGAGACTTGTTAATCTTTACCTGCTCCTTCTGTATTAAACAACTCCACTTTAAAAGCTTTTTCCAGTTCAGGGATGGAATTATCTGTAATGTTAACGATAATGTACTTGTATCTTTCTCCTGGCAGAAATTCCAAGGTGCTTTTAATACCCTGCAGCAAAAAAGGTATTTATGTTTTGTCCAAAACTTATTAGGATACCAGTATAAGTTTACTAAGGCAAGAGGTACAATCAGAAATAAACCATGATTATATACAAAGAAATGATATATACGCTTGCCCTGATATGTCAAAGGAGGCATGATGATGGCTAACTGTCGGGGGTTCTTTGGATGCAATTTTCCTGCTTCTTGGCAGGGGGTTGAACTGGATGGCCCATGAGGTCTCTTCCAACTCTGATTCTATTATTCGATTCTATGATTCCATCATGACACATTTGAGAGAAGAATGTCAGGAAGATTATGGGAAATCCATGTTATTAGTAGTGGCACCAACATTCTGTGGCTCTAAATAAAATGGCCATCTTATCCTGCAATGGTGGGACAAGTTTCAATGCCCTTCCCCTCAGATTACAGATTATCAATTAGTGGTGAGTTATAATAATTTTCCCATCTTTGCTCCCCCTTTCTTCTCCGTGATCACGCAGACACATCTGATGATGTCAGCATGGGGTGCATTCAATGGTCTGGAGCTCTCATTGAGTTCTGCAGCATTCTGGCAGCAAAAATGGTGGATACACAGTCCTGGTCCAACTCCCTTTTCCTGCACTGATGAGTGCAGGGAAACTGGGATGGCAGTGCCCTGGGTGGACAGTGGACCAATCTACATCTGACATAGTGTCCACACCATTCCAAAGCTGTGTGGTTGCTCCAGAATTTGAGTCACTACTTTTCTTAATGTGTGGATAAACTGGGTTAATAAAGTTTGGATTATCACTGCCTGAACCATGCCAGTCAGCTTTACTTCTTGAAGAAGGACACCACTTTCTTCACATCACTAAGCAAACCCCATGTGAAGAAAAAATAATCTAAATCCTCACTGGCAGAACAGTCTATCAAACTGCACCACAGTTGTTATTATATATACTACAGAACAAGTGACAGTGAGGGCCCTTCCAGACAGGGCCCAAAATGCAGGCCCTGTCGGACTTTTACCTGAGGTATACAAACGATGCCTCAGGTAAAAGAGGACTAATTCATGACAAAGCAGGAAAACTCTGCTTTGTCCTGAATTAATCAAATACATTAAATCCATGATTTCCTGAAAGGCCCGAGTCTAATGAGGTATGGGCCCTGTGGGGACTGATTCCTGGGTGATTGTGGGGGCCAGTCCCCACACCCATCTTGCTTTGGGCTTCCTAAAGCCCGGAGAAGCAAGGAGGGCACCCACCAACTTTCCAGACCCCTCCCCCCCCCCAAGCCCTTAAAAGAAAATAAAAACTTACCAGGTCACCATGCCTCCTCTCCAGCAGGCTTAATGGTGTGGAAAAATGATGTGCCAGGAGGCAGGGGGCTGATGAGGAAAATCACTCCCCCTGCCTACTGGTGCATCATTTTTCCACACCAGAAGGCCTGCCAGAGAGGGATCATGGTGCTCAGTAAGTTTTATTTTTCTTTTAAAGGCTTTGGAGGGGAGGGGGCGGGTTGGTGGCCGCATGTACTCTAAGAAGTTACTGGGAGGGCATGTGGACACTCATTTGGAGTTGTGGGGATAGAAATGTATGCAAAAGTGGATTTTAAAAAACTTGCTTTGGTGCACATTTTTGTCATGTCTTGAAGTGGCCTGAATTTAAAACTAGAAAAAACTTCCTGATTTCAAGAGCAATGTTGCAGTGGAACAGACTACCTCTGAAAACGATAGGCTCTCCTTTGTTAGAGGTTTCTAAACAACATCTCAAAGATGCTTCCGCTGTGGTTTCCCATACTGAGGATTAGAACATATGACCTTTGAGGTACCTTCCAACTCTATGATTCCATGAATTGCGCTTGTAAAGATATTTGTAATGGCAGACTTAGAGGCGCAATAAAAGCTCAGATTTATTTATTCATTTATTTATTTATTTTGGGAATTTACTCTACCTTTCTCTGGTTGGACCTAAGGCAGCTTACAACATTGTTAAGACACCATCCTAAATAAACCATAAAACAAGACATAAAAGTAGTAAAAGCCATTAAAGGTAATAAAAGCTATAAAAAGTGGTAAAATTGGATTCAATAAAATACATCTAAAGTTCCCAAATAACCATAGAAGCAAGGACTCGATAAAATCAATTAAAAACTTTGTTGAACAGGAAAGTCTTCACTCCTTTTCTGAAAGACATCAAGGAAGGGACTACTCTGATTTCTTCTGGCAGCTTATTCCATAATTTCAGAGCTGCTCCAGAGAAAGTGCCATCTCTAGAGAATTTAATCATAAGTTATCCCTGGGCTGATTGGAAATGAGAGCCACATTACCTCAAACTACAGGAAAGGAGATCAAACTACAGGAAAGGAGATCAAACTACAGGAAAGGAGATTCCACTTGAACATCAGGAAGAACTTCCTCACTGTGAGAGCTGTTCGACAGTGGAACTCTCTCCCCGGGGCCGTGGTGGAGGCTCCTTCTTTGGAGGCTTTTAAGCAGAGGCTGGATGGCCATCTGTCGGGGGTGCTTTGAATGCGATTTCCTGCTTCTTAGCAGGGGGTTGGACTGGATGGCCCATGTGGTCTCTTCCAACTCTACTATTCTATGATTCTATGATTCTACTGGATCTGAGTGGCCTGCCCAGTCTATAGCACCAAACAGGGTGTCTCAAGTAGCCTGGGCCAAAGCTGTGTAAATTAGTGTTTGCACATGTTGGTATGCTATCATTTGGGTAAAACTGAGGATGTTTCATGTCATCAGTTGATCAAAGGCCACATAGAAGATTTTTTTTTAAAAAAAAAAAAATACTGACTGATAAATATATATGATTCAATTCCAACAATAAACTTTCTTATCTACCACCTCATTTCATTTGCATACCTGATAATCTTGGGGACTAAATGCTGTTAGTGAAACAGTTTTATATTGTACCAGAACCATTCCAAGTAGGCCTTGTGCTCTGACAACTAGCAACCTGATATGCCCTACTTCTTCCTTCACGGTGATATGGGGTGCATTAGTGACTGGTAGAATTACTTCCTCACTGTCTTCTGGAGGCTGCTCCACTGAGAACTGTAATAAACCTGGTAGATACATGAGACAGCACAATTATTGTACCCAAAGTGAAAATCAGCCTAAAACATAAGTATGCATGAATATTTAGAAATTGTTACATTTTCAAGTATGTCGGCATTTGGTCAAGGAAAATTGCGAGGTGCTATAAAGTTTGGTCACTGAAAGCGATTTCAGTTAATATTGCCTCCATTTCTTCATGTGACATGGTTGCACAATATTATCCTAAGAATTATACAATCATTTTGGCAACAGTGGTATTCACAAAATTGGTGGCTGATGGCAAATTCACTCTAAGTTTTGGTATGAATATTAAAATTGCTTTTCAAGGTGCTAAATCCTATCCCCAGAATATATTCATCAGTGCTTCGAATAGTTCCTTTGAATTTCACTCTAAAACCTGGAATATATAATTAGACACTCTGGAAATGGGATACACATCTAAACATAAAATTAATTTTTGTTTCATTTGCCCTTTATACACATAGTCCAAATGTAATTTTATACACAGTATTTTAAAAATATTTTATGAATGAAAGAAAATGTGTTTACATTGAATTATCAAAAAAAGATGTTGCTATCCTAGCCAGCCATATAGATAATTTCAGGTTTTAGAGAGAATCAATGGCATATGAATGTGCAGAATCTAAAATAATACCTAGCACCATTACCATAAGGGTGGTCGCTGGCTTTAATAGTGATGTAGGTAGTTTCTTTCTCTGGATCAATGCTTGCTCCACTAGTTGGCGTTGAACCTTTTTTTCCATCTCCAGAAACAGCAGACACCAAAATCACCTGAAAATATTCATTTAGTTCAGGAATATCATCATCAAGCACCAACAAATTCAAAACCTAGGATGGAAAGAAGCCCAAAACAAATAAAAACATTTGCATTAAGAAGGACAACTCCAAAAACATTGAAAATTAACTTGAGAAAATTGTAATTAATCCTTACTGATATTTCAATTTTAACCTCAGAAATATTGGCTGGTATTCAATATTGCAGTTATAGATGTGTAACCTAACATTTCAAAGTAACGAGGAAAGGAGCAGTCCATAAATGTTTCAGGAGGCAACTTCAAGTGTATGGAACAGTGAGTGAAGGATGTAACAGAGTCAAGGAAGAGGAGAGCTTTGGTTGGGTGAGAAACCTAGAGTTACTAGAACATAGATCTTGAACAGGCTTCTTGGTTTTCTGATAGGAAGCTAGAAGGAGTTCACATTTTTTTCAATCCATATTACATATCATTCTGCCATTATGTATCTACTGAACTTTATATATCAGCAATATATATATATATATGTCACCCATGTGAGTTTGAGACTGGCATGATCTGTCTTCTAGGCTGAACAAAAATTTGCATTTTATCAGTAGCAAAACAGTTATGAATATATACTGGTTGGCTTCCTATTGATTAGTCCCAACTACATGGACCTGAAGGCCAGCCTGATGTGGTGGTTTGAGCATTGAAGAACAGAGTTCAAATCTCTGTTCAGCCATGGAAACCTAATGAATGATCCTAGATAAGACTTACTCTCTTAGCCTCAGAAGAAGGCAAAAGCAAACTCTTGTTAAGATATCCCTATGATATTTGAAGGCACACAACAAGAACAGATCCATTCAATCAGCTGTGAAATGGTGAGTCAAGCAGAGATAAATCTCACTAAACCAACAGGTCTACTGTAGACAGGGCTAACAACAGGATTAGGCCATTTTTATTGTGTTTTAGCGTATTGTTTATTGCTTGTTGTTTATACTGTTTTAATTGTTTTTAATTTGCCTTTTGTTTTGTATTGTCATATTGTGTGTTGAGGCCTTGGCCTTTGTAAGCCGCACCGAGTCCTTCGGGAGATGCTAGCAGGGTACAAATAAAGTTTAATAATAATAATTATAATAATAATTTTTTGTCCGAAAAACAGATCAAGAAACTGTATTTCTAAATATAGTTCAAGGCAGAATACTCACAGAGGGATATAAATACACACTTTCCAGATTTCAAAGAAACAATGAATCATGAACATTAATGAATAGATTGGATTTACCTCTGATCTTTGGAAAGGAAAAAATGTGATCATTCCACTCGTGTTAGCAAAATCAACAACAGAGTAATTAATGCCATCAGAATAAATCTGAGATATGCTGTAATAGACAAAGACATATTCCAGGGCTCCTCTGGTGCGCTCTATGACACAAGAAACAGTAGACCCTTCATCAGAAACCTGTAAGCAAACAACACATTTCAAAAGAAATATGTTAATGAAAATGAAAGGGGTGTTTCAGTGAAAAGGTAACATAATTTCAGAAGAATATATGGCAATCTAAATCCACCCATTCAGAAAAGTACCCTTTAAAACAATGGTAAACAATTTTGGTGCTCCAAGTGTTTTGGACTTCATCTCACAAAAGTTCCAAAACACGTGGAGGACCAAAAATTGGATACCACTGCTTCAAAATATACGTTCATCTTAATTATTTTAACCCATTCTTTAATTAAAAAGGTAGGGCACCTTATACAGGGTGCTTGAAAAAGAACTCCCTATTCACCATTGAAATTAAATGGTGAATAGGGAGTTCTTTTTCAAACACCCTGTGTATTTCAATTAAAATCAAAATGGTTCCTACCAATAGGCTTACAATTTAAAAGATGCAATATAAAAAGAAAAAGAGAGGAGGAAGTAGAAGAAAAATAATAAATATGGGCACCAGCTCTGCAGGTTACAAAGCTATGCGACCTTCTGGAATAGAAAAATAAGAGCCAAAAGGAGCTGTCTCTCAGCAAAGTTTATGGAACTCCCTCTGCTGCAACTGGCTCCAACAAAATTGCTACCATGCATCATCATTTACCTTTGTTTTTCTTGCCATGTGTTCTTAGTATTATTTCTTCAGGCTTTTGAAAACTAGGGTTGCCTTCATTTTATCAATTTGTCATCAATTGCTTAATATTAATTGATGTGCATTATAAAGTCCTTCTTATCAAAGTCCTGCTTCACACACACACTCATCCACGTAATTTCCATATTTTATGACAGCAATTATATATATAACCTGCAACACATAAAAGCTGCCTGTGCCAGCACCAATAGTTTCCTAAGATTATGTGTTTTTCGCATGAAGAAACCTCAGGCAACATAACCAATCAAACTACTTGATGAGCTATACATTTTGGCAGCCATATTGAAATTATGTGTATATGTGTCTTCAAAACATTTGTCAACTTGTGGCAACCCCATTAATTCCACAGGATTTTTATCGAGAAAGGAATACCTCATAAATATAGTCTACAGTACCTGGTTTTTATTAATGATCTCTCATTCAAATACCAACCAGGATTGATTTAATATCAGATGGGATCTGCTGCTTTTAGGTGACTGAAACCATCCTACTTGCATAAGAGGTTGGGTGGGTCTTTGGATTGTGAAATCTGGTGAGAGTTTATGTCAACTTTGATACTCTTTGTTGCTGGCTGAAGGAGATGATGATAGTGGTGATGATGATGTTGCTGCTAACATAGCATTTTATACTACCTTGGAGTGTTCAAATAATTTTACATATATCATTCTTACTAGAATTGTATAAAATTAATCAGTGTTGCTATCCCTGAAATGCTGAAGAGGAACTCAGGCTGAGGCCCCTTCTACACTGCCATATAATACAGATTATATGGATTATATGGCAGTCTAGATACAGCCTCACACTTACAAATCATACAAATCAAGCAAGCTTCTAGGTCCATTGACTTTATGGTGCATTTCCTACCTCTGGAATACATGCTCCTGTGAAACCAAACAGACCATTGGCATTATCACTCTTCTGGATTCTTAATTTTACAGTTGTGTTTTCTTGTGAGATTCGTGCTCCTCCATGAACAGAAACAAGCTTCAGGATGAATAGTTCTTCCCCTTCTTCTTCTTTATCATCCCTGGCAGAAACAATGAATGACTTATTGGTTTCTCCTTGTCGATATTCTAAGTACCCAGAGATGGGGTGAAGGTCCGATTTTGCTGGGGTGGCATGAAGTTCATAGATTTCCTCTTTAGTTAGTTTGCGCTCATAAAGTCTCACATCTTGCATAATCCCCTTGTATCTGTTGTTGCCATTCATTCCAGCACCAACTTTCATTATTCCGGGGCCTATAACAGAAACACAAGTACATATTGCTTTTAACACCTAAATTACTATTTTTTTAAAAAAAAATCAAATTCAACAAGTGCTTACCCTCTCTGAAGCATACATACATTTTTAAAAGCTATATTATTAATAGAGATGCAATCCAAACTGTACTCCTCTTACTTAATTTCATCATATAATAGTAGGCTTGTCTTTTATATAATATTTTCATGCCATCCATTACTTTCAAAGTCTAGCCTAGTTGAGAGCATCTCAAACGGGAATATTATGAATGAGTTCAGGATAAAAACAATGAAGATCAGCCTGTGTTCAGACATTTGCAGGGGAAAACTGCCTTTGTTTTACATTTGGCTGGTTTCTTTTATTCAAGTTCAAACAACAAGTAATTATGAATTATTGTTTGATCAGAAACAAAAGTGGAATATTTTTTCCATTCTTTGTGCATACGAAGGAGGAGGAAATGGAAGAGCCCAAAGTTTACGGACATGGAGATTCATTCTCCTAGGAAACTATTGCATCTGAACTAGAACAATAAGAGAATCTATAAGTTGTAACATTAAGGGCAAATATAATGTTATAGCAGTAGCTCTTCAGGGTAGTAAGTGCAAAGTGTTTTTGGCACAAATATTACAGTTAGCGAAAGTTCTCTAATACCTTTTAGAGAAGGCAAAATAAATGTGGTTCACCTAGGAATTACTACCCTGATAATTGCAGCCTATTTTAATCTTGTGACAAAAAGAAATGATGGCTAGACTTCAAACCTTCTATTAAAATTCTACATTGGGTTAAAATTTGCACTCCTGTGAAGAATGAAGGTAAGTGAATCATAAATGGATTTCAAAATGCTTCTCCCTTAGCTTCCTATACATGTTACTGATGCTATTTGACAGAGAGTCAAGAGAGGATACTGGAAAGCTAGAAACCCTTACTGATCCTTGCCTGACATTCCTTTGCTCCTCATCAATTGTTTAAACTTTCTTTCCCCTCTGAGAATCTTTGTAAACAGTTTTCAAAGATGTCTAGCCACAGGAGAAAATTGATTAAATTATTTGTTCTACCTTGCAGGAATGAATTTAATTGATATATCAGAAGTTTGGCATTGCCTTAACTCTGTGGCTGACAAAGTATGACTGGTTCAAGAGGCTGGCCAATCTGGAGGAGGCCAAAAGACCTGAGAATAGAGAGCAGAAAATGGTGCTTCCTTCTTCCTGCCTAATAACATTCTGGCCCCAAAAGTAGGAAAAACAAGAGACAGGTACCCCAGTCAATGCACTAAAGCTTCTACTGCAGGAGTTTTCCAACATATGCAACAGACTGTGTTTATCTCATTCATCTCACAAGAGGAAAATATGAATACCCTTGATGCAGGAATGGAAGGACATACAGGGGAAAAACTGCAACTCCTGCTGGCACTAAAAGATAGCATTGGAATTCATTTTTAAAAGGTGAAGCATTACTGTAAATATAGTGTCAGTTATATCATGGCATTGGCCTGCAGGCCTACAAAAACCAATTATTGACTCATGTGTGCTTTTGTTTTTTTGCAAATATAAATGGACATTGTCAGTTTTCAAATGCTCATAAATTATTTAATAAGTTGCATAGCTAATACTGAAGACTGTTAGATATCAGAGAAAAGAAAAAGACCCATCAAAGGCATATTGCTTACCATCAGCAATTGCTTCTCCTTTAAGGCTCTTAATGCCTCCAGGCACAGGATTTCCATCAATGAAAAACTCAATTATGCCATCATCCAATGTAATCAGAAGATGAAGCCAACTATTTTCCTCTAAGTATTTCACAACTGTGATCTTAGCTGCATATGTCACATTTGACTGCAGTGGTGTATAATAAAGCCTTATGGAAACATGGGATTCGTTTGTGTGGATTTTTACTCCATAATACATTGTTCCATTGCCATTATCCTTTTCCATTATGAATCCTTCACTGTTGATACTAGGAATTACCCAGGCAGAAAAGGTAAAGTTGGCAAGCGTTCTGTTCTTACTGACATGGAACTCAGGATCAACAATTCCATATGCACCCTCTTCCCCACTAAAATATAAAGCATCTGTTCCAGTGTGATGACGCCGCATGTGAGGTTGTGACTGCACTGAATTTGAAAATTTTCCAAGCAATAAGCAGTCAATCATCATTGGTAACCCTTCTTTCAGTGTACTCGATAGTATTTCCCAGCCAACACGGACATCTCCAAAGGTCCCCTGCTGTCTCCATACCATGAAGCTGGCAATGTTGGACATATCATTTTCAGACAGAACATCTTCTGCAATTTCTGTGTCCTGGCTTTCAAGATCTAGGATGAAGACCCCAAAAGGGTCATCATTAAATGGGATCATCACACACACAGAAAGGTTGGTTTCAGCTAGTTGGCCACCAGGACCTGGGAAACCACCTGAAATGGAATACAAAACAAAAAGTTAAGCAAGCTCATTATAGAACTGACTATTTATGAGCTTCAGTATTATTGACATGTTAAACAACCTCCTCCTCCTCCTTCTTCTTCTTCAAAAAAGGTTAGCATGGCATACATGTTATGCCTCCTTTCCCCATTTTGTCATTGCAATAATTATTTAAAGCAAGCAAGACTAAGAGATATATGGGCCCAACTATATGGGCCACATAATGAGGGGCTGGTTTAGAGTGGCAGTACTGCAGACCATCCCTAGGGATATCTGACTACACCACCCATCTGCATCACACTATGAAAGCACGATGAAGTCCAGAACATCCTGTTGGGCCAGCTGAAAGACCACTTTTACCTTTGCCGCACTGGCCACAGAGAGCTCCGGGTTGTTGTCAGGCACCTTTGCCAACATCAGCAAAGATGTTCAGATGACTGGGAGAAAGGAGCTGGGAAAGAAGGGGTGTGCCCCCCCTTTCCCCAAGGCACTTTAATGATATCACTGTGGATACCTTTGTGTTATCAGCAAAGGCACCTGGCAATAGCCAGGACCTCTACGGGGCTACATGGACACTACAATGGTGACAAAAGATAAAAATGTTGAGTGCCATCCCTTTGTTCCCATGCTCTGGAGCACAGGGGGGAATGGGATGGCAACACTGGCCCGTGTGAACAGTTGGGTCACACCTATTCACAGACTTTTCCTCTCATGAGACAAAACTGGGTTAAATGAGTTTATCCTGGAAGTCCCTGGATATCGTGTGGATGTCAAAGAGTGATTTCTGACCTGCTTCAACATTTGTGGTTCACTCAATATCAGCTAGATAAGGCCTAAAGCCGCTATACATTTTGTTTATTACTCTCAGAATTACACCACATGAATTTTCAACTAAATGTTGATAATGCTGTACTTTGAGAAAAGGGGGGGGGGGAGATGACTTTGACAACTAATGGGGTAGTTGATACAACTAGTAAGATCAAAGAAAGGCATTTTCCCTGGGTGATTGGAATGGAAAGCATTTCTTTTCACTGAGTCAATGACCATTGGTTCATCTACTCCACTACTGTCTATACCGAGCATGGACAAACATTGGTCCTCCAGGTGTTTTGGACTTCAGCTCCCAAAAATCCCAGCCAGCTTACTTGCTGTTAGGAATTGTGGAGTTGATGTCCAAAACACCTGGAGGACCAAAGTGTGCCCATGCCTGGTCTATACAGACTGAATGTGGCTCCCTAGAATATTAGAGAAGACTATTTTCCACCCCTAATGTGGATATCAGGAATAGTATGAGGAGTGTGATGTACCTACTGTACCATTAAGCTATGACCCTATCCAATATCCTAGGTACCACTTCAAATTGAAGATCTAAAACTTCCCTCTTGAATAGCCATCCCTGTACAATGAAAAATAATGTGTGAGGAAAAAAGCATAAACTGACTCCCTCACATCAACTTGATATGCATAGTAACTACTAGGTATATTTAAACTTACAATGTTCTCTCCCACAACTCATTAAAATGTCAAAACACACACATGCCCAAATACCCTGCACCTACAACTATGTAGTCCATAGAAACAAACTGCAACTCTTTGATTCAATAAACTAGCCCTAACTAGTTTAGCATGTTGTGAGCTTTCATCGGGCAACCGATTTCTCTATGGTTTTCAAAATGTATAATTTAAAAATATCTGAGATGATATGGAGGGATCTTCTGTGAAAGCAATGGATTTTTATGAAATAAGCACGTTATGACACAACCTGGAAATGCATAAAGTGACAGATTAACCCTTTACATTCTTTCTTACTGTTTGAACAGATATGTAATTTATGCTCTGACTGTCTTTACAAACCATTTGAAAATTCTGGGAATAATCCACTTTGTTATATCCTTACTTAAATCTATGTTGCAAGGAAATGAATGCCAGTTTATCACCTTCTGGCTATCCTTTTCTTCCCTGGTATCATCTGCATTTTTTTCTTTCAGATCTGAACAAGGGCGTCACACTATACCTGAAGTATTCACCAACTTGAGAATGTAAAATTCATTGAATTCAGGAATTTTATCAGGAATAGCATGAAGAGTTATGGGCTGTGACCATTCACCATCTCTGAACTGTATAACCCCAGAGACTTCAAAGAATTCTTCTCCTGGGTCCAAAGTTGAATTGTTCTCAAAGAGCTGCCAGGCCAAAGACACGTTGCCAAAGTGGCCTCTCTGCCTCAGAACCCTGTACAATAGATTTGACACACAAATAGAGTTTTTTTTAGTCCTTGTCAGCAAGACTAAAAATCAGACACAATATAAATATATTTTACTGTCCTCAAAACAATCACTTTTCAATACTATGTTAGAAAGGATGGAAAGAATATGCTGAGCTTTTGTCCGCATTTGTAGGCTAGTCCTAAAGGACCTCCTCACTGTAATGCAATGGAGAATGAGCAGGTATTCTTTCCTCTCTTTTTTCATTTATTAAAACAGCCCTGTGTTTGTGCTTAATTAAGCAAAGCATCATCATAAAAACCCTAGCCAAAATCCAGAGAGTTTCTTTAGGTGTTTCTAAGGGCACTTTTAAATAGGACCTCAAATGAAGAAGCTACTGGGTTAAATGGGGGGGGGGGGGGGGGTTGGTTACTAAATGACGCTAGTGGTAAATCTGTGCTAATTTACAGCAACGGACAAAGAACACGTGTTAAAAGGTGTGCTTATATGCCAAATTCCAGCCGAAAAATGTACGTATTTGCATCACTGTATATCCCAGCACTCATGAAAAACACATGTTTTCCTTCCCTTTCCTCCTTAGGTAGACTGCTCTCGCACAGGTGCACTTTTTTAAAACCTGAAACAGATGATCAGGTGATTAGGTTGTCAAATAGACACACAGTTGGCTCAAGGGAAGCAGAATTGGAAAGCAATTAGAACTCTCTGAAACACTTTATTTTAAACTTTATAATATTAAACAGAGCTTGAATTAAGAATTGGGGGATTCGACAGAAGTTTTATTTAAAAAATCACTCAGTTATGTGTTGGACTTCATATATGAACATGCAAATCTGCTTATATTTATATTAAGCTATTCATATGTGCGCATATACAGTCTAGCACATAACGAGGTGATTATTTTTTTTTAAAAAAACTTCCACCTGATGTCCTCCGTTCACCCTCCATCATGTTCCGATACTGAGGAAGCTTGTGAGGATAGCCAGGAGACCCAATCCTGAGACTAACAGGTCTCTGTGGGTACCTATAATCAGGTTTCAGGATTCCCCCCCCCCCCATTTAAAATGCAGATTTTGGCACTATCTGGAAGCACCCTAAGAACAGCTTCTGCTCATACAGTGGATTTTTTAAAAAAGTGTTTCTTTAAGCTCAGGCGTTTTATATATACCATGTCATAAATGTTGCAGTCCATCGCCCTCCTGGGTGATCAGAAATAAGTTGAAGAAATGCACAGAAATATGTAGGAAGGAAGGAAAAATTTATTATGTTTATTAAGTCGTCACAGCAAAGTCCTCGTCAATGGGTTGACACAAGTAGCCAAAACGACGGAGGCGAACTAATGCAGACAGTAATCACAATGCAGTCTAAAGAAAACCCACACAGTTCCAGCCCCCATCATAGAAGTAACCCGGAATAAACTTACGCCGGTTGCACAGTCACAAGCCAGTTTTCAGGAACACGAACACAAAACCCAATGGCGCCCAACAACCACCTTGCCACACGCAAGGGCCCAATGGCCAAATGCCCTCAATTTATTTACAACTCATCTTCAGAACTCGAGCCGGGCACCGCCCTTCCCACAGGTTACTCCCATTCCTCATCTGAGCTGGAACCATCCTGCCGATGCCCAGACCTACCCGCAGCTGTGGAACTATCCCCACTCCTCCAATTAGACCACCTTGGGTCTGATCCTGAAGGACCCCATGTTTCCTCAGCGTCCCCACTACCAGTGAGCCCAGTCTCCTCATCACAACCCTCTGGAGCGCATGTCCACTCCATGTCATTCTCTTCTGCCCATACCACATCCCCAACGTCCATTTCAAGCCCCTCGTCCCCTTCAAAACCCTCAAATGAATCCTCATCTGTTGATTCCTCAAATATCTCTCTAATCCTCTTTCTCGGTAACTCCTCAAATGAGTCTTGCTCCCGAGGAGTCTTTCTTCTCTTCCTGCTACTATCAGTAGTATCATTGACCCCAGAAGGCTCATTCACAACACCATGGGGACACAAAAGTACAATACTATAGGAGCTTTCATCCCTGATTCACTGTTTAGATCCTTTTAAAATATATATAACCAAAACTCATTAAAGAAGAAACAGGAAGCTTCCATAAATATTTTTGCCATACAGTATTTTGCCTTAGACTAAGGTATTTAAAATAATACTTTTCTTGGATTGGAATGTTACTGTCATCTTGCAATGAAACAGGTTTAAAGTCATATAGTTTTTAAACAATTTGTGTTATCTTGAATTTTAGTCTTTGACCATTCCAATATGATAGCAGCATACAATCCAAAAAAATACCTCTTGAAGCAGCTATGCCATACAAAGACTCTCAAACACATTCTAAATAAAAGATCGAAGGGCAGAAGAACAGCAGCATCAATCATAATGATATTAAGGAAAATCCTCTTCTCGGCTATTTAGACAATTACACGCAATTCACTAACTTATCTCCTTGGACAAACCAATCCACTTGTTAGAGAGTGTCAATGGATTATACACCTCCTGCTGTGTTAATTGACATCATAAGAAGGGTCGTCATCCAAGCAAAAATAACTTTTTAAATCCTGCTGCTCCTCTTTAGATCCATGAATGAGCGTCAATAATAGATTTTAACTCTAAGGTCTACAAAAAGTTCTTCCAAGCTCCGCGTGCTTTAAATTTTTGTTTTTAAAACAAAAAGCCAAAATCATCTGCAATTATATGAAATAGCCATAGAAAAAAACATCAACAGACATCAAACATTCTCTTTAACAAAAAACATTGTGATAATTTTCAAAGCAATGTTGGCAGAGCTTTCCTCTTAACACGACTAGATGTCTATCTTAATGAGTCACCCTTATTTAACAGTATGACACCACCTCCCCACATTATAGTTTATTTTTACATGTGCATTTCATATTTATCATATGTTAATTTCAATATTGTATATCTATATTATATTATATTGTAGCAGCTTCACTTTCAATTTTTCAACTTGTCATTTTGCATATCCATTATATAAATAGCATGTCAAATGTAGTAACATTTTACAAATCCTTTTCTACAAGGCAATGCATGTTCTTATACTTGGTGTTCTTTATATCTCCTAGAATCATAGAGTTGGAAGAGACCACATGAGCCATCTAGTTCAACCTTTACCATGTAGCAAAAGAACAATCAAAGTACCCCTGATGAATGGCCATCCAGCCTCTGTTTAAATGCTTCAAAGGAAGGAGCTTCCTTCACATTCCAAAGCAGGGAGTTCCACTACTGAACAGCTCTTGCAGTCAGGAAGTTCTTCCTAGTGTTCCTGATGTTCAGGTGGAATCCCCTTTCCTGTAATTTGATGTTTTTCTGGGATTTTCTCACATGGAAATCACAAAAAACATCATTTTCTATATGTTAAGTCACAGAATAGCCCAGAATATTGTTCTTGTTATCTAAAGGATGAAGGGGGTAGATTATTATAGTCCGTGTCTCAAATTTCTGGAAAAGTCCCTACCTGTGAAGATTCTAGCTATCAAATCAAAGTGTTTTGCTCAGTATGCAAATATTTTAAAAACCTTTAATAGTGCCCTCACTGACATGGATGTAAATTGTGAAACATATATACTTATTCAAAACTGTCATGTAAAGAGGATGCAGGTTGAAAAGATTTCAAGAATTCTGCAACTGACAAAGAATATTTGCTTGAGTGTTACTTACATAAATTCATTTGTTTTGCCTTCTTCCACTACTTTACTTGTAGGTTCCAAGGAGAAAATACCATTTGGATCATCATTAGCTTCAATAATTACAGTTGCCATTCCAGATCCGTAGACTACTGTGTCTCCTAAGAAAAAATGTTTTGTTTAGTTATAAAGATAAAAGTCAAAATTATCATATCTGGTTTTGGGGGAAAAACCTTTCACTATACATCTCTAGCTTAAGGTCTTTCCAAACCAATGCACCTGAATTTCTAAACTGGAAAGAGAATCATCTAGCCCTCCATATTTTGGTGGACGGCAGCTTTCAGCATTTCTCACTGCTGGTCATGCCAGCTACAGCTTCTAACACTTGCTATCCAACATCTGGAGGAACTCAAAACAACATAATGGTGGGCCACAAAATTCCCACTTCTAATCTAAAGACTGATTCATATTTTTCTTTCTCCAAACACCATGTGTTCCTGTTTTAACATTTCCACCTTCATTCTGTAGGTGGCAGGTTAAATTTTGGGCTGTATAATATAGATTCTATGCCCAAATTTGAATCTTCCCGATTATTGAGAGAGAGAACCGAGGCATCTGGTATGCACAATTTTGCCCTTCTACTGCACATAGGAAACATGTCATAACACCAAATGCTAAGGTAGCATATGAAAGCATAAAAGCCATAATCTTTAACAGTCTCATTCTTAAGTGCTATCCAGACTTGGAACACATAGGCTCCTAATGTCTATGAGAATCATCCTCATTACTTGCACACTGATTTTTGGCTCTTATAACCAGTGAGCAAAACAGAATTGTGATCTAGAATTCAGCCTGAGTTCACAATAAAATGAATCAGCAAAACAAGTAATATCATGTGTGTGTCTGTGTGCACACTTTCAAGTGTCTGTTGACTTATGGAAATCCCATGAATTTCATAGGGTTTTCTTAGGCAAGGAATACTTAGAGGTAGTATTGCTAGTTCCTTACTTTGAAATATAGCCTACACCATGTGATATTTATTATACTTTACTTACTTACTTATTATACAGTACTATTATATGCTATCATGAAACATTTCATCCAACAACAGATTCTAAGTAATATAACAATATTTGCATGCCAAAGATTCTTTCCAAACGTTGATTTAATTTCCAATAAACTTACACTTTTAATGGTTTCTGCTCACTCTTTCTTTTTTAATCCAACACAGGGTATGAAAGATGAGCAAACACTTTATAGAAATAAGTCAGGGCACAAATCAGCTGGTTGTTTTTGTTTGTTTCTAAGCATGCAATTTTGTAACCAGCCAGAAATACAGGGATTCAAATATACTGAATGTTTCACAAGTTTACAAAAAGATGCTTTGATGTGAAGAGCCATGGCAACAGGAATACCCTAATGAACATCAGCTCTCCAAAATATCAATCATGATGTGAGCAAAGCAGCATCAGAAAAGAAACAGCTGCTTAGTTTACATAGATCAAATAATCATTTGAACCTGTAGAGTTGAAGAGAATTATATAAAAAGTCTCATCTGACTCTGGGATATCATCATCTTTGATAAACACGGTTATGTTCTGTTCTCTTATTCCAACATCAAAGGAAAGCACTCCACTGTCTTCACTAAAAATGAAGTCGTCTTCGTCTGTACTGGCTCCTCCATTAACAGTAGAATACAAAACTGAAACAACATCAGCATCAGAGCCATTTCTAATGACTACAAAGCTAGCAATGCCACCTTCACGAACCTTCATGACGATAGGATCTGAAACAGAGATAAAACGAACATTAATGCTAAAGGGTTAGGGTTTCAAATATTTTCAAGGACATCTACTATGAGGTGAAATTCATGCTGAATGTTATTGAATGTATCCATCCATTTTCTCTATCACAAATACAGTAGAGTCTCACTTATCCAACAACACTTATCGCTTATCCAACATTCTGGATTATCCAACGCATTTTTGTAGTCAATGTTTTCAATACATCATGATATTTTGGTGCTAAATTAGTAAATACAGTAATTACTACATAGCATTACTGTGTATTGAACTACTTTTTCTGTCAAATTTGTTGTATAACATGATGTTTTGGTGCTTAATTTATAAAATCATAACCTAATTTAATGTTTAATAGGCTTTTCCTTAATCTCTCCTTATTATCCAACATATTTGCTTATCCAACATTCTCCCGGCCCATTTAAGTTGGATAAGTGAGACTCTACTGTAAATGGAAATGTGTGAACCATTAGCAAGTCCCTGAACAAAGTTTTGCTACCATTTTTATGCCCCTCCATTTGAAACAATACAATAAAAAGGAAGCAAAATAAAAAAACAGCAAAATGGTTAAGTAGATTACAATAAAAAAAAAACCATTATGCAAACAATATTGGCTCAGTGGACATTACACTAAACCATGGCATGTGATGGTTACAGTTAAAAACGAATACAGTAATTTAATATTCTGAATGTCCAAGCAAGAAAATATGGGCTTGGAGCTGTTTATCTGCTTTTATTTTCTATTTGCTCACACTCGGATTCAATCACATCTGTTGCTATAGTGCAATATCCTTTTGAGTTGGAGCAGAGGTAATAATTGCAGTTAGTACATGATTTGCAACACTAGACATTATAGCTAACCATGGATGTTTGTAAGGAGAAAATGAATTTCAAACTGTGCTTTCACATCCCAATTTGGTATTCCTATTACATAATAACATTATTTGGTTTTTCACACACTATAGATTCACAGTACAATTGGAGTCAACCAATACTTAATGAAAATACAATATGCTCTAAGAACATGCTTACTCGTTTTCTCTTTTTTGGAGAATTCTGCCTCCTTTTCAATAGTAAAAAAAAATGCTGCTAGAACATGTTCATACAACCCAGAAACCACTCAACACTCCAGTGATTCTGGCCATGAAAGCGTTTGACAATACAATTTAAAAATATTAAGAAAAGTATGTTTATGTGTCCAGTATAGCTTAGAGGCTATGGAAACTAGACACCTGATTGTGGGAGGAGAGGCATCATTACTTTTTTAAAAATGAGAAACATTACAAGAAAAAATTGGCAATAGGAATGATTGATTACTTTCAAATCTACTTTTGTCTTCCTTTCCCTTTATGTATGCCTTTTTCTTTTTCTTTTGTTCATACACAATAAAACAATTAATGTTTTTAAAGGAATGGCTACATAAGAGGTTTCAAAACCAGGCAAAACTAGTATGCCTACTGACATTTAAATGTCAGCTACAAAGAAGATCTATCTTACCTGCAAAATAAATTGGGTCATCATTTTTTGTAATCTGTAAGGTTGCAGTTGTTATATTTCCCATTCTAGCACCTCCTGTATTATTGAAAAGACTAATGAAGAACACCTCCATTTCTTCAGGTATCTAAAAATAATTATATTGTTCATGTTACAAATTTAAGCAAGCTAACAAATCATGGTAAAAATGAGTTTGTTAGAAAAACTTAAATGCTTACAGAATAATAAAATATAGGTTATCTGTATGAATTTTAGCCCCCTAGCATTTTATGATATACTTTAGTCACAATGAGTACACATGTGAATATCTTTCCATTGAAATCAACAGAATTCAAAAATGCAGAGGTTCACTCAGTTTGCCCAGCATCTTGTTGATACTCTGTAGTTTAGTTTACACTTTTTGCATAGTTGTACATCAGTGGTAAAGGAAGGGAGATAGTATCTGTTGTTTCTAAGCAGTTTTTCCCCTCTAATACCTTAGTCCTCTCATAGCTACTACACCCACAACTTTTGTTCTCTTGCCAAAACTTTGGACATGTTTGTGGAGTGTACTAATAGGATTCCAGCCTTTGTTGACAGCATAAACATTTTATTTTTGTTAAAGCAGCTAAGCCTCTCCGTATTCTTACCTCTCAAGGGTGTTTAAAAATGCATCCTGCCATTATAAATACAGACATACTTCACACATTTATTTATCAGTGTCTCCATTTAAAAGTGCGTATAGTTTTGAGTTTACCTTCATTTTTTAAAAATTGATTCAAATGGCCAAGCTAGATAGATCTATCACGTATGAATGCAATCTAACAACTATTGCAGTCTTAGTTTATTTATCCTGATATACTACTAATGGCAAACATTAAAAGGAAGACAACTGTCTTCAAGCTATCATATCCTACTTCAACAGGTCCTGTGACTACATTCCAGCCATTCATTCCAAAATTAGGTAGATTCAATATTTCAATATTTCAAATACATTTCTACTGTGTTGTCAATCCAAGCCGTGTTCTTCATTCTCTTATGTCTAAAGCTTACATTAATTCCTGATTATTGAGCTCATTGGATGAAAGAGAAAGAAAAACAGAAATGTTTCTATTCATGTTGATTCCCACTCTGACATATCAAAGTAATTCACTGTAAAATCAGCACTGAATTCCAATTTTTTTTCAATGAGCAATACTTTATTCAATCCCTGGCCTTTCAAGAATGGGATGGAAAACACCTCAATATCTACAGGAATTATTTCCCCTAAATTCAATTCCCATGTACTTTATCTATGTGTGCCTCTCCCACTATAAAGAAAGTATTCTTTTTTGCTTACCACATCAGGAACTGAATAAATTGTGATATTTTTGGAATATTCCTCATTCCCAAAGTAAACTGTCCCTTGTTCAGGAAAGATATCAGCTGTAAAAACTGGGTAAGTTGCCCAGGACACGTTCACATTACCAAAGGTTCCTTGGCTTCTTACAACTGGAAATACAGCTTTGAAAAATGAGAAATGGATTGGTAAATAATAAATAAATAAAGAGTAATATCAAAGACGTGTTACAGAAAACTCTAAAGTAGTGGTTCTCAAACTCGGGTCCCCAGATGTTTTTGGCCTACAACCCCCAGAAATCCCAGCCAGTTTACCAGCTTGAAGGCCAAAAGCATCTGGGGACCTCAAGTTGAGAATCACTGTTCTAAAGAAAAGCATTTAAGTAATATTTAAGATTTATGACAATATATAAACAACTACACTTAAAAATAGGATAGCATAGTATTGTTATAACTGTTTATTTAAAATGTACAATACAAAACAAACTTCAATACCAATGATATACACTTAAAATCATCATCATATTTTTTCAGCCAGGATACAACTTTGAGGCATATACTTATTCGTAGGAATTGATGTGAAAGGCTTTGTGTACTAATTATGTATGACACTATATTTCTGTCATTTCTGTCTTGCTGTGTGGTCTGGGCTTCATGACTTACATTCACAGTTCAGGAAAGAAATATAACACTGTGGCTCCAGTGCTATCAGGGTATCTATGAAGGAGACTTGAGAGACAATGCAATTCAGTTGGCTATGAAATTATCTAAGTTTCAATACAAATTAAAGTATAATGGAACAATGAGGAATTACCAGCATAGATGTCACTCCCTTTACTTTCATTAATTGTTACAATCAGTCCTTCCTCTGCAAACTGAATTATTCCATGTGGATCATCATTCTTCAGAATGGTTATGTTGACCTTTGTGGCATTTCCCAGCTTACTTGGTAGTTCACCATGGCTACTGAGTACCACTGAGTGAAATTCATCCAACTAGAACAGGGAAACTACATCAGAACAACATGAAGAGGACTGGCAAAACTCACAGCAAGAAACAGATGAATCCAAAATGCATTGATCAGGAGATGCAAATTAAAAATAATTAACTATGTATTTCTCTCAATTATTTCCAAAAGGATGACATTCTGACATTTTCAAAACAAAAGAGACAAAACAATATACCAAATTTCATCCTACAATACTGCGATATTTCAGCATATTAAAAGTTTAATAAAAGATGTATGCTGCAATACACATTGTGACTAACTTGTTACCATGGATTACAGTGGACCTTCCAGTTCAAACTAATAAATATTATATTTGCCTCTAGCATGATTAAATGACAATTTCTGTGACAGAATCCTATGAAAAAATATTGTGGTAATGGACATAGCAAAATTTCACCGTTGTTAAAATCAAGTTATTAAAACCGGAACTACAGTAATTCAATGGGAACTTAGTATGTTAATATATGTCAGTTCCACTGATTCACTTCAACTACTCTGTTTGGATTAACAGTTCAATTTAGGGTCAACTGTCAAAAACAATACTGAAAATCACTCTGTGATTCAACAGATTCTACTGTGGAAATAAGACACATTTTAATACTTCTCTATTACCTGAAGCAGAACAGTGGTAATAACAGTGATTAAAGTGATAGTGATATACCACAGACATAAACACTATAATAAAACTTCAAATAAATTTATAATTTACTAATAAGCAATTTTGAGATGATCAGGTTAGAAGACAATGCACTTACTAGAAAAAAGCATAAGTGAACTGAATGAGATTTAGTTCTGATTATTGTAGTTCATTCTAAATTAATATAAACAAGGGTTTATGCTTTGTTTTGTTTTTTAGTTACACTGTTACTCTTGAGCTGAAAAGAAATTTCAATAGAAATTTCAGATAAGTTGACATCCTCCTTCTGAGGGAAAATGCCACAACCAAGGAAGACTAGGGCCCCATCTGCACTGACCCAGAATCTGGACTCAATCTGGCATGTAGGTTGCTAGATTGGGCCCAACAGGAATCCGCACGGAGACTTCTCTCAGCCACTAGGTACCTGATGTTGGATAACCCAGGGCAAGACTGCATTAAGATGCTCTTGCCCTGGGTTACCCAGATCACCCTGTGCAACATGTAAGCTGCCATGGGATTGGCCCATATTTATACCAACCTAAATAATCAGTGTAGATGTGCCCTAGCTTTCTACTCCATATTAGTCAGGAAATATAAAAGGTTAAAACAGCCACAAAGCCATTTCAGAAATCTTTCAATATTTCTGTCCTGTCACGCTATACAGTAGAGAAAGGAGTCAGAAAGCTCAATACAATTTACAAACACATGTGTATGCACATACACTGTACTCCCTAAGCCCACAAAGTGGCTGTGGCATTTCATAACTGGAAATTTTTCAACCAATAATACCAGTAAAAATAATATATTTTTTAAAAAAACCTCAGGCACCCCATCAAAACAATAGAAACAGAAGGAGATCTATGATTACAAAAGAAGCATGAAGAATTTTTCTTTTTCTACCTCTGGAATCCCATCTATCCTTGTTAAGAGGGTAATTTTGATTTCTCTTTCCCCAGGTTTAAATTCCAGAACTCCTGTGTTCCCATAAAACTCGTTGTCTCTTGGCTCTACTGTGTAACGTAGAAACTGCTTAACAAGGGCTCCTCTGGATCGAACAATCAGAAGTTCAACAGATTCTCCTTCCTTTAAAACAAAATAGAAGTCCAAAAAGTAAATGATATTGTGTGGTACAGTTCTGCTATGTAAGCAATCAATATCTGTGAACTTACTTTTATCTTAAAGGGCCCCCTTGAAGAGGAAGCAAACTCAAACACTCCCCCAGGATCATCATTTTCTAGAATGATTAGTTCACGACTAGTATATTCAGATTTCAAGATTTGATTTTCTATGTTCACCCTGAGAAAAGGGAATAGAAAGTATGTGATTAGTTTCATGCTAAAATTGCCAAAGTCTACAATAATAAAAGGCAAAACAACAGGACTTCCTAACCATCAACATCTCCAACTGCTTCTTCTCAAGTTTGGCCCCATCATTTACTTCCGTTTGGAAGCAGACCACATGAATGTTTCCAGTTATTTTACTGTATTAAGTTTTAATATTCGTCTCTTGAATTCCACATATTGTATTATAATGCAAGTCAGAACTCATGTCTCTCTCCAGATGTTGTTGTATTCCATCTGCCAGCAGCCTTAGACAATATTACCCATGATGCAAAAAGCTATTCAACAACATCTGAAAGGCTATAGGATTCCCAACCATTTTATGAAGTCATGCTGAGAATAATATTAAGAATTATATAATGTAACAAACTCTTACTCAAGGATCTCATTTTATACAACTATGTTTTGACACAAAGGATAGATTTTTTAAAAAAACATGCAGAAATCACACAGAAGAAGACCATAAAAATACAGTGATTTATGCAAGTAGTTAACAGCAAACTTTACTTCTAAGGATGTAGTTGAATTGAGAGGTGCTAAGAGAAAAATTGTTTTCCTAATGCTGAATAGACTCTGCAATATATCTTTTCCTCTTCACATCTGAGGGGAAATGTCAGTCAATTCAAATCTTTTGTTTCTAAATTCACTTCTGGCAGAATATGTCTCAAGATATTTCAAAATCAATTATATCCTGTGTTGGAGAGTTGTGTAGCTGAGATGAATTAAAATACTTTCACTCTGCATAAGAAGCTTTTAGAATTGCTCTACTTCTAATGTTTGTCTGTATTTATATTAAATGTAAATCATAATCAAAGTTTATGTTCTGTTCAGCATTTGTTAAATAAAGATATAGTTTCCTGATGTGTATAAAAGCTGCAATGTTATGAGCTCCATCTACGGTACCAAATAATGCAGTGTAGAGAACACATTAGCCTGGGGAGTTCAAATGACATACCAGGCTAATGTGATTTAACCCGAAATAAATCTTTTAATTCAGGTATATTCCGGGGGAAAGTTCTGAATCTTCCAAAATGATCCATATTTTTGCAGGTATGGGGGCTGTGGGAAATCGCCATCCACAATCCAGAGAAGTGTTCCTACAGCCATTCCATGTGATGGCAGTGCCCTTCCTGCACCCTGTTTTGTATCCTAAATGCTAGAAGCAGCCATCCTACTGTTCCTGAATGTTTTCCTTCACTTCGTGGTACTCAGAATGACGTGATGGCACTTTGGAAAGGGAAATTTACCCTCCCTGCTCTAAAGCTCAATCACATCATTTCTGAGCATTGCAGAGCTAAGAGAAGCCTCTAAGAAGAGTAGGGAAGCTGTTTCTGGCATTTTGTGCACAAAATGGGGTGCAGGGAGGGAAGGGTAGTGCTGTCCATGCCTGCCCATGCCGAGAGCGCATCAGCACTCCCCACAACCAATGAGGCAGGGTTCTCCCCACTCACACATGTGTGGTCTCCAAATGAACACTAACAGGCATTTTATGCCTGTTTGTGTCAGATTTGGTCCATGTCCATAGATCATTTGTACGTACATAGTTTTTAATTATCAAGTAAGTTTCACTGAACAGAGCAGAAACTCTAAGTAAGCATAATACAACTTCAGATTGTTATCTAAACATAATCTGCTGTGAAAAAGATTATGTTAGGAAAGCAGGTTTTCTGTTCTATTCTGTCTTCATCAAACCCTGAGCCATGCATTCACAGATTTTTGCAGTTATTATTCATAGAAACTTCATAATGAAACGGTTTCAGTCAGCTACCCCCATGCTCCCAAATAAAGTGGCAATAGGAAGCATGCATTGCCCAAGGAGGTCTGTGAAGCATGGGGCTTCAAAAGGAAAGAAATATTAAAGGAGACAGAAGCTTGTCCAGACCAACCACTTCCAAAACAGAGTGCTGATTCACTGAAGACAAAGGCACAGCTTGCTGCACTTACCCAAAGTACACGACAAACCTTTCTGTCTGTACCCTGTCAATACAGAGAGAAAGAAATGGGGGGTGGGAATAAAAACCACTATTTGCCAAATTCTTTGTAAGAGACTTCTATAGAGGAGAGGAATAAAAAAGGCAGGGAGGGAGATTTTTAAAAAGTGCCTTTCTAGCAGCTAAAGTTCACTTCATGGGAATCCTACTTCTTTGGCACATAGTTGTTTGACTAATGCTTGCAAGAGGTTCAGTAATTCCCACTCAAGGGAGATGACCCCATGACCAATTGGGATGTCAAGGACTATTCAGGGCCTTCCTTACCAGCACTGCTCTAAGAGCTATAGCTCCTAAGTGCCAAGCACAGTGAAGCTGTACAAGCCACAGCAGCTGAGTAAATTTTATTCAGGGCCACTTGTAATTACTCGGTGCTTTTAATTGGACAAAAGCAATCCATTTTATTCATGGAAGTATAAACCTCCTGGACCTGTCATTCCAGTAAGCTGCCCAAATAATTGTCTAAGCAGATAAAGAAGGGCAGGGGGTTACCATTGTTTCAATGTTGTAACGGGGACATAGTTGAAAGCCCTCATTTAAACAGGCATTAAAACAGCATGAAGTTTATTTGTAACTCCTTTTTTCAATAAATCAAAAGGTAAGAATGATGTAAACAAGGAGAACATTCTCCCCTAAGTCCCATATTATTGCAGTTTTAAATGGATGCTTAGTATTGAAGCACAAGTATTTGACAGAAAATAAAACCAGAAATGAATGGAGGTCTCTGATGCTAATTCTTGCTTTTTAAAGATGCCAATTACTTTGATTTATATTAAGTGCTATCTACATTTTTATTGCTCACGGTATGCAGTTCACTGTTGGAAAAAGTACATAAGTAGGACATGTTTCTCTGGAAACATATTAATGGTTGTACAGAAGGACTGTACACAGCAAGAAAATCCTATGTGGTAGAAGAAAAAATATATTTTACGAGTAGTCTTAACATTTCATTTATCTCTAAAAGACTGCTGTTAGTTGCAAAGACGACATCATCCCTTTTCAAAGGGCTCGCAATCTTAAAGGCACACAGTAAAAAAAGGAATAGAGAACATATAACCTGTCAGATGTTGAAGTACACATTCCATCATCTCTAACCACAGCTTTATGTTAGCTAGGGCTGATGGGAGTTATAATGCAACATCATGGAACAGCTCAGAACTTTGCTTTTAGTTAACAGTTAATTTCCATCAACTTCATTTGGACTATACCTTCTGCCTATTCTAGGCTGCAACATTGAATTGAGTTATGACTGTTCAATCAAAGAGCATATAATTCCATATATACATTCAGTCTGTAGCACAGAGCATGACTGGATAAGACATCTATCCACAACAAGTGAAAATTACTATCTTTCAGGTTTGAGAAAACAGCAAAAGGCAACTTTGACACTGCTAGATTTGATCCACTATAAAGGCAACTTTATATTATGTTTTTCATTTGTGTATTCATATGATAGCTCGTGAAACATAGTAAAAGCAAATTAGATTGAAGAGAACAGAAAGGATGATATAAAGAACAGGCAGACAGACAACAAAATTACAGAAACCTATTATGTAAGCTTTTACTAGATGATCTTGTTAAAACACAACGGCACATGAGTGACTGCCAGAGAACAGTCATAAATTTAAAGATAAATTACATCAAGATGATAAAGGATAAATGTGAAAGACATACAGAAAGGGATAATGTGGGCAATAGCAGGAGGGCAAGTTTCATATAGTATGCATCACAGGATGGGAAATATGACAGGAGGCCAGTAACAAGGAGTTAGTTACATTACTCTTGACCCAAAAGGACCAGAACACACCATTTTATATTAATTCATTCATGATTCTACCTTCAGAAAATACCTACAAATATTCATTATATTGTGTACCACTGCCCTCATTTCTGATTAGTGAATGTTACTATACTGATCATAAATGGAATGTGCCCAAATTTTGAGACTCAATTTAGCTTAATTTTAAACTCTCTTTAATATGTTATTTTTTTCCTCACAGTTAGCAAAGGGTAATTTCAGCAATTTTCTCCCTGCTGTAAGAAAGTCTTCAAAAAACAATACACATTGTGGGTTAGAAGTATATTTAGATGCATGCATCTGGACACATTCATCTGCCTCGCAGAAATCTGAATTGCTCACTTAAGTTATCATTAACCTGTCTTCTTGCACACAATTTAATACATTCATCAGGGTCTCATAACCCCCCAACCTATGCAACCATTTTGGGGACAAGAGGTTGCACAGTCAGCCACCTGTTTGGGCACACCTAAATTTGAATCCAACCAACTGTGTTTAATAGAGATTACTCCCAGCTATGTTCATACAGTATTAAGCAGCAGTGGGATGGGGAGCTGTACACTCATAGTATAAACAATCTTTGCTATGGTGGGGAGATATGTTGATTTCATTTCAACAAACTATTCTGTCACAATACCTGTCTAATGACAATATCAGGGTCTCATTCATTTCAGGGATGTCATCAGCTTGGACAGTAATGTTGATTGCTGTGTCACTTTGTCCAGATAAGAAAACAACAGATCCAGAAAAAGGTCTTATATCATCAATAGTCACTGCTTTTAAGTTGTTCCCAGATGGTATCAGGCTCCAAAACACTGTGGCTTGTCCATCAGTCCCATCCCGGTGCAAGGGAATGGAGATCTAGAAGGTATACCAAGTTTATGAGTTTTGTACTTTTTCGAAATGGACACAAATGCATTTCTGGTCACCAGACCACAACCCTTCTTGAATTCTGACAACACGTGTCTGAAAGTATGACCAAGAGCTGGGTTCATCACCCAGCTCATAAACACACGAAATAATCTACAGAATTCTCTGTATAGGAAAAGCACTGGAATTTCTGAGAGCTCCATAACAGCTATATTAGATCAGACCAAAGACCTATCTAGTCAAACCTTCAGTGGTTAATCATCTATCCATGTAAAGTCCATAGTTGAATACAAGTATCTGAAATGCCATCCAGAATGTTTTACCACCAATTTATACTGGCACACATACTGCTTCTAATCTTGATTTTATCTGGAATTGGGAAAGCATAATTTTGATAACCCAGAAAGAGTCAGAATGATGTAATGGTTTTAATGTTGCTCCTGGGAGGGGAGGGGTGGATTAAAGCAGTTTGATACCACGTTTACTGCCATGTCTCAATACTATGGAATTATGAGCATTGTAGTTTGGTGAGGCACCACCATTCTTAGGTACTAAACTCATGAAACTACAGCTCCCAGGATTTCATAGTATTGAGCCATGGCACTTAAAGTGGTGTCAATCTGCATTAATTCTACCGTGTAGGTACACCCATTGACTCAGGGAGAACAGAGCTGAAATTCCTTCCCTTCCATGACAACCCATTTAGTGACCTTTGTTACATCACACTCTCCTCAATCTTAAAAGGTATCAACAAACTCTTTCTTAATCAGTTCTAACAAGAAAACACTTGACACCAGTAGAATTGACTTGAATTTACTTACTTCTGTAAAAGCTGAATCTTCTGGCTCCTGTAAAACTATTGGAAGGTTGCTGATAAAACCAATTTCCCCATTTGCAATGTCAGGTGTGATTTTTAAGGAGATATTTTGGATTTCACCTAATCTAGGGCTTACAGGTGGGATCAGAGGAATAATATTCAGCAGTTCAACTTTTTTCAGCTGTAATAAGATAAATCAAGATATTATTACTTTCTGAGAGCCAGTGTGGTATAATGGTTTGAATGTTGGAGTATACATCTCAAAAACAAGATCCAAATCTCAGCTTGCCACAAAAGAAAGGTAACCCCCGCTAAATAAATCTTGACATTTTTGAGTTGTCATAAATCAGAAATTCTAGAAGGCACACATCAATATAGCATTTGTACAGCTATAACATTTGTACACCTGAACTAATTATTTGTTGGACTATGCAAAATCTTCAAATTTCAAAGAAAGAATCCTGTTGTTGAAATTATTGTACTGAATTCAATAATTTCAAATCCTTACTCAACCAAGGAAACCCCAGCTTCAGCCTAAAAGGAAAGTTATAACAAAACTTCTCTTAATAATTTAATAACTTTCCCCAAGAAACCCCCATGATAGTATCTCCATAAACTGGAGTTGAAAACATATAACAACAATAATATATACCTGTACTAAGAAATGGGCTCCATTTTGCAGAAATGCATCATTTCTTATTGGTATTTTTACAATGTCTTCCGTTTTCCCTTCTGGTATGTAGAGGATGCTTTTTCCAGAAATGTTTAGAACACCTTCTTTAGCTCGCTCAGGATCCACAGGACCAGCAGGAATATATACAACTGTATAAGATAGCTTTACATCTCCAACTGTTCCTCCTTGCCTTACAAAGCTAAGGGACAGGAACCGTCCATCTGGGCTGCTTTCTATCCTCTGATTCTCCAAAGGGTAGAACTTTACCACACCATAGACATCATCGCTGTCTTGTATGTAAAACAAAAGCTGAAAGAATGACAAAAACAAAATATTCTTGTTTTTTTTAAATGCCATAAAAACTATACTGTTACTGTATTATTCTGTCATTTATGACTTTGACTGAACTACTAGATTTTTCTCTTTTTCCATTATTTCTGGATTTTTACATCCCTCTTATCCTGACAGGATAGCCCATGTACTGCCTCACATTAGAGCATGAATCCACTTTAAATCTGGTTTCTGCCTCCTGTAAAATTATGGGGTTTGTAGTTTGGTAAGGCCCATGACCTGTCTGGCTATGCTGTTTAAAGACCCTTTGCTAAAGTGGATTTAAAGTGGATTGAAGCTCTAGTGTGATGAGGTCTGTAGCCTCTTCCAACTCTATGATTCTAATTACATTCATCATGTTATGATTGAGCCTCATGGCTCTGTTACTGACAGACGTGGGCGTAAGACTCCTCGAGAGTCAGATACTCTCGAGGAGCGAGAGAGAAAAAGACTGCGAGACATATTTGCAGCACCATCTGACGAGGAGTCTTTCGAAGGGTTTACGGAGAGAATGGAGGAGGGGCTGGTTAGCTCAGAGGAGGATGAGATGGATTGGACTCGGGTAAGGGAGGAAGTGGGTGCCACTGGCCATGATGGGACAGAAGATGAATGGGGACCTTCAGGATTAGACCCATGGTTTAGCTGGAGGGATGGGACGGGATCCACAGCTGGAGATGCTGTTGGGCGTAGTCAGAGGTGTTCCAGCTCTGACGAGGAAAGTGATGAGGAAACGCCCGGGTTAAGGAGGACAGCTGACAGTGATGAAGATTTGTAACTGGCATAAAATGGGGCTTGGGAGCAATTGCAAATTGCGTTGGGCAAGGTAATCTGGGCAAACGCTTGGGATCCGTGTGTGTGTGGGACGCTTCCCTGAAGACTTGTGTGCTTTCCTGTGCTGTGACGTAAGTTGATTGGAATCCAGGGTCAGACGGCGGGAGGGATTGTGTGGGCATTTGTTTGTGCAAACCTGTGCTTACTCTTATTAGCTTGACCCTCCGTCGTCTTCTTGACGGACGCCATCTCCTGCTTTGAGAACTCGGACTGAACTGACCACGGCTTGTCTTCCCCCCTTCTTGGACTTGGAAAAACTACAAACGTCTGCTTCTGGCTTTGATCTACGGAACGGAACTGGTCTACTCAACTGCTACAATCCTTGGCTGATTTACTCGTGTTGGAGATCCTGTCTGCTGTGTGTGTGGGGGAGCGACGCAAGTTACTCTAAGCACAGTGTTGGCAGCAGAGAGGAATCTGCTGCCAATTAGTTGCATTCTTTGTATCTTTTGTTCCTTGGCTTTCGTTTCGTTTATACCCAGGCTGAAGCAAGCAGTTTGTTTTTACCCGGATTAAACTCCGGTTTAATCCGGTTTATCTTTTGAACATTTACTTTTGCCCCTTTTTGCTCCTAAAGGCAAAAACTGCCTGGCCCTTGTGTTTTACGGGCATTTTTTGAGTTCTGTAATCTAATAAACTCTGTTACTTTGAATCTTGTGGCGTTCTGTCCTTGACAGATTGCCCAACGCCCATAAAAAGTTTATTGCAGCAATAAACCCGTCAGGAAGACGATGGATGAGTTAAGGGCCAAAGTAGACCAATTGCAAACGGCTTTTACCGTTAGCCAAACAGCTCAGGCTGTGAAAGGACATGTTTTGACTCCTGAACGCTTTGACGGAACCAGGTGCAAGTTGCCAACCTTTTTGGCACAAGTGGAGCTTTATTTTTCTCAGCTCAGTGCTCATGCTTTTCCTACAGACACTAGCAAGGTGGCCTTTATTTTGAGTTTGTTGACCGGTCCCGCAGGACAATGGGCCACTAATTTAATTTTGGGAAATGACCCAGTCAAGGACAATTTGAATAATTTCAAAAAGTTGTTAACTGATACTTTTGGGGATCCTCTCCGCACGGAGAACGCTGGGTGGGCTCTGTATCGGTTGAAACAGGGAAAGGGGACTGTTTTGGATTACTTAAATAAGTTTAACCTGTATCGCCACCAGCTGGATTGGGGGGAAAATGCATTCATGCTTTTATTTACTGCCGGGTTAAGTGATATGCTCCAGGATGAATTAGCACGCTTGGAGCCGGCTGAAAGCTGGGACGCCTTAGTAGCTAAGGTGCTGCGTTTAGACGCAAGGTTCGAGGCTCGTAAACACTCAAAAGTAATGTGTGCGCCACCCATGCATGTAACCAGGGCACCTGTGGTGATGGGGGAAGAGCCCATGGAGCTTGGGGTCTTTAAAAAGCTGTCTACAGAGGAAAAGAGCCGTAGGAGGCAGCTGGGCTTGTGTTTGTACTGTGGGAAGGCTGGGCATTTTGCCAAAAATTGTAATGTGAAACCTTCCCAGCTTTCGGGAAAAGGCCAGCCCTAGTGCGACGTGAGTCCAACGCACTAGGGCTCCTCAAGCAGTCAACTGAGGGGAGGAAGCATGTTTTCGTACCCATTACATTATCTGTTGGGGGAAGGGAACTTGTTTCTACTTTGGCACTGCTGGACTCAGGGGCTACGGTCTCCTATGTAGATATTGAGTTTGCTAAGAAGCATGGCATTCCTAGAGTGCGCAAGGCATGCGACGTGTGGGTGGAAGGAGCAGATGGGAGACTGCTGGAGACTGGGGTGGTTAACCATGAAACCTCAGCAGTAACGTGGGAGGTGCAGGGAGTAACGGGAACGTTTGTGTGGGATATTACGAGCTTGCCTAGATATGATGTGATCCTGGGGATGGATTGGCTAGCTGTAGTAAACCCACAAGTAAATTGGGCAACACGTAAAGTGATCTTAAAGAGGCAGGACTGTTGCACTCTAAATGTTACTCATTCTGATATGGAGGGAGTGCCTGCTGAGTATGGGGAGTTCTCTGATGTATTTTGTAAAAGAGAAGCGGACAAATTACCACCGCACAGGCCATATGATTGCGCCATCAAGTTGGCAGAAGGTGCGAAACTGCCAGCAGGGAGGCTGTATGCCTTGACTGTACCGGAAAGGCAAGCTTTGCGGGAGTTTCTAGATGAAAATTTAGCCAAGGGGTTTATTCGCCCATCTAGTTCTCCAACTGCGGCACCAGTATTCTTTGTAGCCAAAAAGACTGGGGAACTTAGGCTGGTCGGTGACTATCGGATCCTAAACAAATACACCATTCGGGATAGGTACCCGCTCCCTTTAATCTCGGAACTGTTATCAAGGGTGCAAGGGGCTAAGGTCTTTACCAAGCTTGACCTGCGGGGGGCCTATAACTTAATCCGTATACGGGAAGGGGATGAATGGAAGACGGCATTTAACACGTGTTTCGGATGCCACGAGTTCCGAGTCATGCCTTTTGGGCTTTGTAATGCTCCTGCGGTATTCCAGAGGTTCATGAACGATGTGTTCAGGGACCTAATTGACCAATTTTTAGTGATTTATTTGGATGATATCTTGATTTTTTCTAAGGACGAGAAAGAACATCGTCAACATGTCAAGCAGGTTCTGCACCGACTGCGGGCTAATGGGCTTTTCGCCAAGGCTTCCAAGTGCGTCTTTCATGTGCCTGAAGTGGAGTTCCTAGGTCATGTAGTGTCAGGTAGGGAACTTAAAATGGACCCACATAAGGTTGACGCCGTCAACTCATGGCAGGAGCTGAAGACTAAGAAGGATGTACAAAGGTTCTTGGGTTTCGCTAATTACTACCGGGAGTTTATTCCGAATTTTGCAAAGCTCACGGTACCTTTGACGCAGCTTCTGCGCAAGAAACAGCCATTTGTGTGGGGGCGGGAAGCTCACGAGGCGTTTCTACAACTAAAGTCTAGTTTTCAATCGGACAACATACTAACCCATCCTGATGTTGACAGACCGTTCGTGGTAGAAGCGGACGCTTCTAGCTACGCGTTGGGGGCTGTATTGTCTCAGAAGGATTCCTCAGGGACCTTGCGTCCCTGTGGATTTTACTCGCGGCAACTAACACCCTTCGAGCAGAACTATACCATATGGGAGAAGGAGTTGTTGGCGATTAAGGTGGCGTTTGAGGTGTGGCGGCACTGGCTTGAAGGGGCACGGCACCAGATCGTGGTCAGATCTGATCACAAGAACTTAGAGCACTTGCAAACAGCAAAGAAGTTAAACCAGCGTCAAATCCGCTGGGCTTTGTTTTTCTCCAGGTTTAACTTCAAGGTGCAGTTCGTGGAGGGGAAGGCAAACTTGCGGGCCGATGCTTTATCCCGCAAGCCGGAATTTAAGACCAATGAGCAGGTAGTATGTCAGACCATCTTGCCTACTGCCTCTCTGTGTGTTGTAGATAATGAGCTTGGGTTACATGACCAGATCCTTGAGGCTCAGAAGGATGATGTGTGGACTCAGGAGCAACTGATGCTGCTCTCTGCAGGTAACCGTACCATACTGCCGCATCTCCAGGATCAAGACGGGGTATTGGTGCGTAGGGGGCAGGTTTACGTACCAGTGGGGGCCCTCAGGTTGGAGGTGATTAGAGCCCACCATGACGAACCCATGGCTGGGCACTTTGGCAGGTTCAAGACCGTACAGCTTATCACCAGGAGCTACTGGTGGCCAAAGATGCGGCAAGACATTCTGCGCTTTTGTGACAGCTGCGCCGTTTGTCAGCAGAGTAAGACGCCTGTTGGGCGCCCTAGAGGGTTGTTATCGTCTTTACCTGTTCCGGAGAGGCCATGGCAAATCATTTCCATGGATTTTATTTCAGATTTGCCTAAGTCTGGGGGTTATACTTGTATTTGGGTGGTGGTGGATTTATTTAGTAAACTGGCTCATTTTATTCCTTGTTCAACCATTCCGGCGGCCCCTACGTTGGCCTTACTATTTACAAAGCACATCTATCGTTTGCACGGAGCACCCGAGGTGATTATTTCAGATAGGGCTCCGCAATTTGTGTCACGCTTTTGGAAACACTTCCATGAGTGTTTGGGGACTAAGTTAAACGTGTCTTCAGCTTTCCATCCGCAAACGGATGGACAGTCGGAACGGGTTAATGGGCTCTTAGAGCAGTATCTGCGTTGTTTTTGTTTAGATCAACCCACGGCTTGGGTAAAGTGGTTACCGGTGGCGGAATTTGCTTACAACAATGCGGTGCACACGTCTAGTCAGCATACGCCATTTGAGCTAACTTATGGTTTTCACCCACGGGGAGGTGTGGCGCCGTCGACCAATGTGGTCTCTTCGGACCCTGTGTACCGCTCTTCGGAAATGGCTGCATTGCATGATGTTGCCCGTCGCTTACTGTTGGAAGCTAAGGCAACGCAAAAGACTCAGGCTGACCGCCACAGGCAGGCAGGGGAGGAGTTGGAAGAAGGGGATTTGGTGTGGTTATCTTCCAAACATATTAAACAGGCTGGGGGAAAGTTTGCGCCTCGGTATTTGGGTCCCTTTCCTATCGTTAAAAAGATTTCTTCTGTTGCGTTTCGTTTGCGTTTACCGTCTAGTTTAAAGGTCCATCCAGTCTTTCATCGTTCGCTGTTGAAACTTGATACCTCTAGTCGTCGTGGTGCTATAGCGGAAGGTATCACTGCCACTTCTCCGCCATCGGGGGAGGAGGCCTTTGTGAGAGGGGATAGTGTTATGATTGAGCCTCATGGCTCTGTTACTGACAGACGTGGGCGTAAGACTCCTCGAGAGTCAGATACTCTCGAGGAGCGAGAGAGAAAAAGACTGCGAGACATATTTGCAGCACCATCTGACGAGGAGTCTTTCGAAGGGTTTACGGAGAGAATGGAGGAGGGGCTGGTTAGCTCAGAGGAGGATGAGATGGATTGGACTCGGGTAAGGGAGGAAGTGGGTGCCACTGGCCATGATGGGACAGAAGATGAATGGGGACCTTCAGGATTAGACCCATGGTTTAGCTGGAGGGATGGGACGGGATCCACAGCTGGAGATGCTGTTGGGCGTAGTCAGAGGTGTTCCAGCTCTGACGAGGAAAGTGATGAGGAAACGCCCGGGTTAAGGAGGACAGCTGACAGTGATGAAGATTTGTAACTGGCATAAAATGGGGCTTGGGAGCAATTGCAAATTGCGTTGGGCAAGGTAATCTGGGCAAACGCTTGGGATCCGTGTGTGTGTGGGACGCTTCCCTGAAGACTTGTGTGCTTTCCTGTGCTGTGACGTAAGTTGATTGGAATCCAGGGTCAGACGGCGGGAGGGATTGTGTGGGCATTTGTTTGTGCAAACCTGTGCTTACTCTTATTAGCTTGACCCTCCGTCGTCTTCTTGACGGACGCCATCTCCTGCTTTGAGAACTCGGACTGAACTGACCACGGCTTGTCTTCCCCCCTTCTTGGACTTGGAAAAACTACAAACGTCTGCTTCTGGCTTTGATCTACGGAACGGAACTGGTCTACTCAACTGCTACAATCCTTGGCTGATTTACTCGTGTTGGAGATCCTGTCTGCTGTGTGTGTGGGGGAGCGACGCAAGTTACTCTAAGCACAGTGTTGGCAGCAGAGAGGAATCTGCTGCCAATTAGTTGCATTCTTTGTATCTTTTGTTCCTTGGCTTTCGTTTCGTTTATACCCAGGCTGAAGCAAGCAGTTTGTTTTTACCCGGATTAAACTCCGGTTTAATCCGGTTTATCTTTTGAACATTTACTTTTGCCCCTTTTTGCTCCTAAAGGCAAAAACTGCCTGGCCCTTGTGTTTTACGGGCATTTTTTGAGTTCTGTAATCTAATAAACTCTGTTACTTTGAATCTTGTGGCGTTCTGTCCTTGACACATCAGAAGGTTAATTATATATATGTCTTTAATTAAACTGCTTATAGTAGCAATTCGCAGTACAGAGGTCCAAAGTAACTTTCATGCCTAGGACAATTAAATTAAGAAAGCTTATAGATAAAAGGTTCTATGTTCCCTCAGCTTCTGAAACTAAGGCAAGCTAACTTTAACATTCATATTTTGTAAGTTATGGCAACTATGACAGAACTCCATTGTATCAAGGAGTCCTGATCTTGTAAATAACTTCTTTGGAGTAAAATTGCTTAAATTGCCCCTTTTCTTCTTCCTGGACCTCAATACAGGTTATGCACTATGCCCAGAAATTCTCCCAGAGCTCTGCAGCTGTTCAGCAGTGGCAATGGAGGAAACATAGGCACAATCCATCCCCCTTTCTCTGCACTGATTAATGCAGGGAAAAGCTTATGTCAGTTGCAGCCTGTGCAGACAACAGACTGGTCCATACTGAAGCCAATCATGCTGTCCACACTGTTGTCAAAATGTAGGGCTGCTCTGGAATTTCACCCAAGTGTAACCTGGTTTACCCCAAGACAAGGACTGGAAGTCTTTGAATATTGTGTAGATGTCTAAGGGTAACTTCTCAGACACATTGGGTCTTTAGTGTGCTACTGCGGAAGGGTGGATATATTTTAAACCCTTTTCTGTGCTGCAACCAAAGAAATAGAGAAAACTGTATTGTGGCTTGGCAAGTACAATCTGGAATCAAGCATTTATATTATAATGTCCTAGAAGTTTTTGGCAGAAAGCAGTTCATTGTCTGGGCAAAGTCTTCATTTGTACATTTGCTTATCATTAATGGTTATAGTCAGTAATACCTTTACACATAAATGACAAAGGACTCTACTGCCTTGGAAAACATCATCTCTCAAATTGTAAAAGGAATAAGACGAACAGAAAGCTTAATTTTCAGTCCCTAGAGTTGCAAGTCCTAAACTATTTTCTGGATGTAATTCCCACTGAAGTTTTAGTCAGTAGAGTCTCACTTATCCAACGTTCTGGATTATCCAACGCATTTTTGTAGTCAATGTTTTCAATATAACGTGATATTTTGGTGCTAATTTTGTAAATACAGTAATTACAACATAACATTACTGCGTATTAAACTACTTTTTCTGTCAAATTTGTTGTATAACATAATGTTTTGGTGCTTAATTTGTAAAATCATAACCTACTTTGATGTTTAATAGGCTTTTTCTTAATCTCTCCTTATTATCCAACATATTGGCTTATCCAACGTTCTGCCGGCCCGTTTATGTTGGATAAGTGAGACTCTACTGTACTAAGTAAGCATGTACAGAACTGCAGTGTAAATGCATTCTAAAGGTTACAAAAAATAGAGCCACGCCAGCTGAAATTTTGAGCTACCATATTTCTTAATTTCCACCAACCTTACATCACATTTTACTTAATCCAGAAAATCTTGTCTGAATGCTTGCATTTCTTTAGAGGAATAAGCATGAACATACCTCATCTGGTTCACTCACTTCTGCCCCTCCTTGTATTGTATGAGCAAGAATCCTAAGCAGGTATGGTTCTGCTTCTTCAGGGAAGTTATCATTCACAATGCTCAGGGGAAGTGATGCCAATAGCTGCCCTTGAGAAAAGTGTAATACTCCTGAGTCTGGAGCAATATCTGCAGTCACTGGTGAAGGATCACTGCTGTTACGGGTTATAACCCAAGAAACTGAAACATTTCCATGTGTTCCACCATTCCTTACAACAGTAATGCCTTCATACCTAGCAGACAGAATTTAAAACAGGTAATTTGACAAATATAGATTTGAAAATGTTGCAATAGCATTTTTTCATCCATCTTTGTGACTGAAAACCTGGTACCTACTTTGAATGATTCCAGCTATAATTGTCTCTAAACTGATAGCCTAACTATTTTTATTATGTCAGAAGCAACTTGAGAACATACTTTAAGTTTCTTCTGGTGTGAGAGAATTTGTCATCTAAAGAGACATTGCCCAGAAGATGCCCAGATATGTTAGCTGGGAGGGTTCTCTTATGTCTCTACAAACTAGAGCTGACAGATAGGAGCTCACTCCATCTCGTGGATTCTAACTGGCAACCTTCAGGTCACCAACCTGACCTTCAGGTCAGCAACCCAGCCTTCAGGTTAACAGTGCAGCCGGCACAAGGGTTTAACCCACTGTGCCACCATGGCTCTTGACCTAGCTATGAAGTTCAGTGCCCTGATAACCTCATTCGTTTACTATAATCTAGTGCTGCAGCAGAAGATGCAGCCTATGCTAATGCAGAATTGCATTATACATATTCTGAGGTTGATGCACTGGTTACCTGTTTGCATCTAGGTATAATTCAAGGTGCTAGTTTTGCCCTCTATAAACTTTAGGCTTCGTGTTATTGCTTCAAAATCAGCATCAGTGTTTATGTGTGTGCACATTCTTCATAATGGGTTTCTAGAAGAAACTAGGCCTCATACACATAGAAGTTCCTTGTTTTAATTAAACCACCAGCATAGTCAGAGTCATAAAAGAAGCAGGCCAGTTTAAAAGTGCATTGCCACAAGCTGAAGTTAACAAATACTTATGGTTCTTGACATCCCTTCCACAAAACAAAGTGAGGGTATATACTATCAGCAAAGTAGTGGTAGCCCCGTTATTCCAAACAAAACACAGGGAGACTTCTGTGTTGGCGGCACAGTGTCCAACCATGCTGCCACCCCAGCTGAGCAACAGAGCCCTGCCAAAAGTGAGGCTACATCATGTGATGGGCAGCATCGGACTCTGTCACTCAACTGGGGCAGCAGTGATTTGGTCGTATTTCAAAGAAGTCATTGCCATGCATCCAAAAATACTGCGCAGAGCTGTTCATATTAGGATGATTTGGAAGTCTTTCATTTATGGGATCACCTTATGATCATACAGTTAACAACAACAAGAAACTGAAATATCACTAATAGCTTGGAAGAGCAAAGCAGACACAAAAATACATTGAACAGTATCTGACCTCTGCGCTATTGCTCATCATAATTATATGTGTGTATTCAGTGGTTAGTTATTCTATTTTTGCATAACAGGAGCAGGTTTTCTTAAAGCCAATCTAAAAATTGGCTAGCAATGTAGCTGGAGAATATTTTTATGTTCCCCAATAGATTTTACAGGAGACTCACATCTCCAGATCATTCCAGGGGGCTCCACCAGGCAACCCAGCTTCTGATAAGCTGGCTGGTGCAAAAAGCATGCAGAAACTCCACAATGAACGTGGGCACCTATAGGAAGCAGATAGTAGCCTTAGCATAAAAAATATATAGCCCAGATTTTGGGATAGCATCCAACATACTTGTCCCAGTCCAAGGAAACTCAGTCTCATCAAATCAATTGATCAATTTAACTGTAAAATTCAAATCTTTTAAGAAACAGTAACACTTAAAATCAATTGATTTTAAATTACAAGTACCTTAAATAATCTACAATTAAAGAATTATCGTAGTTTGAAATACAGTTATAGACATGACTCTACATTAGTTTCAACCCCTAGTTTTAACAAAACTATGTATTTGTCTAGAATGTTCCCCAAAACATTTATGAGGCTCTCATTAGAATTCTGATCACAGAACAAAGTCTGGTACAAAGTCATTAAGATGAAAGCAAAAGAAACACAATTCAAGGCTAATATTCTTTGAAAAGTACCATTAAAACTGCTTATAAGGTAATATGTTTTTGCTTGCAATCAAAACTGATTTAAACTACAGTCATTTCATTAACCTAATATTCCATTATCAATACATAGAAAATATATGGTACCTTAGTATCTGGTCTTCATCAATAACAACTGCATGAAGTAGCAAGATGCTATTGATCGATAATACTCCATGAGGTTTATCATTGGGTTTAATGGTGACTTGGACAATAGATGGATTTGTTAAAACAGCATCTCCTTGTAAAGTATCCTTGAGTAGCATGATATGAAACGTCTCTGCAATTTCTGGTATGGTATCATCAAGGATTTTGAAGGTAATATAAGATTCATGCACTAAAGGTGGGAAAAAAATAGTTGTATTTGGCTGTAAATCCAGAAAGTCTAAATTAAGATGAGCGTGTGTAGTTGAATTCCCAGTTACAATGCTGTAGCGAATTGAGACTTCATTTTCATCAGGTCCAATTACATTTCCATCATCATCTTTACCCCGAACTACTGGGATTGTTAATGTATCATCTTCTTCCTGCACCATATAAATATTTTGAGTAAATCGCACTGGGCTGTCATTTTTCTTAATAATAATTTCAACAGAATTTCTTGATGTATTGATTTCAGCTCCTCCTCCAACACTTTTCAAATGAAGAATAAATAGTTCATCATTTTCTGGAATCTAGAAAAATAAAATTAAACAATAATAATTACTCAATGTAAAAGTAAACTAGAAATAAAAAATTAAAGTAAAAAAAACATTTTGGTTGTAGTGTACCTTCAAATCATTTCCAATTACTAAGAACCCTAATGTGACCTTAAGGCAGACTTTTTGGGCATTATTTGTTTACAATCTTTGCCTTCTTCTGAGACTAAGAGAATATGACTTGCCAAGATCACCCAATCAGTTTCCATGACCAAGGATTCGAACCCTAATATCAAGAGTCATAGTTCTACCCTGAATCCACTTTACTATGCTGGTCTCACTACAGAATGACCTATCTACCTCAATAGATAAATACATTTTCCCCATCATCTGTGATGACTCATGGGCCATGTAGTCCCATTCCTAGTGCTGTTGTGATTGATGAAGAGGAAAACTTGGGTTTTCCACCATTTCAGCCAGAAAAGGAACCATTTCAGCCAGAAATTGAGCCTTTGCACCTGCAGGAGGCTTGTCTTCCAGAAATCTGCCAAACAAGCCCTGAGTCGAGTTCTCCCCCTTTTTCGCGCCGTAATTATTATCTCCAGCAAAAAGGAGTGCAGCAGGCTAATCGCAGGAGTTTGAGAATTGCAGCAAAGCATTCAGATGATTAAGCCTGCTCCCATGAGAAATTTTAGGGAGTCATACATTTGGACACAGAGATTGACTTTCGTTTCTGATTCCCCAGAGAAGTGTTCTCTGGTGGGAAAACGAGGCCTATTTAGGTTCCTTGCTCCCAAAGGAATCTTGCGGAGTCAATTTCGTCAGCTACCGGAGCAGCGTGTGTGGACAGCTACTCCTGCTCTCAAGCCTTTGTTCCTGTTCCAAGCCTTCGTTCTCAGCCTTGTTTTCTCCCCGGATCTTGCCTTGTTTCCCGGACCTCGCCAAGTAATTGCCACGGATCTTGTTCTTGTTCCTCGTTTCCTTGTTGCCTTGAATCAAGCTTTGTGTTCCAAGAATCAAGTTATTTCCTAGCCTTGCTCAAGTTCATGGACTAAAGGACCTTGTCATCTCCCCTCACTTGCTTGGCAAGTGAGTGTTTCGGTTATTGGATTACAACTTTGGACCTTAATATTTCATATTGGACATTGCTTCTTTGGACTAATCTTGACCTTTCCTGAAAGGTCTACTCCTGGACTATTTCCTATATTTGTTTTTATTAACTTTATATATTTCCTTAATAAAGATATTAGATAGATTCTGGCCTCTGTGTATGGTTATTGGTGCTCTGCAGCCTGGGTCGTGACAGTTTGACTCCGCCACCCTAAGCACCAATTAACCTAGGCCAGAATGTCTACCGGAGCCGGGCCGGGGGCCCAACCGCTCAGTTACACCATCGACAAGGATGAAGTGGACCGCATCCGTGATAAGCTCAATGCGCAGGAGGGAGAAATAAGGGGATTGAAGGAACGCGGAATCCGTCTCCCGGCCCTGGCGCTGCCAACCAAGTTTACTGGAGAAGCTTCTAAGGTTCATGTTTTCCGTCGCCAATGCCAGGCTTATCTAGAGGCCCGTAATGCCGAGTTTCCCCAAGAAGACATCAAGGTGGCGTGGATCTACAGTCTCCTGGACGGGCCAGCGGCCAACTGGGCGACGGCACTGTTCGACCAAGACTCCCCACATCTAAGATCAGCACAACAATTCTTGGATCACATTAAGGCGACTTGGGGGATTGAGGACAATTTGGAGGCAGCCGGCCACAAACTCCGGCGCCTCTCCCAAGGGGACAGACCCATGTCCCAGTACATAGCCGAGTTCCGAGTGCTGGCCCATAACACCGGATGGAACGATATAGCCCTCAGAGGACAATTTCGGGAGGGTCTCAACATCGAGATGCTGGAGGAAATCTCCAAGGTGGATCCTCCACACTCTCTTGAAGCACTCATTGATCAATGTTTACGAGCTGAAGTCATGATTGCCAACAGAAGACAATGGATCCGAGGCCAGAGCGGTAGGACCGGAGCGAGACCTCCCGCTCCCACCGGCGTCCAGCCGCGTCCAGTGTGGAGACCCCCGCCACCAGCCCCATACCCCAGAGGAAGCGAGGAGGTGCCGATGCAGTTGGGCAATGTGCGTCCCAGATTAGATGCCGCCGAGAAGGCCCGCCGCCAACGCCTAAATCTCTGTTGGTACTGCGGAAACGGGGGCCACTTTGCCAGAGAGTGTCCAGCCAAAGGGAAGCCCGCCGCTCGTCTGGCGGCGGCGTCCTCCACGGAGACGAAGACGTCTGAGGCGGCTGGCGCACAGCCGGCGGGGGAAGCCAGCGACCGGGCGTAGAGAGGCTCGCCAACCCGGTCAAAAAACCCACTCAAGAGCCGCCAACCGGGGTCCTATTTCTTCTAGTGGTCACCTTGTGGTCAGCAAAAAAAGGACCCGTCATGGTCCATGCCATGATAGACTCAGGAGCCACAAACAATTTCATTGATAGAGAGTATGCCGACTCTCTGGGATTACAATATCACGACTTCAAGAACGCCCGTGTGGTGCAAGCCATCGATGGCCGCCCCCTCAAGACAGGTCCAGTAAGCCAGTGGTCGGAACCCACCAGAATGTGGATAAGGGAACACATGGAAGAGATTTCCTTCTTTGTTACCGAGGTTCCCCACTTCCCTGTGATTTTGGGAATTCCATGGCTGACACTCCACGACCCAAGCATCTCCTGGTCCAACAGAGAACTGCAGTTTGCTTCAAAATATTGCCAAAACCATTGCCTTGTAGCCAAGGTCTGCCATGCCACAGACGCTGAACCCATCATCACCTTGCCCAAGAAGTACTCAGAATATTGGGATGTATTCAATGAAAAAGAAGCCGAGAGACTACCCCCACATAGACCTTATGACTGTGCCATTGACTTGGTGGAGGGGGCCCCGATTCCGCGAGGACACCTCTACTCCCTGACTGAACCAGAGCAAGAAGCTCTCAGGGAGTTCTTAGAGACAAACCTACGCAAGGGGTTTATCAGACCCTCTCAATCCCCAGCCGCTTCCCCAGTGATGTTTGTGAAAAAGAAGTCAGGGGACCTACGCTTGGTGGTGGACTATAGAGCATTGAACAATATCACTAAACGAAACCGGTATCCCCTGCCTTTGATCTCAGACCTCTTAGACCGGCTTCGAGGGGCTAAAGTTTACACCAAACTGGATCTTCGAGGAGCTTATAATCTAGTTCGCATCAGGGAAGGGGACGAGTGGAAGACTGCCTTCCAGACAAAATTCGGTTTATTCGAAACCCTGGTTATGAATTTCGGTTTATGTGGAGCTCCCGCAACGTTCCAGCATTTTGTCAACGATATCTTTCAGGATTATCTAGATCGGTTCCTGATTATCTACCTGGACGATTTTTTGGTGTTTTCTAGATCACAATCAGAACATGAGAATCACGTCAGAATGGTGTTACAACGATTGCGGGACCACGGACTTTATGCCAAGTTAGAAAAATGCGCTTTTGAGCTACAAGAGGTAGATTTCCTGGGATATCGTGTCTCGCCACTAGGGCTCACCATGGACCCGGCAAAGGTTGCAGCAGTATTGGAATGGCGGGCGCCAACCAACAAGAAAGAGGTGCAACGATTCTTGGGGTTCGCGAACTACTACCGCAAATTCATTCCAGACTTTGCCCGCTGGTCTGACCCAATCACCAGCTGCATCCGTGGGAAACAGCCTTTCCGCTGGACAGATCAAGCAGAGAAAGGGTTCCAGCAACTAAAGGAATTATTCACGTCCCAGCCAATCCTTCAGCACCCAGATCCTGAAACCCCTTTTGTCGTGCAGGCGGACGCCTCCGATGTGGCGATTGGGGCTGTACTCCTACAACCAGTGGGAGATCATCTCCATCCTTGTGCCTTTTATTCCCGTCAATTGACCGCGCCAGAGAGAAATTACACTATTTGGGAAAAGGAACTTTTGGCCATAAAGGCAGCCTTTGAAACTTGGAGACACTGGTTAGAAGGGGCCAAATATCCCATTGAAGTCCATACTGATCATCGGAATCTAGAGCATCTAAGAACTGCCCGCAAGCTAAATCAGAGGCAACAACGCTGGGCTTTATTCTTTGAACGTTTTAACTTCCAAATTCATTATGTAACCCCAGCCCAGACCAAGCAAGCAGATGCTCTGTCACGGAAACCGGAATACGCTGCAGGGCGCAAGGAGACCTTTGAGTCCCAGCTGTTACAACCCGAGAACTTCGCCACGCTCACAGTGGGAAACACCAAATCCACTCCCATTGAATCAACTCCCTCTACTCCAGGGCCCCTTTGTGCTCAGGAAATCAGGGCTAGTCAGCAAGCAGATGCTTGGGCACAGGACCAACTTCGCCAAGGACTACGTTTTCCCTTTTCGCTCAAGGATGGGCTACTTTGCTATAGAAATCATGTTTACATCCCCCCAGGACCGGGCAGGGAAAAAGCACTTCGTCTGTGTCATGACTGCAAGCCAGCAGGGCATTTCGGACTATTCAAAACCATGCATTTGATCCTAAGAGACTTCTGGTGGCCCAAGATCCGCAAGGATGTGGAAAAATATGTCAACACCTGCCCAGTATGCCATCGCTCCAAGACAAGAAGGGAAAAGCCCTCAGGGCTTCTGCATCCCCTCCCTACCCCATCCCACCCATGGGAAATAATCTCTGCGGATTTTATCACTGATCTACCACCTTCCTGTGGATTCACCACGATCCTAGTGGTGGTGGACCTTTTTACCAAGTTAGCCCATTTCATTCCCTGTGATGGCCTTCCCACGGCCAAAGAGACTGCAGATCTATTCCTTCAACATGTTTTCAGATTGCATGGATTGCCCAAGAGTTTGGTCACAGACCGTGGGTCCCAATTCACCTCTCGTTTCTGGAAAGCACTACAAAAACTATTGGGCATAGACTCTCGTTTATCTTCGGCTCACCATCCCCAAACGGATGGGCAAACTGAGCGCACCAATGCCACTTTGGAACAATACCTTCGCTGTTATGTGAACTACCAACAGGACAATTGGGCTTCCCTGTTACCGCTGTCGGAGTTTGCCTACAACAATGGGGTCCAGGCTTCAACTAAAGAAACCCCGTTCTTTGCAAACTACGGCTTCCATCCACGTTTCTTTCCTCCTGTCATTGAAAACTCAGAAGTTCCCACAGCAGAGGACTGGCTGCAGGAACTCACAGCGGTGCAACAACTTTTGCTCCAGCAACTGGACCAAGCCAAGGAGGACTATAAACGCCACGCTGACAAACATCGCCAGCCGGGCCCCGAAATCAAGGTAGGAGACCGGGTTCTTCTGTCCACTCGCTTTTTGCCCTCCCATCGCCCTTGCCGGAAATTAGATGCCCGTTTCATTGGGCCCTACCCAGTGGTGGCGCAACTTAACCCCGTGACTTTCAAACTCCAACTTCCGCGCTCTATGCGCATTCATCCAGTGTTCCATCGCTCCCTGCTCCTTCCGGCGGATGGTGTGCGCCCTGATGCAGACCGGCCGGCCCCCGCCCCTGTTTTGGTGGACGGAGAGGAGGAGTTCGAGGTTCAGGACATTTTGGATTCTCGCTTTCACCGCCGCCGCCTACAATATCTCATTGACTGGGTGGGTTTTGGCCCCGAGGAACGCTCTTGGGAAGACGCTTCCACAGTCCATGCCCCCGATTTAACCCGCCGCTTCCATCAGACCTATCCCGCCAAGCCGCGGCCTCGCGCCTCAGGGAGAGAGTCCCAGTTTGAGAGGGGGCTTGAGGAAGGGGATAGTGTGATGACTCATGGGCCATGTAGTCCCATTCCTAGTGCTGTTGTGATTGATGAAGAGGAAAACTTGGGTTTTCCACCATTTCAGCCAGAAAAGGAACCATTTCAGCCAGAAATTGAGCCTTTGCACCTGCAGGAGGCTTGTCTTCCAGAAATCTGCCAAACAAGCCCTGAGTCGAGTTCTCCCCCTTTTTCGCGCCGTAATTATTATCTCCAGCAAAAAGGAGTGCAGCAGGCTAATCGCAGGAGTTTGAGAATTGCAGCAAAGCATTCAGATGATTAAGCCTGCTCCCATGAGAAATTTTAGGGAGTCATACATCTGGACACAGAGATTGACTTTCGTTTCTGATTCCCCAGAGAAGTGTTCTCTGGTGGGAAAACGAGGCCTATTTAGGTTCCTTGCTCCCAAAGGAATCTTGCGGAGTCAATTTCGTCAGCTACCGGAGCAGCGTGTGTGGACAGCTACTCCTGCTCTCAAGCCTTTGTTCCTGTTCCAAGCCTTCGTTCTCAGCCTTGTTTTCTCCCCGGATCTTGCCTTGTTTCCCGGACCTCGCCAAGTAATTGCCACGGATCTTGTTCTTGTTCCTCGTTTCCTTGTTGCCTTGAATCAAGCTTTGTGTTCCAAGAATCAAGTTATTTCCTAGCCTTGCTCAAGTTCATGGACTAAAGGACCTTGTCATCTCCCCTCACTTGCTTGGCAAGTGAGTGTTTCGGTTATTGGATTACAACTTTGGACCTTAATATTTCATATTGGACATTGCTTCTTTGGACTAATCTTGACCTTTCCTGAAAGGTCTACTCCTGGACTATTTCCTATATTTGTTTTTATTAACTTTATATATTTCCTTAATAAAGATATTAGATAGATTCTGGCCTCTGTGTATGGTTATTGGTGCTCTGCAGCCTGGGTCGTGACATCATCCTATATTGCATAATCCCACAAATCCTTGCCAGTGATAGTCCCATGAAGTTAACAGCAAACATCTACATCTAAATGTTGATCCCAGAGTTGTCCCACTGAATCAATAGTACTTATGTAAGTGATGACCTACTAAATTCCCATTGATTTAGCCTGCTTTTGTAGAGACCATCAATTGAATTCAGACCAAAAATAAACCATCATAATAAAATAGTTATTACAATCTGCTAATATTAATATAAACAAATAATTAAGAGCAAATAGGTTTATTTTAAAAGGAAGCAACAAAAGTAATAGCTAGTTAAAACCAGCAACGAACATCAAAAAGTCACATTGGCTTACAAGACCAAAATCATTTCTACACACACACACACACACATACACAAAGGATTTCACTTGGAAGACAGAATTCGTAATTCCTACTATTAATCAGCCTTTCTAGTAATTATGTTAGCATATCTAAAATGAGAAAACCCAATATGATCTTATGGTATCTTGTCTCAATTATTTCCTCATCCTGGAATGTCATGGAGCCAAATCCCAGGGCTGGATTTCCAAGCCCTGAATCTGGCTTCATAACATAAAACAACCCTGCAAGCACCTGGCGGGAGAAGATAAAATGAGCCTGGGAACTCAGGGTTGAAAGTATAAACAATTATAATTGATGTAGTGTGTGGGAATGGTAGTAATGTGATCCGGAGGGTGGGGTTTGATGATGATATTTGCGTGTGCTATTACGTTGCATCAGAAGTGATAAAATTGAATGTATGTAAACATTAGGTCATTCTCGACTTTTCCAAAGTCATGTATTCTTCAATAAAGATTGGATTTGAGAGCAGCTATCTTTGATCTGCGTTCAGACTGATCCTTTGAAGTGAGTGTGACATTTAAGTCGAGAATCCCGTTCTCACCCTCCTGCGGAATTCGCAGTGAAGTGATAATGAGTGGAGAAGGAGATCAAAGCCCAAATGGAGCAGGGAGGCCTTTGCAAGGGGCCCGGCCGTTGGGAGAAGAGACGCTGCAAGCCATAGCTTCCTCTACGGGGTACCCCAGGCCGGACGGCGTGACCCAGAGGATTCCCAGGGGAGGAAGAGGCGTCTCTGCGGCTGCGGAAACCAGTTGGGGATCTGGAGGAAGCATGCCGGAGACCGTGGCCCTGCGGTTATCCATCCTGGAAACAAATTTATCCAGGCTGTCGGAAACCGTAGGGAGGTTGGTGCCACTATTGGAAGAGAATCTCCAAAAGGAGCCCATCCGATATGGCGCCGAGAGAGAGCCAAGTAAAGAAGGAGATTGGACCCAGAGGGGCCAGCGAGCATCAACGCAGAGTCCCGTGGCGGCGAGGGGCGAGGGAGATGAGGAATATTGGCAGGAGCTGGAGTTCCGAGACAGAATGGCACGCGAAGTGGAGCGCCAGCGAGCTCTGGGAACTCTGAGGCCGCCATCTCCAACAGAGCTCCCAACCCCCCGAATGGGCGTCGGGGTGGAAAGACCACTGGGGCCAGGGATCGGGTCCAGTGGATTAGCAGACGAAGGCGGAGAGGAGCAGGAGATCCAGGAAGAGGAGGAGAATGTGCTGTACGACGAGGGAAGACGAGATGCGGGGGCTACAGCGAGGCCCGTATGCGGATGGGTGGAAGGGCCGACAGCGGCGGCAGAATTTCGGGAGCCGCGCAGAATGACCACCGGAGTGGGGCGCGGCGTGTTCAGAGGGGCCGTCCAAGGAAACCCGATGCAACCCTTCCCCCTGCCTCCCAGACAGCACCAACGGGCCGCAGAATGGATGCCAAGGAGGGAAGATCTCAAACTAGAATACGGAGGGGAATCAGCTGAATTGAACTTTTTTCTAATTAGCATCAGAGGATACATGGAAGACAATGCACACACATTCCCCTCCGAAGCAAGCAGGGTTCGAGCCATCGGCAACACACTAAAGAGAGGAGCTGCAAGCTGGTATGTGCAACTACATGCCAGACGCGACCCATGCCTGAGGTCAGTGCCCCGCTTCCTCGCCGCACTGGAAAACCGGTTCAGAGACCGGCTAGAGCAATTGAGGGCTCGAGACCAGCTTAAAGGAATAAAGCAGAGGGACAAAACGGTGCCCGAGTACGCAGAGGAATTCCTCCACCTCGCGGAAAGGGTACCAGAGTGGTCTGAAGTGACCAAAGTGGAAATATTTAAAGAGGGACTACGCCCCGAGGTTTTCAGCTGGGTAGCGCACAGAGATGACCCCGAAACGCTCCAGGGATGGATTCAACTAGCGGGGCGCGTTGAGTCCACCCTGGCCCAAGTGAAGCGCTTCAGGAGCAGCGGCGGCCAGCAAAGACCGGTGGCAAGAGGCCGAGGAGAAACGAGGAAGCAGGAAAGGTCCGGAGGGAGGCCGGGGATTCCCTCCAGAGGAGACGACAACAAACCTAAACCGGGATGCTTTGTGTGTGGGAAGACGGGCCATCGAGCAGCAGAATGTTGGGCACGGAAGGGGGAGCCACCAAAACCCTCAAAACCCAAGCCAGCAACCGGGAGGCGTGCGGAGGAGGAGGTGCAAGCCCCAGAATCTTCGGAAAAACTGGTGAGTCGGGACAAACGCATGATAGTAGTGCCAATCTGCATCTCGGGGCTAGAGAATCGGGCCACCTGCAAGGCATTCGTGGATTGTGGTTGTTCTAGGAACATTATAACTCCGGAACTAGCAGGAGCGCTGAAGTGCCAGCAGATGGCGCTTGACTCCCCAATTGCATTTTCGCAGCTAGATGGATCAGTTGCTGCTGGGGAAGTATCTACAAAGGAAATACGGGGGGTCCCATGTAAAATAGGCAAATGGGAAGGAAGAATATCCTTTGTGATAGCCCCTATTGCCGCATACCACGTAATATTAGGGATACCATGGCTCGAACAGGCTAATCCTGAAGTAGATTGGAGAGGAAAGAGCCTAGCATTTAAAGAACAGCAGACGCAATGGGAGATAAGCAAAATTGCAGAAGAGGAGGACGAGGGAGATGAAGCAGGTGAAATAGACCCACAGCTATTGCCACCTGAATACAGAGACTTTGTGGATGTTTTCAATCAGAAAGAAGCAAGTAAATTACCTCCCAAAAGGAATATAGAAGTAGAAATTGAAATAACCCCAGGAGCAAACTTACCAAAACCAAAAGTGTATCCCATGTCTGTGCAGGAGGAGGAATTGAGGAAATATATTGATAAAAACCTGGCGCGAGGCTTCATTAAGCCATCCAATTCTCCTCTCGGGGCCCCAGTGTTATTTAGGAGAAAGAAAGACAACTCCCTAAGATTGTGCATTGATTATCGAAATTTAAATGCAATTACTAAGGACAATAAATACCCTATGCCCTTAGTAAAGGATTTAATTACCGTATTGAAGAAAGGGAGCATATTTACTAAACTGGATTTAATTGAAGCATATCATAAATTAAGAATCAAACCGGAGGATACTTGGAAAACTGCATTTTCCTGCGCATTCGGCCATTTTGAATATAAAATTTTGCCTTTCGGATTAAAAAACGGAGGCGGTTGCTTTATGCAGCTTATAAATGAAATACTACACCCATTGTTGTACAGAGGGGTATTCATATTCCTTGATGATATCTTGATTGTGAGCGAAGATAAGGAAAAGCACGTGAAATTGGTCCGGGAAGTGTTGCAGAGACTAAGAGAAGCAAAGCTGTACGCAAAACTGTCCAAATGTGAATTTAATAAAACTCAAATTGACTTTCTGGGGTATCGGATATCTCCAGAAGGGTTAGCTATGGATCCAGCTAAAGTATCAGATGTAAAAGAATGGGGAGTGCCTCAAACAAGGAGGCAATTGCAATCATTTCTGGGGTTTGCAAATTTTTATAGATCCTTCATAAAAGGCTTCGCGCAGATAACCGCACCCCTTACTGAACTTTTAAAAACAAAAGGGAAAGGGGAGACAGCAAAAGTAAAAGCTCCTGGCGCCAAACTGAGTTGGACGCCAGAATGCCAAAAGGCATTTGAAACACTAAAAGAATGCTTCACAGAAGGACCCATCCTAAAACATCCAGATATCAGAAGCCCTTTCATAATCCATTGCGATGCCTCAGACTGTGCGTACGGGGCAGTACTATTGCAAAAAGATCAAAATGGGAACTTAAAACCCTGTGGATATTTGTCCCGGAAGTTCAGCGAAGCTGAAAAATGTTGGCCAATATGGGAAAAAGAGGCATTAGCCATATTAAAAGCCTTAGAATGCTGGCGACACTTCCTCGAAGGAAGCGGAATCCCATTTGAAATTTGGTCTGACCATAAGAACCTCCAGTATTTAAAGTCTCCTCGAAAATTGTCCCCCAAACAAATTAGATGGGCGCAATACTTCAGCAGGTTCGATTTCCAATTAAAATTTTTTCAAGGGAAGCAGAATGTCTTGGCAGATGCTCTTTCACGCATGCCTCAACACGAAGGCATAACCACAGCAAAAGAGGGGACAATATTCTCTGATAAACAATGGGGCTTAGCTGTCAGGACAAGAGCGCAAACCCAAAAGGAGAACACGGCTATTGTTGAACTCGACGGGGAAGATAATTGGGGAAACGAACTGAAACAGTCTTATGAAGGAGATCAGTGGATCGCATCCAACGCAGAAAAGGGGGAGCAGAAGGGGGGATTTTGGTTTGTTAACAAGAAACTGTATATCCCAGCAATATTAAGGATTAAGATTTTGCATCGTTTTCACAATAACCAGAGCGCTGGTCATACAGGAATTACAAAAACAACGAAGGCAATAGCAAAACATTGTTGGTGGCCAGGAATGAGGAAGGACATAAAGAATCATGTTGTTCAATGTGATGATTGTGCCAGAAATAAATCGAGAGGAGGGAAGCCTATGGGATTATTACAAACAGTAGCGGAACCTACCAGACCTTGGGAATGTGTAGCTATGGACTTTGTGGGGGAACTGCCGGTTAGCAAAGGACATCGTTATATTTGGACAGTATTAGACCTGTTTTCTAAACAGGCCCACTTTATAGCACTGACGAAACTACCATCGGCCGAGAAACTAGCTGAATTGTACATAAACCACATTTACAAACTGCATGGATGTCCCAGTAGAGTGGTCAGTGACAGAGGAGTACAATTCACAGCAAAATTTTGGGAAAAATTCTTGGAAATGCTAGGAGCAGAAAGGAGTCTAAGTTCTGCTTTTCACCCCATGACAAACGGGGCAGTAGAACGTACTCAGCAGACACTTGGGCAGTTCCTTCGAATGTACTCCAACATGAGACAAAATGACTGGTCTAGGTGGTTGGCTTTTGCAGAACTAGCTTTTAATTCGACTATACATTCAGCAACAAATAAAACCCCCTTTGAAGTAGTTTACGGGTATGAAATACAGCCTTTGCCCCAGTTGCCAAGATGGACAGAGAATGAGGAAACAGAGGCAGGAAAATGGAAAACGCAAATGCTAGAATGCTGGAGTCAAGTGACTGCATCCTTAAAGGAAGCACACAAAAAGTATAAAGCGTTCGCAGACAGAAAGAGGGTGGAAGGCGAAAAATTGGATAAAGGAGATCTAGTGTGGTTAAGTACCCAAAACATCAAATTGGGGCTACCTTCGAGAAAATTGGGCCCCAAATATATTGGACCATTCAGAATACAGGGTGTTATCAATGAAGTAACTTTCCAGTTGGCATTGCCAAAGAGTTTAGGGAAAATACACCCAGTATTCCATCGCAGCTTACTGAAAAAGTATATGGGGACTTTGGACAAAATGGACACATAGAGTTATTGTTTGATTTGTTTCAGGACTGTGATGAAAGAAGAACCGGAGAGGAGGACGAAGAAAACGAGGGCGCCATGTCATGGAGCCAAATCCCAGGGCTGGATTTCCAAGCCCTGAATCTGGCTTCATAACATAAAACAACCCTGCAAGCACCTGGCGGGAGAAGATAAAATGAGCCTGGGAACTCAGGGTTGAAAGTATAAACAATTATAATTGATGTAGTGTGTGGGAATGGTAGTAATGTGATCCGGAGGGTGGGGTTTGATGATGATATTTGCGTGTGCTATTACGTTGCATCAGAAGTGATAAAATTGAATGTATGTAAACATTAGGTCATTCTCGACTTTTCCAAAGTCATGTATTCTTCAATAAAGATTGGATTTGAGAGCAGCTATCTTTGATCTGCGTTCAGACTGATCCTTTGAAGTGAGCGTGACACTGGAATATATATGAAAACAATGAAAATGCAATGTCATCTCACCTGGTCATCCAGAACAAATAAGTTATAAATCAATACAGCTGTGCCGGGAGGAAAACTGATATTTCCCCTTACTGGACTCAGGTCTTCTTCCGGAGAATTTGGAACACCTTCCACCTATGAAAAAATATTGTGTCCCTTCAGTGATCATGTAGAATTCTTTCAACAATCAGCAACAACTTTCAGAAAGCAAGGTACTATACGCTATTACGACTGGATTTGTATTTATATTTAAGTTGAAAGAAAGATAAAAAATTAATTGTTTGGCTATTTATTTCTCACAACAAAAACAAAAACGTCATATTAAAATGAAAGCCAAGGAAACTTTAGTTGTTGTATTAAAAATAGAGCATTTCATTTGTTAATTATCAGAGTAAGAAGGAAAGTGAAACATTCAAAATAATCACAGCAAGAATGAAGATACATTTACAAGAAAAATTTTGTGCTTTCAATTTCTTCCAAACCTATATTAGAATTCTTAGAAATGCTTCTCCCTTCAATGTGTCCATACAGTAAAGTTGATAGTTATCTGCAGAGATTTCATGGGAACTGCAGATCTTGTCACGTCAGCTGAGAACTGGGAAAATAGTGCTTTTCTGGCTTGAATAGAAAGCTGTCGACTATGTTAGATTTTAATTGTGACCAGTTGTTTGCCACTTTCCCCCCATAAAATAAATATAAAATCTGAATACAGGTCTGAGCTACAATCTGAAGAATTAAATTAATCATCTCAATGTTAATAGGAATATTTGGAAGTAGTAGTTCCAGCACTGTCATCTTTATTATTAATCTATGCTTGTAGCATTCTAGTTTTTTAACTGTATTAAAATAATTAAAATAATGCCTTGAATCGCCATGCTATTTCTGCATACTTACCTCATAAATCACAGTGACAGTTCCATAGGTTCCTTTCTCCCTAACTAGAGTAAGAGGCACAGACTGATTCCTACCTCTGGGTTCATTCAGTGTGATTAAGGCAGGCTAAAATATGATGGGAGAGAAGCAACAGGCAGTCAGTTTCCAATGAAATGTTTCACAAAGACTGGAAAATATAGAGAACTATTACCATAGAAACACAAATTTCCTGAGACAAGTTCATCCTAACTGTGAACTGGACCACAGCAGTTATTCCATTTCTTTACAGCCAATTAGTCTGACTAATCAAACCGAAGAATGACAATAGATATAAATATTTTAAAATTTCACTGTTAAAAAAATCATGATTATTAGAAACAAACCAAAAGGGTTTATGTTACAATATTTGTACAGTTAAATTAGTCATTTTGCTAATCAGGTCGTTAAAGCTACTAATAATTATATAGCTGAAAGCCTTGCTAGACGTTTGTATATGTTATGCTGACTATTGGCTTGCCAAGCCCATGAATTTCATTGGCTAGGTAACAGAGAAATAGCTGTGTTGGTCTGTTGTAGGAAAACCAACAAGGAATTCTTGTGGTCCTTTAAAGCCTTCATCATCATGCTGGCACCTTTTGTATCTCCTCTTCCGCATTTTTTCTCTTTGTGTATTTGTAAGTGTGTATGCCTGTGCGTGATTACTGAGCTTACACTGTAAGCCTCTGCAGAAGTGGGCTGCAGTTCATGAAGGGCTTGGTCAGGTATATCTTGTTATTCTTTAAGATATTCTTAAATCAAAGTTCACTGAAAGACAAACCAATTTTAATAACAACTTTGGATATGAGTGGCAATAAATCATGGCTGCTATTTATTACATGTTGTTGTTGGTTGAGTAACACTTATTTGAAATGCTTGGAATTACAAGTGTTTTGGATTTTTTCAGATGTTAGAATACCTGTACTTGCAGATATATATATATATATATAGAGAGAGAGAGAGAGAGAGAGAGAGAGAGAGAGAGAGAGAGAGGGAGAGAGAGAGAAAGAGAGAAAACTGACATTCAATTATGTTTCATATGTGCCTTATACAAATACCTTGAAGATAATTTTTACATAATATTTGTAATAATTTTGTGTATGAAACAACATGTGTATACATTGAAGCATCAGAAAGCAAATGTGTCCCTGTCTCACCCACTCATGTGGACAATTAGGATTTTGGAGTATTTTGAATTTCAGAATTCAGTATCTATTTTTAAATTTTAATATTTAATTTTCAGATCCTTCAGGTAATAGACACTGTCATTAAATCTGTCCTGTAACACAAGTAATTACTATTATATTATTTGCTTAGCTCAGTACAGTACTTGTCAATGGGGCAAAATGTGTCTTCATACTCTCTGCCTCCTTCATCCATTTCATCCACTCTTTGCATCACTTATCTTCCAAAGAGCTCCTAATTGTTGAAAACTAACAAAGTGATGCAAAGGAACCTTGGAGGCCATAAAGGAATTATTCACAATTATTTCACAAGTGGATGCTTATACGGTTGTCTTTAACAATGAAATAGTTCACACATATACGCTTCTTAATTTATTTGTCAAACTAAAAGAGTGAAAAGATATACATTCTCTGAAAAAATGGTGCTACCCCCTGCATCCCCATGATCAGCTAATGTAGCTTGGGAGTTTATCCCCAAAGGCTTGCAGCAGGACAACAATTGCAGCAGGACAACAACATCTTTGCTTTAGATGTATCACATAGCATTGCTCCTTTCCCGCCGCTCTACCAGCGGGAAACAGCTTGTAAAGTGTTTCTTTTACAAGCACAAATAACCTGTTGATGGCCTCCTTTTGTAAAAGAAACAACTTCCAATGGTCTCCCACAAGGAGAGCAGCAGGAAAGGACTGACACCATAAGTCCAAGGAAAAGATGCTGTTGTCCTGTTGTAACTGCAATTTGCCACCTCATGTGATAAACTCCCTGGTCAGCTATTTCAGTGCACTTGGAATATATATCAGCCCTTTGGATGTTCTGTTAAGTGTTTCACCCTTGGGTTTGACATTTTCTAGTCCACGTGAAACATTATGTGATCTCTGCATAAGAAAACATTGGCTAATTTGGATTAATAGGGAAACCTTCTGTTCTATATTCTATAGACAATGGTGCAAAATTAAACAGAAGTAACTTATTTAAAATTAAGGACTTTCATATAACAGTGCAAATGAATAGTCTGAAGGCCCTGAACTGTTTTTTCTCAACTCCTTATGATGAGTAGGATGATGTTGTAAGTTATACATTTACTAGTCACCTGTTATACTTCATAGCTGAGAAACTTGCAAATGTCTTCAAATATTGCATTACATTAGACACCCTGGTTACCACTAACTAATTGCTCCATTGAGAGGAACGTTCTAATTTCAAAGAATTTATAAAAAACGAAAATGTACCATGTCAAAAGAGATAATTCCAAAGGCATTGTCATTTGATAAAATTGTCACAGTTACAACTCTTGGCAATCCAATTGTTACTCCTGGAAGCGGCTTCTAAAACAAATAAGACACACCATATACAAATGTGGAATGATAAACGCAAACGATATAGCCAACAAATAGGAAAATTGAATGAATCTAAATGAATGAAGCTAAATGAATCTTTCATAATGACACATTCCAGAAAAAGGTACTTATCAACTGAAAGTTCCCAAAGTTTAAGTGGAATTCAAATTCTATAGACACAGTCTGGGTAAATAGTGAAATGTGTAGCACAAACTCGGGAGATCATTAATCACTGGTTGGCAGTATTAATGATACCATGGCAATAAGGACATAGATGGGAAGTATGTACTGCTGTCAACCCCTAAGTATCTGAAGATCTTTTGATACTATTTACAACAGGGGCTGAAAATATATCACCTTCAAAATGTGGATGGATTGCAACTGCCACCACCACTAACATAGTACTGGTAAGGATGAGGGAGGATATGACCTGCAGTCTTAGAACATAAGGAGGCCCACATATTCTCCATTCATTCAGATGAAAATATAATGATCAAGGACTATCAATTATAAGGATGAAGAAAAAAAACAGAAAAGGATTCCTCATTTTAAATGTTGGATTGTTCTTTTTTGCACTACAAATAAGATATGTGAAGTGTGTATAGGAATGCATTAATTTTCAAACTATAGTTTGCCCCCCTCCCCAACAGTCTGAGGGACCGTGAACCAGCCCTTTGCTTTAAAAATTTGAGGACCTCTGACCTACATATTACTCTCCTCAGACCTTGAAGAAACAACCTCCAGCACTTGTTTACTCAACAAGACCACTCATATCCTCTAAATAACACTGGCCATTTCTGGCATATACTTTTGCATGCAGCCCTAAATCCACCCTTTGCTCACCAACACAAACATAGGGAAGATTCACATTCCATCTACCAAGGACACATCAGCAGTTCAATTTATTGGGGGGAAAGGTTCTTACCTGCAGTGTCAAATAAAACATGAATGTCTCATCAGCTTCTGGAAGATCATCATCACACACAGAAATGTACACAGTTCTATTTGTCTCAGCTTCAGATATGTATGCTGCTGCGTATGTATCGAAAAAGTCACCTGTATTTTCACCCTGAATCTGCAATACATGTGTATGTAAGAGTTTGTTAAGAGAGAACAATTGCATGAGAGTGCTACTCACTCTGCTACATTCTGTGCCATTATTAAAACAAACACCTTCATTGTTTCCAATAATATGTTTTATGTGTTTATATTGCATGGATTTTTTTGTGCTGGTATTTTGAAGAAATATTTCCCTCCTCAATTTGTCAAGATTAAATTATCTTGTCCACTCTTCTAAATCATACATCCACAGTTTAAAAGCTCACAATAAAGGTACAGTATTGGTATGAAGAAAAATTAAATTAGAAATATTCTTACCGCTACAATAGCTGTGATGTTCACAGGTTCTCCTGTCCTTTCGATAACAAGACGTATAACTGTTGTAGAAGTTTCATTAACTACAAATTCTGTTTGTCCAGTGAACTTTACTTCTGCTTCTCCTGAGACGAAAGTGATAGATGATGCTAAAAGGAGTGTAGCTACTAAACAGACAGAGGGCATCCCTGAAAAGAGGATAAAAAACTGAAATGTGGCCACAGTAATTAAGATGTTGCATAAGATCTATTCAATAATTGCCAATACTGTTATCACATTTCTAAAATTGTATCCATTTGGACAGGCTTGCACTGCATAGATGGCAGTGGTGGTGGGCTAGCGATGTAGTCATAATTGGAATGGCAGTTCTCCCTCTATGAATGTATCTTCCTCTATGAATCAGTTCGTAGATTAAGATCTTCCAGTGAGGTCCTGATTTCGGCCTCACTGGCCTCACAGGTGCAGCTGGTGGGGACGAGGGACAGGGCCTTCTTGGTGGTGACCCCATGGCTATGGAACCCCCTCCCAAGTGATATCAGGTCAGCCCCCTCCCTCGTGACCTTTAGGAGACAGCTAAAGACCTGGCTGTGGAACCAGGAGTTCAGCCCATCATAGGAATATTTAAAGTTAAAGTGAAAGTGGAAAGTGTAATGACCCAGGACTGTTTATGGACAATGGCTATGGATTTGTGTGATATATGGTGATATTTTATGTAATGTGTTTAAAAATGTTTAATGTTTTATTAGGGGAGGGTCAGCTTTGATGTTTTATACTGTTTTATTATTGTTGCCAACACTGTGAACTGCCGAGCCCCCTTTGGGGTTGAGAAGGGTGGTATATAAATACCGTAAATAAATAAATAAATCTAGCAAATGTATCTTTGTTCATCTGCATATGCAATTGTAAATCATGGGGGGAAGGGGGTGTCTGACTAGGGCTTTGCTTCCTCAAATGAAACATGGCACAGCACATAGTATATTCAAATAAGCTGGGCCAAATATAAGCTCACACATTTCAAGATAAAGAATGGGACTGCGATGAGGTCATTTAATTGGAAAGCCACTGTCCCTATGGGTTTTGAGTCTCTGTGCAGCATTAGACGGTGGCACAATTGGAAACACAATGCTTCTTCAACTGATCACATCAAGTAAGCTCTTATTCCTATGACTGCACAGGAAGGTGACCCACATTTATAATGTTACAAATTACCGTCTAAGAATTTGAAAATGCCATATTTTGATGGGGAACTTCTAAAATTGTGTGGTGGGGGGGGGGGGTAAAAAGTTTTTATCTCAAAGATAATTATTAATAAAAATATATTCTAATTTACCAAGTAGTTCCAATGGCTTCGAATGTAATATACAAATACTACCCTGAGGGTAAAATTGCAACTTGGACATAAAGTTTGTTCTATAAACCATGTAAACTTTGTAAACTTTGAACCAATCTCTCGGTTTGTATACTACAGGCATGATCTATGATGGGTTAAGGGTGTTGTTGACCTTTTAGCTTCAGCTGTTATCTTGTCAAGACTGACCAAGTATCTTACCACGGGGTGTGCTTCTAGTAAACAATCCTGAGAATATGATCCTTATGGAGCAAGTTAACAGCGTTTAGAGTTACCTGAATTCTATTACCTTTGCGAAGGGGCATTCTAAAACTATAAAGTTACTCCTGTGGAACAAGAGAAGTCTAATATTCATATCATCAATTATTCAGTTAGCATGAATTCTTCCTTATTATTTTTTATTTGTACAACAATTATTTGGCACAAAACTGCCAGAAAAAGTATATTAAAGTAACTTTTCAAACAACTGCCTTCTAAACCAATTTAACTAAGGATAGTGTTTTCAAAAATTGATCTGGATAAACAGCAGAATGTGTTTCAAGTGTCACACAACATCAAATGGTTTTGCTTATAAATTATTTCCCCTAATTCATATGCCCCAGGGTCTTCTTTTAAATGACCTCATTTTATGTATGCATTGCTTGTTCGCAAATAAACTGAGAATAGCTATTTTGATAGAAATAATTATCCCACAACAACTCTTCTCACGGAGGAGGTAAAATGATGCTTGTGAGTTTGTAAATGAATCCTTTTGTAGGTCTTACATTAGGACTGGAGCATAGAATATATTTCTTTGAATATTCTATGTATACTTTGACAGGAAATGAGAAAAGAGTTTAATTACTATCTTTACCATTACAGCATCTTGCATACTCAACCGTTAAGCACTCCCTGTAAAAATAAGTTTTAGGGATTCCTTTTGTAAACTAGATACCGTGATTCATCCTAAACTTGATTGAAGTCATATCTACACCATGCAGGTTCTTCAGCCCCAAATTAAGCATGTCCCTGGTGAATTCAGGGCCAAAGTCCATCACATCCACATTCTGACTCATCACCTTGTCCCCATGTCACCACCACTGCTCCTTGCTGGTCATGGAGCTCCCTGTGAACACCTGGAAGTTGCCTGTCAAATTTGCAATCAGAAAGGAGGACACCCCATTCTGGCGTCCACAGATGCAACAGCAATAACAAGGCACTTGCAGGCAGTTTCATGGCTGGCAAGGAGTGGCAACAACATGGGAATGTTGCTGCTTAGTATTTGTCTAGACAGTGAATTGGGCTGAAACTGTTGTAATCCAGCTATACCAATGGTTGCAAACCCCTTAGATACTCTGAAGTTTCCTGCACAGAAGAAGTGAGGGATGACCCTGATGTATGTCTTTCAAAGACAATGGCAGTAGCACCATAGCCAATTCTTATTAATATTGTACAGAAGCAGAAATGCTAAACCTCCTCCTCCTCCTGATGATCTTTTTATCAAGTAAACCCTTTAACGAGACAATCCAAAATGAAACAAGAGATAGTGAAAAAAGATGAAACTCTCGGGTGCTCAACCACCTACTAGGTTACAACAAAAAAAAAACTATTCTGAGTAATGTTGTAGCTAATGACACAACTGGACTCAGGTCATGCTGTTGGCATGTTGGCTTATAGGTGAAAGGAAAGTTTGAAGGTACACAACACATATTAAATGAACATAATGTGAGAAGCATGAATCAGGAGAATTAGACATGGTCAATAAGAAATGGAATACATGAACATTGAAATATTTGGGGTGAATAAGCTAAATTGGACAGGAAGGGACATACAGAGTCCAATAATTGCAGTGTTTTACTCAGAAAATGAAAATGTTAGGAGAAATGGAGTAGAATTTATAGCAAGGATAGATGAAGCAAAACAAAGAATATGACTGCTATCAATAAGAATTCAGAGGAAACCCTTCAATATAACTATAACCCAAGATTATTTTCCAACTACAGAGACAGAAAAATTGAAAGATTCTGTGTTGGGGTCCAGGAGGAAACTGATCATACATCAAAACAGGACTTCTTTTCAATCACTGGTGACTGGAATGCAAAGGCAGGAAACAGCAAAATCAAAGTTTACACAGGCCAACAAAAAAAAAAATCTTGGTGTCTTGATTTTTAGGCCTGTTCCTGGGGTTATTTATGGCAGGAAATTGCATTTGATAGATCACATCAGCTCTAGTTTCTTAGATGTGATTATCATGGTTGTTTATGGGAGAGCAGATGACAACCGGTAGATGGTATGTGTTCTGTATCTGAAATACTAGAGCTGATAGAAGAAAACTGGTGCCATTTTTTGAATCAGCAGTTCAAACATACCCAGAAACAGGGCTGACATTTGAAGCACCAAAATGTATGTTGGCCAGTGTTATAAGACAACTTGGTCTAGGATGGTCTAGGAAATGAAGCAAGAGAGTGAATGGCTGGATTTTCTAAGGCCAACAGTTTGTTTATTATACATTCTTCAAGCAACTCAGGAGATGGTTGTATACATGGACATCATCTGATGGCTGATACAGAAATCAGATCGACTACATAATTGGAAGAGAAGAAGGAGAAATCCCAATCTTTCTGCAAGAACTAGACCATGAACAGATTGTGGCATAGGCCATGAGCCAATCATATCAAAAATTAGACTAAAGAAATTTTCTAAAGGATCCATCATGTCAAAAACAACTTGAAGAACATCCATGTAGAGTTTAAAGATAATGTAAAATTAGGTTTCTCATCATGATTAACACAGATTGTAGGAAAGCCTTTGTGTATATCTTGGAAAATTTTGCATCACTCTTTTAAAAATTGGTATACCACAACATTAGACTAGCCACCTATATTCAGGACAAGAGACTAACATAAGGACAGAACACAAAGAAATTGAATGTTTTCGAATTTTCAACAGGATCTGGCAAAGTTGTGTTTTATTACCCCATATCTGTTCAACTTGTGTATTAAATACATCATATGTAAAGCAGGATTACACTCAGAATAAGGAGTTGTGAAAATTGTAGGAAGGAACATCAAAAATATAATATACCAGTATGCCAATGACACAGTACCACAATAAGAAAATGGAGAAGACTTGAAAGGATGACTAAGGAAATTCAAAGAAGAAATTGCAAAAGCAGGTTTACAATTGAACCTTAAGGGGAAAAAATAATGACCACAAAGGACTGACATAATTTAAAAACACTTCAAAGTTTTTCATACATTGGAGCAATCATGAATCTGAATCGAGGCTGCAATCAAGAAATCAGAAGACAACTAGGACTTGGAAAGACAGCTCTAAAGGAACTGGAAAAAATCCCAAAGTTTCAAGATAAATTGCTTAATACTAAAATTATGATTTTCCATGCTATCATTTTTCCAATTTCTATATATGGTTATGAAACTTAGACAGAGAAGAAAGTTGATAGGAACAAAAATAAACTCATTTTAAATGTGGTGCTGGAGAAGAGTTCTACAGATCCTGTGGGCAGCTAAAAAGACAATTGAATAGGTACGTCAAGAGTAAATCAAGTTTGATCTCTCATGAGAAACCAAAATTGCTAAACTGCTTCATTACTTTAGATGTATTATAACAAGACCTGATTCACTATAAAAGACAATGATGCTTGGTAAGGTAGAAGACAATAAGCAAAGAGGAATATCATATTACACATGGATAGACTCAATCAAGGAAGTTACAGCCATGACTCTGCAAGACTTAGGCAGGACTGTTGATTTGGAGGTCTCTCATTCATATGGTTGACATAAGTCAAAGTTGATTTGGTGGCAGTCAACAATAAATATATATTACTAAACTAAATGAGAAGTTATTAAAGCATACATTATGATGGTCAGATTTGCCTTTTCTAGGAACAGAGTTAACATACCAGATAAAGTTGGACAAAGTAATGCCTCCAAAAAATGGCTATCTATAACTAACAGATATACTAATAGGATTGTCAACTGCAGGATATAATGCATACAATAAAAATATTGCTAAAAGGAATAAGAACAACACGCAGTTCATCTATTAGAACGTCTGCATTAAACATTTAAAATCAGATGAAATAATTATTGCATCTCATTCTCTATACCATTATAGTGCATCTAGGTCTCCCACTGTTTTTCCATTATGGAGCAAGGATTCGAATCCTGGTCTCCCAGAGTACTGGTGCAGCATTCAAACCACTACCCCATGGTGGCTCTCTGCTTTCATTTGTACCTAATTTTTATAACATTGTAACCCTCTTTGCATCCTTGTGTGGAAGAAAGGTAGATTATAAATCAAATATGTCATTTAGCACATTCTGCTATTTGATTTCAAATAATCTACATCTGAACAATCTAGAACAGGGGTCCCCAAACTAAGGCCCAGGGGCCACATGCGGCCCATTAAAGCCATTTATTCGGCCCCCACAACAATGGCTCCATCCTCCTCCGCAGAGGAAGGTGCATGCGCTGCGAGGGAGGAGGGAAAGGCACGCACCTTTCCCGCCTCCTCCCTCACCTGGTGCATGTCTTCCAAAGCTTTGCTTGTTTATAATGGTATTTTAATTATTATTTCATTAATAATTAATTATTAAAGGATGCTTTGCTAGTGCTTTTGGTGCACAAAGGCAGAAGGAGGTTGGACTAAACGGCCCTAAGGGTCTCTTTCCAACCCTCTTTGTTGTTACTATTATTATTGACACAAAGACAGAGTATGACACAGCAAATGAGATATATATGCAGGATTTCCTATCACAAAATCACAAGTCGAACACTTCTTAAGTGTTAAGGACTGTGTGATGTATTATAATTATTAACAACATTGAGGCTGGGTGGCCATCTGTCAGGGGTGCTTTGCTTGTGCTTTTGGTGCACAAAGGCAGAAGAGGGTTGGACTAAATGGCCCAAGGGGTCTCTTCCAACCCTCTTTATTATTTTTATTATGATTATGATTGTGATTAACATTGAGGCTGTATTTATTCCTGTTTGGTTTTTTTAAAAAAAACATCAAAATAAGATATCTGCGGTGTGCATAGGAATTTGTTCATAGTTTTTTAGAAAACTATAATCCGGCCCTCCAACAGTCTGAGGGACTGTGAACTGGCCCCTGTTTAAAAAGTTTGGGGACCCCTGATCTAGAATATCACTTCTTTGTTCCAGAACTTGACAATATCATATTAAACACCACAAATACACTAATGTTTTTTGAAGGGAAGGATGTGAAAGTATAACAAAGTTACACTTCAAAAGTAATAGTAATTAATACTTGTAATCTCTTTAATTACTCCTATGGATCATTTACAAATTTTGTTAGAATTGTTCAGGTAGTGTGTAATTTTTGTTTTAATCCTATGATTTTTTTCTTTCTCAAAAATATAAGGGGAAATAATGACAAAACAATAAGTTAATGTAACAACAAGTTGATTTTGCATCATTTTAAAAGATGAAAGATTTATACAATTTGAAGAGAAACCATTGTACAAGTGCACTTTTGAAGTTATTGTAATAATATCAAAAATAATTATGTTTTAAAAACAACTATCTAAACTCTATTTATGACCTACATAATTGAAGAATTTACACTGAAGGAAGACATAAAACAGCTGAGTCATAGGTGTTATTAACCTTAACTGTTCATGCCAGTGGTGGAACATTTTAATGACTGTTATATTCGACCAAATCATCAAAAATTAATAGAATCTTTTTTAGCTAATACAAATTTCTTTGAATTTTCAGACTTCTCCCAGGGTATATAGTAAGTTTGAAGTGCAGTTGGTCAATTTCTTTCTTGTCATAATTTCTGCATATTTCTGCCTCATTTAGAGGTATGTTTTGTTCTAGTATTTAAATATAATCTCCAGAGGAAAACATACTTTTGAAATGGCTAGTGTAAATTATAGCAACATGTGACACTCCTGAAAGCGTATAGTTTCCAATCCTGTCTAGACATATTTATTTAAATGATTTTCATGATCAGAAAAAAGAGATACACACTGCCTCTTGGATGGTAGGTACTACTGACAAATTCTCTGTGAGGAGCAGTAACTTCTCCCATGCTCCAGTTACTCCTCCAACATGCTGAGAAAAATTAAGGCTTGGAGGATAAACATTCTTGCTGTTGCTATGATTTCTAGTTGCTTACAAACTCTATCATAGGATGATTCACAAAAGGAAAACAATGCTTCCTCAATTCCAAATATCTATGAGCAATGATCCAGCACTGCAGAAAACACAGTAGGCTATTTTTCTACTTGGTTCTGTAGAAGAAGAAAAATGTGCATTTCAATTCTATCAGTGAAGCTATCTTATCTTTTTTATTGTTTGTTTACCATTTGAATTCAGCTCTCACATTTGTTCAGTCTAATGTTATAATGTTCAAGTCAACAAAAAATCAATATCTTGCCTTTCTGAAAGAAATGCTGCCCTGAAAAATATGGAATAGAAGACGTTCCCCATTGTTATCTTTTCTTTTGGCACCAGGATTTTTTTTAAAAAAAGAAAAGCTTGGAATGAGGGCCACAATTTAATAACCACAATGATAATCATAATAGTTCTCTTATTAGTTGAGTATTTTGCTTTCCTTGCCCTGGAGCTCAAGACAAGGAAACCTCTTTGCTGATTAGTTATTTAAGAGCAGTAACAATAACCGGGCTGGAGAGAAAGGTGCTTTGAGAGGATTACACAAGGGCGAGTTCTCAACAGCACCAAGCTGAGGAAAGCAAATTACAGACCCCAAGTACTTCATTGCATGTAACCAAACTGGCTGGTTGAAATGCTAATTGCCTTTCAGAAACGCTCAAGGCAGACAGGGAGACTTGGGCTTCATGGGAATTACATGGGAATTACAGGTTTTTTCCCCCTCCTCTTCCACTTCTGTACCATTGTCTTGTGGAGAATGATGCAAAATGCATTCAGAAAGGTCGCTCTTGTCCTAACTTTCCAATATGTGAGAAATTTCCAAAGCTCTGGCCTGTAGTTCACATTGCTTCGGTCTGCCAAATATATAACAGATGGCTGAATTAAGGCCATGTTAAATCCCTGCTAAAGCTTGAAACAGTTGTACACAAGGCCAACTTATAGAGGTAACAACTGAGAAAAATACAGACAGTTTCTTGGATCAAATGAGACACCAAGCAGAAAAAAAATAAACCAATAGTAATGTAAATCCAGCAGATAGAGAATGGCTTTTTAAAAAAAGAAATCCTTTAACTCAGAACTCTTTTATTATATCAATTGGAATGAAACCAATCACAGAAATATACATTAAAAACACAGCGCATACGAAGATTGTCATTTGCAATTAGCTTATCCTCCTATTTAGTAATTGTCATATGCATTCGATATTTCAATTTATTAGAAGAAGGTGATTGTTATATTGGAATCATAGTGAAGAAAGAAGAATGATTTTTATGCATAAGTTTGACTGGTGTACTGAGATTCACACTAGTTTTGCTAGTATGTCATAATCCCATCCATCAAAGTATGTTGTTACTCTCTTTTTTCTCTATTAGCTGTAACCTTTCAAAACTCCACTTTTTAGTTTGTTTTATTTAATGCAGGAGGTACTACTCATTCACAGCCAGTTATCCTGAACCTTTTATCCTTTCTTCCCACTTCTCCCAGCATCATATACATTTCTAAACTAGGATATTAATTTTATGATGGGTCCAACACAGGAATTGTGTTGGAACCCATATTAGTTATATCTAGCTTGTTGGCAAATTATTTCCAATTGTTGTATGACATCCTTTCAACTATAGTGGCAGAATGATCCACCACAGTCATTCAGATTTGACAGTCATTCCTTCTGCCTTATGGAAGTTATATTCATCATTGAGTAAACAGGCATTTATCTTATTATACTTCAAAGCCAATTTCAAAATAGAAATAGAAATGCCTAAATAAATGCTTGAAATTAAATTATATTCTCTCGATATGAAGAGAAAAAACTCTCAGGCTAACTTTTCTGTCTCGTCTGACACTGGTAAAAATAAATAGATAAACCTATGGCTGCAGTCCTGTACCAACTGACCTGGGGTAAGCCCTATTGAACTCAACTGATCTTGTTTCTGAATTAGACATGCGTGGGATTGTACTACAAATCAGTTCAAAGATAGTACTTCAGAAATAAGCAAAGCCTTCTCACACATAGATAAACTCACACATGACTATATGTTTAGTAATTTGTAAGTGGACTGCACATAACATGAGGTTTAATATACAATGTCATTTTTTTATCTTACAGATCTTGCATATTTTTCTGACTTAAAGAAAAGTTTGTGCAATACAACCCATAATGATTAAGATGAAATGTATTTTCTAAATTTATACCAAACACTTCAAAATTCAACGAAACTCAGTCAAAATTCAGTCAAAAACTTAACAAACATATTTCCACAAATATAATTTGAGCACATGACTACAGTGCTAGCTCTTCTAACCTAAGTAGACATTTTAATCAAATAATAAAATATGCATGTAACAAAAATACATTTGGCACACACCTGGTTTAAAAACATCACATTAAAATTTCTCAGGAATTTTGTCAATCCACAAGTTATTTAAACGTTTCCAGCAAATCTGAGGAAATGTGTTCTGTACACCAATCTATGTCATGTTAAACATTTTCATATTTCATTTTAACACATTTATTAATGTTTGCTGTTTTGACTTTAAAAATCACTTTACTTCGGTTTCACTAAGCCCCCAATGTCATCTATATGAACAAAAAGTGCAGAAAGTCTTACCCAAGATTTACATTTTATTAGGCACATTCCAATGTTAGTGAAATCTTCTAGAGATTCCCATATAAATTTAAATACTATTTGCAAATTCCTAAAAATATGTGTTTTGAAAACTAGAAACGGTGCTAGCATTAAGTATTTTTCACATGTGTGGGTTTTTTAATCAAGGGGAGGTTTAACACAGTGCCCATTATAAATATAATTTAGGGCACATGGTGAGGAGCTTGCCATCTTACTAGGTTAAACCTGAACCCACAATTGAAATAACAGATGAGTGTCACATTCAAGATGAAATATGAAACTATCTATATTGGAATGGCTGAGTACATCTTCAAAGTTCCACTTTTAAAAAGAATTATTAAAAATTATTCTTTTGCATAATAAAATATTTCAGCACCAGAGCCTACTTCATTCTTTTCATGGCTATGACTGTACCATGATGTAAGTAAGTTTAAATTAAATATTTCTTTGCTATATTTCAGAATCCGGTGTATCATTGTTACCATTAAACTGGACAGTGGGAAAGAAGTTATTTCGACAACACAAAGAAGTTATTTCTTTTTTTAAAAAAATCAGGTTGAGAAGTTTTTGAGTGTTGGTCTACAACTCTGCAGACCAGGGTTCAAATTCCCTGCTCTGCCTTGAAAACCCACTGGATGACCTTGGATAAGTCACACATTCTCAGCCTCAGAAAACCTCATTGTACAATTTGCCTTTGGGTTGCATGAAGGTACACAACAATAAACACATGACAATTGAAAGAGGTGATTGGTTAAAACCAGTAAGTTCAGGCAAGGTCTAAAATTATCATGCTCTGTACATTGCTCATCTCTAAGCTTTGTCTCTTTGAAAAAAATGTCCTGTTATATACTGCAGAAGATTGTTAAAAATTGAAGTCTATGTGGAGTATAGAAAGGATGACCTTTAGGGATTGCCTTGATTCTAATATTTAGCATTTGTTTCTATTTATCAAATATGTGGGTGTGACTCCTAAAATGTCTCAGAGAGGGATGGGTAGGAGGGTCTTTCTATGGAAACGGTCTTTCATAGGAAACCTCCTTAGACAAATGTATTAGTCTTAAAAGCTTCTCCACTCCCTTCGCTTCTTTTTATATGCTTAAAAAGTGGATGTTGCAACAGCCATGTTTATCTGGCTTCTGCAATAATACCTTAAAATGCACATGAGACCCACTGGTCTAGTAATGATGCATACTACTGCCATGTAAAACACTCTTAGGAATAAAATAAGTTTCTGTTTACTTAGGCCCGTCCACACAGCTGTATAAAATCCACATTGAACTGGATTATATGGCAGTGTGGACTCTGATAATCCAGTTCAAAGCAGACATTGTAGATTATCTGCCTTAATAGAGGCCCCAGTGGCACAATGGGTTAAACCCTTGTTCCAGCAGTGTGATCGACAGGTCACTGGCTCAAAACCGGGGAGAGCAGGTGAGCTCCCATCTGTCAGCAGTAGCTCCCCATGTAGGGACATGAGAGAAGCCTCCCACAGGATGGTAAAACATCGAACATCAGGGTGTCCCCCTGGGCAACGTCCTTGCAGATGGCCAATTCTCTCACACCAGAAGTGACTTGTGATTTCTCAAGTCACTCCTGACATGGGGAAAAAAATCTGCCTTGATATTCTGGGTTATATGGCTGTGTGGAAGGGCCCTTAGATGTTGTCTTTAATCTGTTGAGTTTACAAGTAAAGCAAAAGAAGCACTTAGTTTAAACCAGTTGGGTTTTTTTAAATCTGTATCCCCAAAACACTGTCTAAGTATACAGAATTTTGATAGGGGTGAGTGTGAAAGGGAGATCTTTAAATTCTGTCTTTAAAGAGAAAGAAAGGTAAGAATAATGGCAATTCTTCCGGCTAAAGTATCTGTTTCTTTCCCAAGAAGCCAAACTGCAAAATATGAAGTTTGCTTTGCCTTGGGTCCCTTACAGAAAGATTGGGAGGCTAGTGTGGTGGAGTGGTTTGGACGTGGACTAGCTCACTGGGGGCCCTTTCACACAGCCATATAATTCAGAATATCAAGGCAGAAAATCCCACAATATCTGCTTTGAACTGGGTTATCTGAGTCCACACTGCCATATATTCCAGTCCAAAGCAGATAATGTGTGATTTTATTCAGATGTGTGAAAGAGGCCTGAGAGACCTGGTTTCAATACTCACTTGGTCACAGAAAGCCACTGAGTGACCTTGGGCAAGTCATACTCTCTGGGCTCCAGAGGAGAAGACAAGGGCAACACTCCCCCACCCCACCCCCAACAAATACTGCCAAGAAAACCTGGCAATTGGGTCACTTTTGGGTTGCGTTAAGTCATATATGACTTGAAGGAGCACAATGAAAACCAATAAGAATACCAACAACAGCACAGGCAGGCAGGCAGGCAACCCTGGTCCCTGTTGCAAAGCCAGGATACTTTCTGAAGCAAAACGAGGAATAGTGAACCAGAAAGGGCTTCCTTCCCATCGTGAGGCTGGAAAAGGAGCGGAGGGAAACTTCGCATCACTTTCTTCCTCGGAAGGAAGGAAGGAAGGAAGGAAGGAAGGAAGGAAGGAAGGAAGGAAGGAAGGAAGGAAGGAAGGAAGGAAGGAAGGAAGGAAGGAAGGAAGGAAGGAAAGAAAACGAGGGAGGAAGAAGAGGATGGGGAAGAGGATAGGGAGGAGGATGAGAGGAAGGAAGGAAGAAGAAAAAAGAAAAGGAAAAAGGCAAAAAATGAGGAAGAAAATGGGGAAAAGAAGGAGGACGGAGGGGTAAAGAAAAGAAGAGGAAAGAAGAAGAAAAGGCAAAGAGAAGGAAGGCAGAAAGAAGAATATTCATTTTACGATGTTATCTGATGTGTTGGGCTTGGCCCCATGTGAGCCGCTCCGAGTCCCCGATGGGGAGATGGAGGCGGCATCCAAAAATAAAGTTATTATTATTATTGTATGACACAGCAAACAAGATAGATATGCTGGATTTCGTTTCACAAAATCACAAGTCGAACACTTCCCAAGTGTGTGATGTGATTATTATTATTATTATTATTATTATTATTATTATTATTATTATTATTATTATTATTATGATGAAGCAAAGAAGGGATGAAGGAAGGTCGCTTGTCAGCAACAGGTGCCTTTGCAGAGAGAGGAGAGACGGAAGGGAAGAAAGCGGGGATGAAAGAGGGAAGGGATGAGAAGGGAAGGTGCGGGGGGGAGAGAGAGAACAGGTAGCAAGGGCACCTACCTGGACCCGGGGACGTGGACATGAGCGCCCCGCCGCCTGGCTCGCCAACCCGCCTGCCGCCCGCCCGCTGGCTGGCTCGCTGGCTGCCTGCCTCCCCCTCCTGGCCCACGTCTCCTCCCTCCCTCCCTCCCTCCACGGCCGGCGCTCCTCTTTGCTGCGACCAACGGGATCCTCCTCTTCTTCCTCCTCCTCCTCCTCCTCCTCCTGGGAGAGGACAAGAGGCCAGCCAGCTGTCCGTCCCTTCCTGGGCAACCTAATTGCTCCGACAAAAAGCTGGCTAAATGAATGGCAAAGAAGTGAGATACGAGCTCTCTCTGGGAAACAAGGTTGCCACTGGATTGCTGTGAGTTTTCCAGAATGTATGTCCATTTTCCAGAAGTATTCTCTCCTGACGTTTCGCCCACATCTATGGCAAGCATCCACAAAGGCTGTCAGGTCTGTTGGAAAGTAGGCCAGTGAGGTTTATATATTTGTGGAAGGTCCAGGGTGGGAGAACGAACTCTCGTCTATTTGAGGCAAGTGTGCATGTTGCAATTAATCACTTTGATTAGCATTGAATAGCCTTACAACTTCAAAGCCTGGCTGTTTCTTTCCTGTGATAATCCTTTGTTGGGAGGTGTTAACTGGCCCTGATTGTTTCTTGTCTGGAATTCTCCTATCTTCTGAATGCTCATCGTTATTTACTGTACGGATTTTAGAGGGTTTTTTTAAATACTGGAAGACAGATTTTGTTCATTTTCAACAGAAAGGAGGAAACCATGAAAAAGAACAAAATCTGGCTACCAGTATTTAAAAAAAACCCTAGAATCAGGACAGTAAATAAAGAGCAACACTCAAAAAAACAAGAATTCCAGACAGGAAACAACCAGGGCCAGTTAACATCTCCCAACAAAGGGTTCCCCCAGGCAAGAATCAGCCAGGCTTTGAAGCTGCAAGGCTATTCAGTGGTAATCAAGGTGGCCAATTGCAACATTTACACTTGCCTGAAACAGACAAGAGTTCTTTCTCCTGCCCTGAACCTTCCACAGATATATAAACCTCACTGGCCTACTTTCCAACAGACCAGACAACCTTTGTGGATGCTTGCCATAGATATGGGTGAAACGTCAGGAGAGAATACCTTTGTGTTTATCCACTAGAATTCTGGGGACCAGGATTCAAATCCCTGCTCATCCCCATAAACTACACTGGATGACATTGGATGAGTCACACTTTCTCAGCCTCAGTTGACGGCGGTACACTGGGGTCTACAGGCCAATGGATACTCCACCATCAGATGAGCTGCAAGGCTAGGAAAAAGCCACAAGTGTAAAGACAAAGATCCACCCAGAGGAAAAGTGTTCTTATCATACATCCAGGGAACCACTGACCGCATAGGGAAGCTGATGAAGAAACACAACCTACAAACTATCTATGACCCACTAAGAAAACCCAACCAATGCTACGTTCAGCAAAGGACAAGAGGGATCCTCTCACCTCTGCAGGAGTCTACCGTATACCATGCAGTTGTGGACAAGTCTAACACAGCAACCCAGTGATTACGGTCATGAAAGCCTTCGACAACTGCTCAGTTTGTTTGTTTGTTTTCAAGCTCTGCCTTTTCCCCTTTTACTGGCATGGCATGAATGGAGACAGAAGGGAAGGAGGAACTTTAGAGAATAATGTAGGCTGAGGGAACAAGCTTAGAGAAGGAAAGAGTGACTAGCCGTTTGATCCCAATAGATTCTCCACTAACAATCACAGTAGTAGTAAAAAGGACCACAGTGTATTGTGCAGCAAGTTCTCTTCCCTCATTTCAGAAGCCATGGCACGAGACCAAAAAGGTGGTGTAAGATCCAAGGGAACAGTGCATGGGTGGTCCTGAGAAAAGATGCCATGAAGTTGCACCCTGAACAGTCTCATAAATACATTAAATCACAGTACAAAAGTACTACAGTCAGCACTCTATATGCATGAGTTCTGCACCCATGGATTCAACCAACCATGGCTCAAAATGTATTTTTTAATTCTTAAAAGCAAACCTTGATTTTGCCATATATTGAGCCCTACACTGATCTGTAGACATACCCTGTTGTAGTCCCCTGTGATTTCATAGATCCCCAGGCTATCTCCAGCATTCATTTAATTTGTCCACCATGTAATACAAGGAATGCCATTTTACCACACCACTGCATATAATGTGACATGAGCTTATCCACAGATTTTGGAATCCATTGAGAGAGCTGTAACCAGTCAATAGTGGATACTGAGGGCTCACTGGATATCAATAAAGCTGTATGTTGGTATTAATCTATATATATATAAGGGTAATGAAATTTCAGCCTAGGACAAAACAACAAAACTACACATCCCAGAAACACTAAACTTGGCAGCACAACACCTCATCCATGCCTCTACGTTCATACAACAAAAAGCTCCAGCTACTCCAGAAAACGGCCAGGCTTTGAGACTGCAAGGCTATTCACTGCTATTCCACCTGGCCAACAAAGGATTCCCATAAGCCACAGCAACGCGTGGCCGGGCAAAGCTAGTAATATATACAGGGAGAGGGCTGGAATAAATAGCTTTGTGTGTTGACAGCATCATATAACACATATGGAAAAATTATTAAAAGTACTGTATTAGAATGTTTCAACCGACTGTAAAACTGTGAGGCATGAACCATGTCTTGCACAATGGTGCCTTATGTCCTTGGGGCCTATTCTAATGGTGGACAGACCAGGGACAAAAGGACCAGGGTGAAAAGGGTTACTCCAAAAATATCATAATTGAGAGGCAAGAAGAACCTGATACAAATGCAGGGAGATCACCAAACGATTCAATATGGGGATCACAACCAGACACAGTGAAGACATCTGCCCTTGTGCTTTGCTACTCTGCTGCTGAATATGTATACCCTGTGTGGAATACATCTCACCACGTTAAAACAGCGCCCTACACCGCTGATAAAATTATACTATTTAGCCAGTATTGCACCCCCTGACACCTGTCAGGAAGTAGCATCCAGTAATGAAAGGACCAAGGCATTGACATCTCCTGCACATCCTCTGTTCGGATATCAGCCAGCATGCCAATGCCTTAGATCAAGAAATAGCTTTCTAAAATCTACCTCTGTAATCTCAGGAACACTTCAGCAAGCGAGACCCCAAAAGTGGCAGGTTGAAACCTGGAACCTCAATCAGTGGCTGACGCTGGATGAGAGACTCCCTCCTGGGCACACAGAAGACTGGGCGACTTGGAAGGCGCTGAACAGACTGCACTCTGGCACCACGAGATGCAGAGCCAACCTTAAGAAATGAGGCGACAAAGTGGAGTCCACGACATACGAGTGTGAAGAAGAGCATACAACAGACCACCTACTACTCAATGCATGTTGAGCTTTAATTGCACAGTATGTACTTTGAAAGTAGTAGTTACACTCCAGAAATTTCATTTTTGTGGTTGACACAAACTATGTTGAACTGGTTGAGACTCTATGAGGCAGGCCCGTAGCCAGGATTTTGATTTGTGGGGGGGGGGGGGGGGGGCTGAGTCTGGGTGGGAGAGGATCTACCCTAGCAAACCTTTTGTATAGTTATCCCAATACCCAGGGCCGTAGCCAGAAAAAAAATTCGGGGGGGGGGGGGTTTGAAAATTTCAAGGGGGGGGGTTTGAACCCCTAGCACCCCCCACCCCCGCTACAAACCTATCAATATCTGCTTGAGGTACTGCCTGGAGGGACTCTTAATGTTTTGCTTCTCATAGATTTAGCATGGGGATTTGGTTAACCAGTTAAAATTCATGAGTAAACCAGGGTTTTTTTTATAACCTGAAAAATTTCGGGGGGGGGGGGGTTGAACCCTTAACCCCCCCCCCCTCGCTACAGGCCTGCCAATACCCCCATGCATATGGGATATATTGAGCATGGTGATCAGATCATGATATGAATAAATGTAACAGTTAAAATAATAAATGTAAGGCCTTCTCGCGGACCTCTGAGAATTTCGGGGGGGGGGGGGGCTGAAGCCCCTCAAGCCCCCCCCCCCCCCCCCGGCTACATGCCTGCTATGAGGTATTCATTAAAAAACTATAGAAAATGTGCTGCAGGATGCCCTTCAAAAACAAAGTTTTTCCAGTTTAATACACTTTTCCCATGTTTTTATGATAGAACCAATTTGGAAATGACACTTATAACCCAAGAACAAAAATTGTGTTACATAGTGTAATCAATGGTCCAACTGCATGGTAGGCAGCTTTTAATGTTTCTTCCTTCCTGTTTCTGACAATCTTTTTTTCATCCTCATATATATTGATATCAAAATATCAAACTTCCAAAATATTTTTAAATAATTTTAATAATTTGTATTTAATTATAGCTAGTTGTTTTTATCTCTGTTATATATAACTTAGGAATGTAGAATTGGAACAAAAGCCCTCCTAATCCAGTGTCCTTTTTCCAGTAATGGGCAATCATATAATATTACGGTAACAAGCAAACAAGTGGGCATGAAAGCAGTAATCCATGCCTATTGCTTGTTTCCAATTTATGGCATTCAAATACATGCCACCTCTGAATTGGGCACTGCAAGTACTGTGATTTTCCCATGTTTTTTTCTGCATGGGTTTCTTAACGTAATAATAATAATAATAATAATAATAATAATAATAATAATAATAATAATAATAATTATTATTATTATTATTATTATTATTTTAAAAACTAAGTATGGATCGTCGATGTTGCAATCCCGGGTGACAGCAGAATTGACGAGAAGCAACTGGAAAAGCTTATGCGGTACAAGGATTTAAAGATCGAACTACAAAGACTTTGGCACAAGCCAGTAAATGTGGTCCCAGTGGTGATCGGCACACTGAGTTAAGTGCCGATCACCACTTAAAAACAATCGGGGCTGACAAAATTACTATCTGCCAGCTGCAAAAGGCCACTCTACTCGGATTTGCATGCATTATTCACCGATACTTCACATAGGGAAGTGTCTGATGTGTGATCCAATACAAAAGCCAACATAGTAATCTTGTTTGTTGTCTACTAATCTTGTTGTGTATCAAATAATAATAATAATTTTATTTCTTACCTGCCTTTCCTCATGGCTCGAGGCAGGTTACATAGAATCATAGAATCATAGAATAGTAGAGTTGGAAGAGACCACATGGGCCATCTAGTCCAACCCCCTGCTAAGAAGCAGGAAATCGCATTCAAAGCACCCCCGACAGATGGCCATCCAGCCTCTGCTTAAAAGCCTCCAAGGAAGGAGCCTCCACCACGGCCCCGGGGAGAGAGTTCCACTGTCGAACAGCTCTCACAGTGAGGAAGTTCTTCCTGATGTTCAGGTTGAATCTCCTTTCCTGTAGTTTGAAGCCATTGTCCCGTGTCCTAGTCTGCAGGGCAGCAGAAAACAAGCTTGCTCCCTCTTCCCTATGACTTCCCTTCACATATTTGTACATGGCTATCATGTCTCCTCTCAGCCTTCTCTTCTGCAGGCTAAACATGCCCAGCTCTTTAAGCCGCTCCTCATAGGGCTTGTTCTCCAGACCCTTAATCATTTTAGTCGCCCTCCTCTGGACGCTTTCCAGCTTGTCAACATCTCCCTTCAACTGTGGTGCCCAAAATTGGACACAGTATTCCAGGTGTGGTCTGACCAAGGCAGAATAGAGGGGGAGCATAACTTCCCTGGATCTAGACGCTATTCCCCTATTGATGCAGGCCAGAATCCCATTGGCTTTTTTAGCAGCCGCATCACATTGTTGGCTCATGTTTAACTTGTTGTCCACGAGGACTCCAAGGTCTTTTTCGCACACACTGCTGTCAATATATATAATACATATATAAACACAGCAAAAACACTACAAATACACACATATACAAAAATATCTTACATTGCTCAATGGCATGCACTATATTCCACCAATCAACACAGTTTCATCTCACTGACTTTTTATTGAGAGTAATGCATATTTAGAGTGGAATGAAACTCAGTCTAATCTTGACTTTTGTTCTCTTTTGCCTAATCAATTCAGATGAATCCTGTGAACTCATCTTCATTGACTGTTAAAGATGCAAAAGTAGCATAGAACAGAAATTTCCATAATTGGGATTTTGGTGGTGGGGTAAAGAAAAAGCAGAAATCTTTCATCTCTACCTACCTACCTACCTATCACCTATCTGGAAAGGATAGGTAAGGCAAATAATAAAAAGCTTTTGTTTGACTAAGAGCAACATATGTCTCGATGCTCTCTCTTTGTGCAGACTAAGTAAAAATCAGGAGAAACGACACTTTCTGAAATCTGCGTAAGGCTGTCTGGATCTTGATCTTTTAAGTTTCTCCCTCTTTATGCACACCATGTGTGGCGCGTCCCTGTGGTTTGTTATTTTTCTTCAATAGCAGAGGGAGGAAACTAACAATACTCGGTGACCACACTGCATAGCACAGGGTAACCATGGAATCATTTGTCCACTTGTTAGGGCCCCTCCAGAATGATTCAGCCATTCATTTCATTGAATCAATATTGAAGCTTTTAAGATTTATTATATGGGAGCTCAGACAAAACTAATGAAACAAATTCTTTGCTTCTTCCCATTTTGACACATTAAGCATATTAATACCTTGTAAACTCTTTATCAATGTAGGATGAGCTACATCACTGCTTTTCTTTTATGGAGAATCTAGACATAAGATATTGGTATTAACATTCCTGATACTCTGTGAAAGAGAACTTAAGGATTTCTGAAGCTTCCTGCCAGTGGTGTACAATGGATGAATCCAATACAAAGACAAAGAGGGTAGAAGAATGGAAGTGGAGCAAATGTGTTTGAAAATGCATAGGGAAGGTTTTTAAAACTGGTGTTGGAAATTATTGCAGCTATCATTTAGACATACTCTAGGGTTTACCTCTAAGAGATATAAATAGATGATATATATACAGTGGATAGATAGACAGATAAACAATTAAAGTATTTAAAGAAATAATTAATGTAATGGATTCGAGCCAATGAGCTGGGCTAAGCACAAGATAATTACCAGTCCATTGATAAGATCATTTACCAAGATGGCTTATTGCAGTTCTATCCCTAAGATATGGATCAAATCTATTAATAGAAATGATGAGATGTCACTAATGCTGATTTTAACAAGGAATATTTGGAACTAGGAATTCCAGGAAAGCACTATATAATTATCACATGTACTTAAAACAAATTAGGTGTGTATATACAACTGATATAAATTCAATTTCACTAACACTTTGAAAAAATCCAGCTAAGTAATTATATCAAAACCTGCTGCTGCTAACATAATATAGCACACATATACTATTTGTGGGGGGTTCCTGGATTTCACACCGATATGTGAACTTTTGGATAATAGCGAACTCTGTTGAAATGAGAATCATGCTAGAAGACCGAGAAAATACTTAGAAATGACATATTGCTAGAGGTAGATACATGATATCATGGATAACTTTATAGCTTTTAAAATAGTAATATATCCATATCATAATAGTATTTGCACTCTACAATCAAGTCTATATTTTGGCACACAATAGTGAAGTGTGGGTTCCAGATTCTGGGAGTCTATTGGGCACAATACTCCCAATGAACTCCATCACACAGCTGAGACTACCTTCCCCTTGTCTTTATTGTCACAATTTTTTTCTTGGTAGGCACCCACATTCAACAGGTATACAGCTATTTCTGATTTTGTCTTTGTGTATAGTCATTTAAAAGTTAGAAAATCAGACTGATAGTTATTTAAGATTTATTTAGAGTTCTGCCACCCGAATTCTATACACAGTGGTTATCATCCAAGTCAGTGGTCCCCAAGAACTAAAATATGGTCCGCGGCCTCACCGTTACTACACCATTATGAGAGCAACTGGTCTTGCGAAACCCTCTTTTAATGCCGAGGCAACTGGGATGTCAGGAGAGGAGAGACTGAATACCCACAAAAGGCACAACAACAAGCCTCCTGACTGCTGCTTCTCCTCCTCCTCCATCCTCCTGAATGGAGCCATTCCTGGTGGCACATGGAAGTGGGAGCGCTTTGGTGTCTTCGTTTTTAGGTCCATTCCTGGGGTTATTTGGGATGCTGATTTAGAAAATTGCATTGGATAGAGCACATCAGCTCTAGATTATTCAATATAATTTTCTGTGGGTGAGCAGATGGCAACTACTGGGTGGCATATGTTCTGTATCAGAAACTAGAGCTGATGTGGTCTATCCAATCAGGGCCGGTTCGTAATGGAAGCCCTTGAAGCCGCTGCTTCGGGCGCAGCCCTTGCTGAGTGCTCTCGTGACGGCGGCGGCAACCATTGGGTCGCTCGCCACAGAACAAGAAAGTCCTTGCTATTCTCGTGAGATTTCGCGAGATCTTGCGGAAATCTTGCAAAATCTCTCGAGAATAGCAAGGACTTCCTGGAGTTCTGCAGCTGGAGAGCGCGTCGTCACCGCCGCCGCTGCCGGTAAGTTGGGAAGCATAATTTTTTTTGGGGGGGGGGGGGGGTGCGGCCCTAGGTTTGTGTACATAGTGAAAAAACCTAGGGACACTCCTGTATCCAATGCAATTTTCTGAATAAGCACCCCAAATAACCAAAACGAATCTAAAGTTGATCAAAAACTGATTCATAACCCTTTTGGTACTAATGTTGGAGAATGGTCCCTGGTCAAAGTGATCTCTGGCAAAGTGTTCCCTGGTCAAGTGGCCTCTGGTCAAAAAAAGATTAGGAACCAATGATCGAAGTACAGACAAATAAGACTCACTGACTCTGGTGAAATCAAACAGTGTTCTGGCTTGGAGCTCTAAAAATAAAGCTAAAATAAATTTCTAAGAGCATAATATAAGGCAGAAGTGAGAAATCCAGCTCTCATTCAATGAAGTCTGGACTATATTCATGATGTTTCAATCCATACATTCAGAGTGGAAAGGTGAACTTTAGGCTTTGAAATTAAAAGTGCTTGTTCTGACTCTTTGTAATCTACAGATCCATGTGGACAAGCACTTTATTTGTTTAATAAGGTGTTTGTTCACATGGATCATATTGCTAGTTGATGTGTAGCACAATTCTTATAAACAGTTTATAAAATGGATGAAGATGCTCTGAATATCTTGGGATCTTTTATCAAATGAATAAGATCTATTTCTAATATGACCGAACAGCATTTCCTCATTAAAACTGCTGTTTTAAGGAAGGTTTTCCATTAGTTAACTGTTTCTTCTCTGAAGATACTACTAGCATAGTTTAATGTGTCCTTCACTTTTTAATTCTGTTTTAAAGCCTGGGCAGAAATATGTCAATGGAGGGCAAGTAAGCCAAACAAATCCCTGTAGTTGCACATACAGGTGTCGTACAGTGATTAATACTGACCTTGTTAACTCACTTAATATTCACTATTAGGATAAGTGAAGTAATTTACATAGGGAAGGAGAAAAGCTGCATCCACATTAGTATTCATGGGCTGTGCGGCTACTGTCCTGTTCATCAAGTTGGAAATATAGCCCTTTGTGTATTGATGGGAAAATGTCACTAGGTACAAATGATTACAGAAAGGAGTAGGACAGGGTCATGGCAAACCCCCCTTACTTTGTCTTCTCTGAGGAAGTGTACTGCTCTAGCAATGCTGAGTTGAACCAATAGTGTGTAGCATCTGGAGGACTTTCTTTCTTGCTGTACTTCCAGTATTTTAAAATAAAATTGTTCTGCTAAAGATCTGCCTGTAATGTTTTAAATAAAGATACACATCTGATTTTTTCATCCACATTTCTGAACAGTCCCACACATCTGTCAATGCAGTCTGAAAGCACTTTAATTGCCGTGGCTCAATTATATGGAATCCTGGAATTTGTAATTTGCTGGGGCAGCAGCACTCTTTGGTAAAGGTAAAATATTATAAAACTACGACTCCCAGGATTCCATAGCATTGAGCCATGGCAGATAAAGTAAGGCCAAACTGCATTAATTATACAGTGTAGATGCACCCTCAGTGTTTGTGTGTCCACTTGTGGCAACCGTATTACGCTTTGGGTTGCAGTGAGTTTTCCAGGATGTATGGACATGTTTCAGAAGCATTCTCTCCTGACGTTTTGCCCACATCTATGGCAGGCATCCTCAGACGTTGTGAGGTCTATATACCTGTGGAATGTACAGCATGGAAGATAGAACTCTTGCCTGTTTGAGGCAAGTGTGAATTTTGCAATCGGTCACCTTGATTAGACTGAATGGCCTTGCAGTTTCAAAGCCTGGCTGCTTCCTGCCTGGGGGAATCTTTTGTTAGGAGGTATTAGCTGGCTCTGTTTCCTGTCTGGAATTCCCCTATTTTTTGAGTGTGGCTCTTTATTTACTGTCCTGGTTTTAGAGTTTTTTTTAATACTGGTAGCCAGATTTGGTTCATTTTCATGGTTTTCTCCTTTCTGTTAAAATTGTCCACGTTTGTGGATTTCAATGGCTTCTCTGTGTAGTCTGACATGATAGTTGTTGGAGTGGTCCAGCATTTCTGTGTTTTCAAATAATATGCTGTGTCCAGGTTGGTTCATCAAGCGCTCTGCTATGGCTGACTTCTCTGGTTGAGCTAGTCTGCAGTGCCTTTCATGTTTCTTGTTTTGTGCCTGGGCAATGCTGCGTTTGGTGGTCCCCATGTAGACTTGTCCACAGCTGCATGGTACAGGGTAGACTCCTGCAGAGCTGAGAGGATCCCTCTTGTCCTTTGCTGAACATAGCATTTGTTGGATTTTTTAAATGGGTTTGTAGATAGTTTATAGCTTGTGTTTCTTCATCAGCTTTCCTATGCAGTCAGTGGTTCCATTGATGTGTATGGAAATAACACTTTTCCTCTGGGTAGATCTTTGTCTTTACTCTCTTTACTTTAACTGGTGTGTTCTTGGTCTTGCAGCTCTTCTGATGTCTGTGGTGGAGTCCATTGGCCTGTAGAGCCCAGTTTAAGTGGTCCAGTTCACCTTGGAGGAGTTGGGTTTGCAAATTATTTTTGGACATATGCCAGGACTTTAATTGTGCTTCTTTTTTGATTTGGTTCAGATATGTGGATGACACCTTCACCATTTGGAGCCATGAAGAAGAACTAAACAAGATTCTGGACCACCTCAACAGCATCCACCCAAACATAAAATTTACCACGGAAAAAGAAAATGAAGGAAAAAATGCCATTTCTAGATGTCCTAGTCATCCCCAAACCCAATCAACAATTGGGCCGCACAGTTAACAGAAAACCTACATACACTGATAGATACCTACATAAAAACTCCAACCATCTCCCAAGTCAACAAAGAAGCACAATCAAAGCCCTGGCATACTGTGCAAAAAGAATCTGTGAACCTCAACTCCTCCAGATATATAAACCTCCCTTGCCTAGTTTCCAACACACCTCACAACTTCTGAGGATGCTTGCCATAGATGTGGGCGAAACATCAGGAGAGAATGCTTCTGGAACATGGCCCTACAGCCCAGAAAGCTCAAAGCAACCCAGTGATTCTGGCCATGAAAGCCTTCAACAACACAATTACAATTTGTTTATATAAGTTGTTCTTTTTAAATAATTTTTGGTTATTTTTATTAGTTATTCTAATTTTATACTGTGGTTGTTTTTATTTATTGTTTTTGAGTTCATTTGTTGTTTATCTGTTTTGGCACTGAATGTTGGCCACTTTTGCTAGAAACCACCTTGAGTTCCCCTGGTGAGATAGGGTGGGTTACAAATGAATTATTATTATTATTATTATTATTATTATTATTAATAATAATAATAATAATAATTTTATAGGGGTTGGGGGGGATCAAGGAAGTAGCTATGTCAATTCTTCAATAGAAATGTTTACTGGCATCTGATTTCAAATTTAGTTGTAATCCTTTTATATAGGCCAGATTGTATGACCTTGAATTTTTAAGAAAAGATCTGTATTGCGAGCAGCTTGCACCCAGACTCAGGTTACATCTACACCAGGCATGGGCAAACTTCGGCAATCCAGGTGTTTTCGAAAATTAATGCAGTTTGTCATTACTTTAACTGCCATGGCGCCATACAAGACCTTTAACTTTCTCTGCCAAAAAGTCCTGATGCTTCACCAAGCTATAATTGCTAGGATTCCAAAGCACTGAGCCATGGCAGTCAACATATTGTCAAACTGCATTAATTCAAGAGTTGCTGTGAGTTTTCTGGGCTGTGAGGACATGTTCCAGAAGCATTCTCTCCTGACGTTTTACCCACATCCATGGGCAGTATGTTCAGCAAAGGACACCTCGGCAGGAGTCTACCATATACCCTGCAGCTGTGGACAAGTCTACATAGGGACCACCAAATCAGGGCCAGCTAATACCTCCCAACAAAGGATTCCCCCAGGCAGGAAACAGCCAGGCCTTGAAGCTGCAAACTTCAATGCTAATCAAGGTGATTAATTGCAATATTAACAGACAGGAGTTCTTTCTCCCATCCTGGACTTTCCACAGATATATAAACCTTCTTTTCCTAGTTTCCAATATACTTCACAACCTCTGAGGTTGCCTGCCATAGATGTGGGCGAATGTGAGATGTGAGAGTGCTTATGGAACATGTCCATACAGCCCGGACAACGCACAGCAACCCAGTGATTCCGGCCATGAAAACCTTCGACAACACATTACATTAATGCAACATCCTCATTCGCGCTCCCTAACTTGAGCCTTGAAACTTCCACAGTTCAGCAGAGATGAAAAGGGGTGAACCACAGAGCGCATGCGCAACAAAAGGTCACTTATCCGCGAAGGGAGCAACGTTGAGCCTGTATAGAAATAGACTTTTGACTCAGTCAACGGTTTTGCGCCTGCGCAAAGCTCCCTGGCCTCCCGTTGGCCCTCTGGAAGGGGGCGGGGCTTATTTGCAGACGTGGCGCCGGCGCTGCTGTTTCCTTCCTCGCGCTGAGCGGGGCCTAGGCCTGTCATTGAGTGAAGAAGCGCAGTGGGAGGAGGCCTCTGGCATGACGTCGCCCCGAAGACGGACAGGTATTTCGGGGTCGCTTTATGGGGCAGTTACTCATGCATTTTCCACCTCAAGGATTACAGACAACCCAGGCGTGGGCAAACTTGGCCCCTGCAGGTGTTTTGGACTTCAACTCCCACCATTCTTAACAGCCTCAGGCCTTTTCTTTTTCCCCCCTCAGCCGCTTAAGAAGGGGCCTGAGGCTGTTAAGAATGGTGGGAGTTGAAGTCCAAAACACCTGCGGGGCTCCAAGTTTGCCCAGGTCTGGGATAGACCCCATGAATTAGTGGGATTTACACAGGAGTTTAGTCATCATACAACTTGATTTAGCAGGACTAATGTGATGTAATGTTTGGAGTGCTGGACTACAGCTCTGTAGGAAAAAGTATTAATCTCCACTTGGCATGAAACCCGCTGGCCGACCCTTGGCAGATCACATATTCTCAGCCCCAGAAATCTCTTTGATAAGTTTGCTTTAAGGGTGCCATATGTTTGAAAGGATTCTAAGGCACAGAAGAACAGCAAAGTGTCAGGTGGATGTATCTGCTGTCTCCTCAGTGGAGGTGGATGCCTGTCTGCTTTACACCTCAGTGGAGGTGGATGCATGTTGTGGTTATGACTTCAGTAGAAAATTATGGCTTACGGACTTCAGTGAGTACAACTATACCTAAAGACTATGGACTGTTGATTAAGAATGATACCCTGTAATGTGATGGACTTGCAAAAAAGCCACTAATTACTGGGAAAGGATACAAGAGATAAGCCAAAAGATCTTAAAAATAAAAATTCGAATGAAGAAAGAATATTTTTTAATTGAGTATGACAGATAAGGAACTGGAACTGGACATTAATAAAGATATTCTGTTCATGTACTTGACTACAGCCAGACTTTGGAAATCAAAAGTTCCTTCAAAAGATCAATGGTTAGACAAAATAATGGAAATTATGGATATAGACAGATTAACCTTTTTAATGAAGAAACATATAGGGAGACCTATAACACTGATTGGTGACCCTTGAAGGATTATATGAAATTACAGTTGAAGGAGGAAAAATAAGAATTATGGGACTGTAAGATTGAAAGACTCTGGACTTAATTTAAAAAATATTGGGGAAGACATATAATAATTTAAGAAGAATTAAAAGAACATTATTGTAATGCAAAGAAGAAGAATGGAAATAACAAATATTCCCCTTCCTTTTCCCTACTTTCTTGCCTACCCCCCTTCCTTATTCCCTATCCCTAATTTTACCCAATCTCTTCCCATTTCTTTTTAATTATTTTTTGAAAACATTTATTTTTTTTAAAAAAAGAATGATATCCTGTGTATTCAACACACACACAGAAACTACATCCTATTTTAACTGAACTAAAATCAGTAATGTGCCTGCATAGTGCATTAATACAAGATGTTTGTGAGTAAACAAAATATGTTATTTCTCAGAGAAGACTTTTTAAAAATCTCTGAGAGCATATTTTAAACTAAGAAGTTCCAAGGGAGCGTACATCTTTTGGGCAATTACAATTACAATTACAACTGCCATTTCAACTTCAAAGAAACAATCATCCTCTGCTAATCAAATATATTTTTTGTAGTGGCATGCCTTTGTCCTTGCCAGTTCAGAGACATAGTTCTTCAGTTTAACAGCTGAGTTACCAGTGTGCCATTACATGAATGCTTATGAATATCATTTGTTCAAAGGGTTGACTTCAAACAAGGTCACGCTTTTCTTGACTAGTGGTTTTCAAAAGGTGGTCTCCACATGTTCATGGAAATTCACATTTGTCATATGGATATGACATCATTTTTCCTTTTCAATAAGTGTATGATTCCTTGGCAAATCACATATTCTCAGGTCCAGAAAACTCTTTGATAGATTTGCTTTAAGAGTGCCCTATGTTGGAAATGATTCTAAGGCACAGAAGAGGAACAAAGTGTCAAAGTTTGGAGGGAGGGATTGCATGGACCCCCTCCCTCCAAGGGTCTCAGGGCGGCTTACAACATAAATAACATAACAAGTGCAATGCAATTCCGGAAGTTGGCACTCCCCCCAAAAAATTAACTTCCCAAGCTTCTCCTGTTCTGTGTTATTTTTTGGAAGAAGTGACACAAAGAGGGAAACCACTAGGGATGATGTGACCAGAAGTAAAATATGTAAATAGCCTCACAACTTTAGCTATCTATAAGCAAAGTGTCTGGACTACCTGGGAGTCCTGGAAGTTGGAGAATTTAGCAAGAATGCAACAGATTTCTGATCAAAGTATTAATGAATTACTTATTACACTGTGTGACAAAATCTGAAAAATAATCTGTTCCTGGTTTGAAAGTGTTATTTCCTGTTTAATTTTGCTGTACTTACCATATTTTAAAGTAGTTTTTATCTCCAGAAACTTTGTTTTTGTGGCTGCCACAAACTATGTTGAAGTGGTTGAGTCTCTTATGAAATACTCATTGAAAAACTATAGCAAAAACGTGTCTCAAGATGTCTTGCAAAAACAAAGTTGTTGCAGTTCAATAAAAGTTTTCCCTGTTTTATGATAGAACCAATTAGAAAATGACATTTATAACCCAAGAACAAAAATCATGTCACATAGTGTTATCAATAAATACCATGTCAGTAGAGGAGGTACCATGTCTAGAGGAGTATCAGGATATTAATCCAGATAGTCCCCTAGACATCAACATCCAGTGGATGTTGATGTTGATGTTGAGGAGAATGTGGTGAAGCCTCAGTAATTCTTTGATCAGAAATCTGTTGCATTCTCCAACTTCCAGGACTCCCAGACAGTCCAAACACTTTGTTTATAGCTAGCTAAAGTTGAGAGATTGCTTACATATTTTACTTCTAGCCACATCATCCCTAGTGGTTTCCCTCTTTTTTTTGTCACTTCTTCCAAAAATTAATACAGAACAGGAGGAGCTTGGGAAGTTTACTTTTTTGGGGGGTGGGGGTGGGGGGGGGAGTGCCAACTTCCAGAATTCTACCGATCCCAATCTCCCGGACTATTCTAAAAGTTGTGGTCCAAAACAAACATAGCCCCTTCCCCCAGAGTCTGGAAATGTTTTTTTAAAAATGATTATTGCCATTTACCTTATTTTTCATGCTAAAATCTAGCAAGCCAATGCTTGTTAAACAGTTAAACATAAACAGCAATTATGTAAAAGATGAAAGAATACTTACATTATCATTCTACTAGGCATGTATATTATATTTTGATCAGTTCTAAACTTTGAATGGTTCCCTTCTCACTTGTTGCCCTGTTTTTCTTCTATTATTAGAGTTCTCCTTATAGGATGACGGGGAAAAGTCAGAATTTTAGTTTCCAGCCTCCAGCTGTAGTGCAGCCTGCAGTGGAGAGCCATTCATATCCATTTGGGAATGGTATCAATTCTGACAGTGATGTGTTGGAAGATGAAGTGGAGGTGTACGAACTGCGGCCCCGGGGAAGGGAGAAAGTCAGAAGAAGTACATCAAGAGAGAGATTGGATGATATTGTATTTATAACAAAGGATATACAAGAAGGAGACACATTAAATGCCATAGCTCTCCAATACTGTTGTTCAGTAAGTCTGCATGACATTCTATCCATTAAAGTTAATTTTGAGGGACATGTAAACAGTGTTAAAATTTATATATATGATTAAATGTCTTTTACTATTATAAATAGCTTGAGTTACCCAAGTTTTCATATTTTTTCCTCTCTTCAGAATGAAGCATATCATACTAGCATAGAAAGTTCAAGATCTATTGACAATAGTGATTAAAGGTCATTGCTCTTTTGTAAGGTGAAATAATGACTTGGTACAAGTACATCCATGTGTGAGGAAACATGAATGGCTGAACTGACTCATCCCTAGGAACCACAAGAACCAGTTTTTACAGGCCTTGCTTGAGATCCAGTAGAACTACTCCAGGAGACACTAACTGCTTTTCTTACACTGAATTCATAAGGGTAGAAAGAAGCTACCTGGCACATCTCTTCTAGGCCACTGATAGCCACGGAGTGTGCTTTGAGCCAGCCAGTGATCCTTACAAACTGGAGCCAAAGAAACAACCATCACCTCCCCTTTCCAATAAGAGCAAATGCTGCTTCTTTGTTTTCAAGTGCAAAGGACAACTGAACCCCTCCTGTGTATATCTCCAAGGCCAATGAGTGGTTTGGGAAGAGGGCATGAAGGGGGCACTGGTGCCACTGGCTGCCTGCGTGTCCTCATTCATTATTATAGTAAATACTTTCGTAATTTGAACAAGTTACAGGGGTTAAGAAATTGAAGACTGATGGATGTATTTTGCCCTACTTTACTGTAATTAGAAAATGAAATGTAATCTCAGAGCCCTTGGCTGGTGGTTGTCGAACTCACCTGCCTGTAAAATCAGCCATGCTTGGCATTTACACTTAATTGTTTGATAATCATGAATCAATATTGCCTGGGTCATTAGGAAAAGAGAGATTGTAAGGTCTGTTGTTTCCCTGTTCCAAACATGTTTTTCAAGTGGAGGTCATTATTCCTGTTTTGTATATGAACACACTGACACAACCCAGATACCTTATTTACATGAAGGAAAGTGCAATGATTACTTTTAAAAAATCAAAATGGTATAGCAACGGCCTGAAAGATATCGTGAAAATTTCAAGCTACCCCATTGTGATCAAAAGTTGTGGGTCTTAGGTTTCAAAAATACTCTCTTACATGAAAACCTTTTTCTTAAAGAGATAAGTCTTAAAATTTATAATATGGCATGGAAGTTGACTGTATTATTCAAATACAAGATAATAGGATACACATAATGCACTTCTTAAGATCCCAGTCCACATTATTGGTAAATGTGTCATGTCCGTTGTCAATCAAATGCTGTTTATGAGTGGTAACGGCACTCCATGCAGTCATGCCGGCCACATGACCTTGGAGGTGTCTACAGACAACACCAGCTCTTCTGCTTAGAAATGGAGATGAACACCAACCCACAGAGTCAGACATGACTAGACTATGATACTATTTCTTTCCTTAGGCAAATAGTTACACCTTACTGCTTTTATTCACTCAGCAGTCTTTCCCCTTTCTAAACTACCAGGTAGTCAAGAATGAGGTAATGCTCCCAGTCGCCTTGGCTCTGCCCTTTGGGATTGTTCTTCTAGATTCCAAAGGTTTCCTTCCTATAATTACTAAAATTGCTGACCAATTGTTCAGCAGTAACATGTAGCCAGATTTTGTGCTATTTACATCACTAAAACTTATAATTTGGATTGAATATTGTGTTGTTGTTTTTTTTTTAAAAAAAACTAATTCATTTCCTCATACTTTTTGTTTTAGGTAGCAGATATTAAAAGGGTGAACAATCTTATTACAGATCAGGACTTCTTTGCACTAAGAGCGATTAAAATTCCAGTGAAGAAGTTCAGTGTACTGACTGAGACACACTGCTTTCCAAAAAGACAAGTTTCACGATCGGCTTCTACTTCATTCCCTGCAGAATTCCCAGACACATCACTAGCTACTGAGCCATTCTCCACTGAGACTGTTGGTAGCTTCCTGAAAGAGGTAGATCGTGATATAGAGCAAATAGTGAAATGTAATGCAACAAAGAGAGAGAACCTTAATGAAGTTGTTTCTGCCTTGTCTACCCAGCAATCAAACTTTGAGCCAGATGGTAAAACCAGTAAACGGAAAGATCCTTATTATGGAGCAGACTGGGGAATAGGATGGTGGACCGCTGTGGTGATAATGGTAGTAGTAGGCATAATAACACCCGTTTTTTATCTTCTATACTATGAAGTTTTAGTTAAAGTGGATGTCAGTCACCATTCTACAGTGGAATATTCTTCAGTGACATCCCCATCAAAACCATTAGAAAATGGAATAAATCAGCAGATTTCATGAAATTTGAAGGTTTCTTTCCACAAACTAAAGGTATGAACATCCATTCACCACATTCTTCAAAGAGGAAAAGAACAACGGGTCCTGTGTGCAGTTTGAAAAGTAACTATCTTTTGTGATGGTACAAGGACACTTCTACAATCTTGCTGTATATGTAGAAAAGTGGTACAAGTGGTGTTGACAAATTCAGTATGTTGATGTTAAGTACACTAAAATGCTTCCATCTAAGATGCTATGCTCCCATTTAAAGTAATGGGAATGAAACAATTTTGAATGGAAATATCTTAACTTCATAAAAACTTCGATCATGTATGCTGAAAAACAATGAGTTGAGACATTGTGTAAGTTTTCTGTACAGGATTACCTTTACAATTTCAAATAACAATAAATTTCAGGCACTGTGTATTTTAAAAGGACAACCTGTTCTCTTCCACCATGAGAATAATACAGGGATTAGAAATAATTTGTCTTCTCAGATGTGCTGAATAAGTTCAGTTCTCTGTACTACTGATTATTATAGTTGTCTGTGAGGCCAATGACTCATGGGACTAACCACACGTGGCATGTGAAGATGTGCAACAGTATTGAAACCCCTTTTTTCCTTAAACAGATTTAAGAGGGGAATAGCTTTGAGCAGGAAACCATGAGAAATGGGCGTTTAAACAGTGTTATCTTCTCTATTCCAAAATTGCTCTCCTTCATCTCCTGTTACCGTTTTGAAGGCTGTGACTTTGTGTATCTATATGAAGCTGGAAGTGTATGTACACCAATTTGTTTTAGAACAGAGGAGGGGCAGTGTCTTTTTCTCACTTTCTCCGTAATTTCAAAAACAGTGGAACTCCAGTACATGCACATTGTGTGTAAGATGCATTTAGCCATTATGAGAGCACAGTATTTTCCCCAAGCATAGTTATTCTCTTCCATGAAAAGTTTTATGCCTTCTAAATAGATGCTATGCCCATAAAATCAATTGTGGCTTCAAAATCCCAGGTGAAACATGACAAGGAGAGACAGTCACATAGCCTTCTAGAAATTGTACAATAAGTCCTAGCAGCATAGTTTGCATTTCCACTGTAGAATTAATGCCGTTTGACATGACTAACTGCCATGCCTCAGTGCTATGGAATCACGGGGCTTGTAGTTTTATGAGGTCTTTAGCCTCTGCTGCCAAATAGTGCTGGTGATTTGCCAAACTACAAACCCAGTGACTCCATAGCATTGTAGAGTCAAACTGCATTAATTCTAAATGAGTAGGATTACTGATTGCTGCAGTTCATCTGGAGGGCTTTGTAGGTCTCCAAGCTCTAAAGCCAGAGAGTTGGTGGTGGAGCACATAGGTTAACTGGATTCTGGCTCTAAAGCCCAGTGCTGCACTCAGCCTTTAGAAAAGCCAGAATCCAGTTGTTAGCTGGAATTATAGAAGATTCAGTGGGAATTTGCTAGGTCAACATCTATATAAACTCCATTGATTCCAGCAGTCCTGTTGCAATTTGCAATTGGATTTAGGCCTAAATTTCTAGCATGTTATTGAACTGTAAAGAAACTACATTCATTTTAAGAATTATGCTATAGTTTAAGAACAGTGTAATGGTAAACCTTATCTTTTTAAGATGCTGAATGTAAAACTATTCGGCAAAATGCTATTATCACTTATTTTGTAAACTCATGTGCAATCTAAAATTTGCTTAGCACCTTCGTAGCATTTTTTAAAACCATGAAAAATCCAATATTAAATGTAAACCTTCAATTGGGACAAGTTTATATGCTATATTTTCCCTTGATATACATGGATAGCTGAAGCAATTGTCAGATAACTGTCTACTGAATTGTTTTGATTTAGCAATAGCAATTTATGATATTGGGCAAGTGCTTGCTAAATAAGGGTATTGAGATGCTTCCTCTTATTAGCATGCAAAGCAATTTACTGAACAGATTTCAGTAAAGCACTTTCACATAATAATTTTACTGTGTGCATTCTGTAACCACAGCTCTGTTCTCTTTTCCTGAACAGCAGCATGCTTTCATCTTGGGCAAGTTTATGCTTTTTGGATGCTTTTGATTTTGCACCTTTCTGGATCAGTGTGTTTACATGATATGTAATACTGTAGTTTACGTCATGGTAAAATGTTCATCAGATTATTGAAAAAATAGAAGCAGAGCATCTGTGTTATATATAAGAAAACAAAAAATGGTTATGATGATTCATGAATTTAAAAAAATCAAAATCTTGAGGTAGGCAATACTTTAATGAAGGCAAACCAAAATTTCAAAAATATTATATAGGCATTTAAGTTCTCAAAAACTTAATCAGCTATGTGCTATGAAAAACAGGGAGGGGGATCATAAAAGTATATTTTTCAACAACAAAAACCTTAGAAAGTATTTATAACTAAACATTGAAAACTAGTGTGAATCTTTTAAACATAGTAAAGCTAGGGCTGCTTTCAAGCCCTTGGATTTGGAGGATCTGCTCTACTGTGTCTTGTTTGCAGCAGATGCTTCTCACTGTATTATTCCATTTTATATTTCTAGAATTTTATAAAGACCAAAAGGAAAGCGAAGCCCATAACTAGTTTGTGTACTGACATAATTTAAGACCTCTCACCATTCTTGCTCTTACTGAAATCTCTTGAAACCTCTCTGCACTTCAGGCAAAAGTGGTGTAATACTGCTCTTTAAAATCGACAATATTGGAATCTTGGAGCTTGGGAAAATTGCTTTTTAAAATTAAAACTCCATGCTCTCCTAGCCAGTTTTTCTGAATTGGATGCACACTTAAAAGGAATACTATCTAGGATCCATGTGCACATTATCTTTAATAGGATGGCTCTTCCAGTGCCTATTTGTAATTCTTTTCCCATCTGAAAAGTACAATTATGCACAACCAGAGCTACATTTAGTGTATAGGCATGAAAAGAAAAGAGAGTAGAAGGGAGAATTTGCAGCAACAGGTTGTAAACAACTGAATTGACCTCTTCAGTTAGCGATCTGTTTATGGATCAGGTAGTGGAGGCTATTTTTCCATTTGTAGAGCCTTTATCATTGAAACTGACCTTTTTAATCATATCTGGCTTCATTTATTAGCTATTCAATAGCTCTTCAGACGCACCTGATGATGTGCATTCATCAGATCACATATTAAAAATTGGAGGACTTTCAGTGATTATTCGTGCTTAACTTGGCTTGTAGGAAAAGAAATTCATATGAAAAGGGAACTACAATAGAGCAGTGAGAACATGTATCTGTGTCACTTCAAGAAATGTAAACATTGCTTTATGGTATAGTAGGCATGATGTATGGAGCATTACCTGTTTGTAAGTCAAGGCACAAGAAAATTCCATATGGGTTTACAATAGAGATGTCCTTGAGTTACCAAGACTGATGTGGTTAAAGCATTGCAGCTGTAGTTCTCTTTTTATGATGATAGCCAAGAGCTATGGTGTTTGAAAATGATGCATATGTAAAACAGAAAAATAATCATAATGACTGACTAGTATTATGTACCAAAAATGCAAACTTGGGCTTCATCATAGCTCAAGGGCCTGTGCCTTATTTTCATGATTTAACCACAAACCTGCTAAATTTTATGAAAAAGATTAATATTGTATTTATGAAATGGAAGGTCTCTACTGATTTATTGTTATCAGTGCCTGTTTGTCTTATTGGGTTGTTTTGTGAGTATACATTTTGCTGTGGCATTAAGAAAATGAAAGCTGACTTCCCTTCATGTATTTGGTTGCTGTATGTATTGCTTTTCTCCAAAATCGTTTGTTTCAGACTTGAACTTGTCATCATGTAAACCTATGGTTTGGGAAATGGTACTAAAACCAAATATAATATTATGGAAAATTTGGAATATTAGATTATGTAATGAAATGTTATAGTGGGTGCTAATGCCATTCTGACATATGAAGTTGTTTAAACTTTACTATGTGTCGATAAGCCCCATTTCTTTCAACAGCACTTCAGTCTTGTTTTAAGAAGTTCTCATGAAGCAGATATGAAATACATAAGATCAGGATACCTTTGGGGTTGGGAAGAGGAAGTTGACCATAATATTGAATTATGACATGTATTTAATCAGTCAACTTGTATTTTGTATGATAAGCCATATAAAGAAAAATTGATTGGTTATTCCTAGAAACACTGCCACAAATGCCCTTTGAATAATTAAGTCTTTCATATGTTTTGTAATTTATAAAATGCTATTGACCTAACTGCCTTTTTTTGGAAAGTACAGAAGCAAAAGTCCAAATAAATGAATTTATATTTGTAATTTTGTTTAGCCTGATGAATGAATAGTGTGAATAGCTAGTGGCAAAAAGATGTGTGGTCTATATGTTCTGTATTCCCCAGAAGCAGCTGTGATTTAAAGAATTAGCTGAGGCACACCAAAACTTTTGGATATACACTACCTATTTGCTTGTTCTAATGGGCATTCAATGGCTTTTGAAACCTGTCCCAAGTTTCAGGAGTGGATTGTGACATGTTTTTTGAAGAAGAGTTCCTCTAAAGCAGTGGTTCACAACCTGTGGGTCCCAGATGTTTTGGCCTTCAACTCCCAGAAATCCTAACAGCTGTTAAACTGGCTGGGATTTCTGGGAGTTGTAGGCCAAAACACTTGGGGACCCACAGGTTGAGAACCACTGCTTTAAAGATTCATCCTATAAAATGAATTTGGTGGTACTTTCAAAACTATTTCTTCCCTTTCTGCTATGGAAACCAAGCTATGGGTGAAAAAATCTAATTAGACACAAACTAGATGGGGATTGATTACTACATTCTCTGTTCCAGCTACAGAACATTAATGGAGCAAGATGCCATTTTGTGCTTTTATTAATGTACTTTCTCAGTATGTCACAATATTAGGTCTTATTTCCAGCTGCAACAAATACATTATTTTACATTTGAAATGTAGCACCTTAAGATGGGTATCACTTGTTTTTTTGAGAAACTGGCAGTTTGAAATCTCATAAAAAGAAGAAAAAATCAGTCAGCAGCAGTATAAATGCTTAATTTTTAAAGATGTTTCCGGCCATAGGACAGGATCTAAGCCAGTTACAAATACAAATAAGGTTCTTCTATTGATTGAATGATTTCATGAAAAACTATTCATCTCTAGTAATATGTTGAGCATACTATGATATCTGAGAAATATTCTTCCACATTAAAACACAGTTCTAGCATTCTTCGGCCACATTTGATAGATATACCCATCTTATCATATTTTACTTTCTTGTCAAATTGTATTGATTTAAATGCTATTTACTTGTGAACCGAGTGTTTTAGAGTTAAAGCAATGGAGCATTATAAATTACCAAAAAGACTTTTAGCTTCCAGCATCTTAATTCTGAATATCGTCTCTGAAATACTAAAAATACAGGACAAATGGTTTTAAAAACAAAGTATATGTTGATTAATGTTTCCTTTGATTTAAAAGTATGGAAAACCAGACACTTCTGGGTTTGCTAGTTTGTTTTTTAAAAAAACAGCCACCCTAGACTTAAAACATAAGCAGGAAGCTGGTGAAGTTGTGCCCCACAGATCGTAGTGAGCAAGTGGAGGCATTTCCAGTAAATGGAGCACAAAAGCAACTTCTTAAAAATGGGCAGAGGGATGAAATAAATACAGTCTTCTCAGATTTTAGAGGTTATGTGCATTTCCCAGGTGTCAGGGCATTGCTGAGCTCTGCTCCAGACACGTCTGATAGATAAGAAAAACAAAACCTCTTCATGATATTCTTCATCTTATTCCTCTGGCTCTTGCCTTTCATCATAATCATCTTCGTTCTTTTCTTTGTGTTTTTCCTCATCCATTTTTCTTCATCTCCTTTCTTTTCCAACTCCTCTTAAAGATTAACAACAAGTCTGCCATCCTTTGAACTTCCAGTTGAAAGCAGGAGTTGGAGGAGCGGGAGAGTCAGCACTTCAAATGTCATAAAATTCATAAACATTCAAGTTATTAAAATAATGGTTGAAAAATTTCTTCTACCACTAGTGAAGGACTCCTGACCTTTGAGATCAACGTATGACTGTCCATCTTTCTTTCTAGACTTTGTTTTTTAACGGTAAAAGATAACATTTCTTGGTGCATTCAGTGCTAAGGAAACCATGACCTCCCTGGGGTCTGTGAACCACAGGTTAACAACCGCTGCTATAGTGCATCAGTGAAAAGGTTGTTTTGCACTATAGAACTTTAAAAACAAAATGAAATTTAAAATACAAAATTCCTCAAAAAATCCTAATGTAGAGACAAGATATGATTACAAATAGTCCTCAATATGGAGACGGCAACAACCAGGAAACCAAAGGAGCTCTGTACTGTGGTAACTCACTTTTTAAAGTCAATCTGGAAAATCCCTGTATTGTTTTGTCCTCATGTCTCTTACAAAAGAAAATCATTCCACACAGCCCTCAAGTCATTTGTATTTTTCCTCCAAAATGTTTTATAATTATTAATCTTTTTACCTGTTTTCATAAGTCATATTGTCAATACCTCTATCTTTTTCAGTACATCTGCATTATCTTTTGGTGCTGTTTTTGGAATTTGGGACTTCACCTGTTAAAGTAAAAAAAAAAAAAACTAACCCTGCATTGTTCCAAATTCATATAAACATGAATTGTCATAAAAATGTCACTGCTTCTCATTTAGAAACTAGTAAAGCAGGGAGACTTGAAAATATAAACTAAATTATTATGTGGAAACCACTAAGCAACAATACAGAAAATCTGAATCTGCTGAAATTGCATTATATTCCTTTGAGCAAATCTGTATCACAAAAACAAGATGAATGTATGAATGTGTGTTTAATGGGATGCAGGGCTTTTAAAGAGGCTATGAGCGTTTTGCATTATTTAACTAAGTGCTTCCCCAAGGTCACTACCATCAGTTACTTCAGAACTACAGATGAACCATTTCCAAAAGCAACATTTTGAAATGCTAATATTTAAAAAAGATCTTGCTAAGGCAAGAAAAACTTCTTCAAAAATGTTCCCTTTTCCCTCTACCACTCAACATTCTATCATCACTTTCCCAGAAAAACTAAAATAAAAGATATATGGGGCAATATTAATCAAAATAACAGTTATCAATCCCACTTTTCCCCAGAAACAAATATTATGAACCCTAAGAGAAGGTTTCTGCTGCTTCATGTGCATGTTACATTTTTCCCTCTTGCTTTCCCAACTCTCTTGGGAATCTTTTCCAATCTTTGCAAAATGAAAGTTTTAATTATTTTTGACATGTAGAGTCATGCCGGCCACATGACCTTGGAGGTGTCTACGGACAACGCCAGCTCTTTGGCTTAGAAATGGATATGAGCACCACACATGACTGGACTTAACGTCAGGGGAAACCTTTACCTTTACCTTTAGAGGAACCGAAGTACTGCACCTCCAAACATATTTTGATCAGTGCATTCATGAACACTTGATTTTTCAAACTACAGTAATCTCACTTATCCAACATAAACGGGCCGGCAGAACGTTGGATAAACGAAAATGCTGGATAATAAGGAGAGATTAAGGAACAGCCTATTAAACGTCAAATTATGTAATGATTTTACAAATTAAGCACCAAAACATCATGTTTTACAACAAATCAACAGAAAAAGCAGTTCAATACATGGTAACGTTATGTAGTAATGACTGTACAGTAGAGTCTCACTTATCCAACGTTCTGGATTATCCAACACATTTTTGTAGTCTATGTTTTCAATGTATCATGATATTTTGGTGCTAAATTTGTAAATACAGTAATTACTACATAGCATTAATGTGTAAAGAACTACTTTTTCTGTCAAATTTGTTGTATAACATGTTTTGGTGCTTAATTTGTAAAATCATAACCTATTTTGATGTTTAATAGGCTTTTTCTTAATATCTTCTTATTATCCAACATATTCACTTATACAACACTCTGCCGGCCCGTTTATGTTGGATAAGTGAGAGACTACTGTATTTACGAATTTAGCACCAAAATATCACAATATATAGAAAAGATTGACTACAAAAACATGACTACTAAAAGGCAGACTGCGGATAATACAGAACATTGAATAGGCGAAGGTTGGATAAGTGAGACTCTACTGTATCTTAGCACAGTCTAACATTTGAAGGATTTCATTTTACTCATCACTGAGCTTGGCCTCAACTCTACAAATTTCTAGAACCTGGTCACATTTATGTGCCTCATTGCTGTAATAAAACTATTACACAAAAATGGATCCTGGAGTTTTGTTTCATACTGCAGTGTACCTTTTAAAAAACTTTCCTGTTTCTCCTACTTTATTTTCTGAAAGTCTTCATAGGATACATCTCCCGTTATGACAGGAGAACAAGAGAGTAAAGCACAAAAAGTGCTATGACATCTTTAATTAACATCAAAGGATAGGAGGAAAGAACTTGGTTCGGCTTTGTGCTAAAAGCCTAGCTAAGTATTGGGTTATCTCAAGGGAGTATGAATTCGGACAACACACAGGACTGTTCCAATATCACGTAAACCAAGGCTGCAATGTTGGAACAAGTTGTATTCAATACATTTGGCTTTAATTTTTAAAAATCATATACAGATTGGGTATTCCTTATCCAGAATTCCAAAATACTCCAAAAACCAAAAATGTCCACATGGGTGGATGAGATAGTGATACCTTTGCTCTCTGATGGTTCAATGTATATAAATTTTCATACACAAAATTATTTAAAATATTGTGTATAAAATCACCTCCAGGGTATGTGTATAAGGTGGATATGAAATATAAACAAATTTTGTATTTAGACTTGGGTCCCATCTCCAAATGTTCTCATTATTTATTTAAAATATTATTATTTAAAATATGAAAAATATGAAACACTTCTGGTCCCAAGCATTTCACATAAGGGCTACTCGACCTGTGTAGGATTGCATATCTGAGTGTACCAGGAGTTTAAATGGTGGGTCCAACATTTGCCTTGCATGCACCTGAAAACAGCTCTTACTGTACCAAACTACGACTCATGTGCCAGAGCACGCTACCATTCACACTACCATTACAGAAGGTTTTGACTACTGGGCATAAATTTGTTCCATTCGAGTGTTAAATGTAACAACAGACAATAGACTGCTAGTGTATACTAGGTGCTGTAGGCTATTTTTCAGAGGAAGTGCTAACAAAACCACCTCTATTCCTTGCCTGAGGAATTCATGAGGTTGCCATAAGGTAACAGGTGTGATTTAAAAGTGCATACAAAGACAGATGGAACCAAAGCTTAGAAAGTTATTGCCTGAAAGTATGAGTTACGGTTATAGGTACAAGACCTGAAAAGTAATTTGTTATTATCGTAGTTCCAAATTTTTAAAAGCAACACTTTGCTTCCTTTTTATTTGAAAATACAGTAGTCTCACTTCTCCAGCGTTCTGTATTATCCAACGCAGTCTGCCTTTTAGTGGTCAATGTTTTTGTAGTCAATGTTTTCAATACATTGCTATGTTTTGGTGCTAAATTCATAAATACAGTAATTATACATAACATTACTGTGTATTGAACTGCTTTTTCTGTCAATTTGTTGTAAAACATGTTTTGCTGCATAATTTGTAAAATCATAACGTAGTTTGATGTTTAATAGGCTTTTCCTTAATCCCTCCTTATTATCCAACATTTTCGCTTATCTAACATGCTGCCGGGTCGTTTATGTTGGATAAACAAGACTCTACTGTAATTGAAATAACTTGTTAATTCCTTTTTAAAAAGCACCAGAACAATACAGGATATCAGCTTGTAGTAAAACACACCCAAGCAATTGGCCATGTGCCGTTGGACTATAAAGGTAACAAGGTAGTTACACTGCAAAAAGAGTAAAGGTATTTACTGTTAGAAAATCATTGTATATTTTTGTTATACGAAAAAGAAAAATGCAGCCCTGAAGCTCTTGCCTGAATAGTGGAGCAGTAGCAATGGCCCGTACCCGCTTTGCAGTTTTTTTGTTTTTTTTACATATTGCTGTTGCTAGTTTTTAGCTCTTTTTCATTTGCTCTGTAGTGATACAGACAGTAGCCTATGTTTCAGAGGAAAGTAATAGCAAATTGTCTTGTCTGTAAAAAGCCTATGAAAAGTGTGGGGTTGCTTTAAGTTGGCAAATGACTTAAAAACAAATATGTATATACACAAGGCCACCTATACCCTTCACTTTCCCACTATTTCTAATTGACATAGGAGTGGAATGCTTCATCCTAATGCAGGTACTTAGTTTCGACACTGCTTCGGGTAAGGTTTCACCTCTAGCAAAACCAGTTGCTTCAACACCGAAGATCAAAGAATCGTGCCATCTTCCTCAACTCAACCCAGACATTTTGGATAACTAGAGGAAGAACAGCTTTCATTAAAAATCTCTTCAACTGCTTTGTCAGATTACACAGAGAAGCCATTGAAATCCACAAGCACATGGACAATTTCAATAGAAAGGAAGAAACTCTGAAAATGAACAAAATTTGTCTACCAGTATTGAGAAACACTGGAATCAAGACAGTGACTAATGAACACCATCCAGACACAGGAGATCTCCAGGCAGCAAGCAGTGAAGGGTTAGTGAATACCAACCAAAGGATGCCTCTAGGCAATAAACACTTAAATGGAACAAATTCCTGGCTACTTCTAGGCAGATCTTCTGTTCCTCACATGCGAATGGATGGATCCCACTCAAAACATTTGCAAATCAAGCTTGCCATTTGCACCCTTCATACTTGGTTAAGACATTGTTTGTTTTTTTTCTCACCCTGGACATTCCACAGGTATATTCTCTACTTACTTTACCACCATCAGATCCTCTGAAGATGCCTGCCACAGGTGCAGGCGAAACGTCAGGAGAAAATGCTGCTAGAGCACAGCCATACAGCCTAAAAGACACACAACACCCCAGCGATTCTGGCCATTAAAATCTTCGACAATAAATGACATATTCAATTTTTGCAGTATTTCAGATCCTACAAAACATACCTGATTGCAAATTCTGAATGACACTGGTAAGGATAAGTTGGCCACTCAATCAATATATGTACTCCACATCTTAAGTGGCTCATCCAGGTCTAGACTGCTCTCTTTGTTTAGCAATTTTTAGAATTGGATTTTTCAATAGTGTCTATTACAACATAGAGGCTAAGGGTGTACTATTTAGCATGCTACTGTATGATTTATTAGCAAAGGATTAAAAGGATCAAGGCAACAATTACATTATCACATTTTGTTCAGTATTCATATTATGCCCTGACATTCATAATGCTCAACGAAATAATTCTGAAAGGCTCAAATCCTGATACTGATTGACATCCGTTGAGGTATTTTACATCCTGCCTGAACTTATTTGGAACCGACAGGTTCTTGACATAAAGTATTTGGAGGATTGACACACAGAGCTATGGATTTGCATTCAGAAGCTCCACTGCACTCTGTAAAGGCTTGCTCTCAAGGAAACACTTGGAACATTTACAGAAAGTGGCATTAAGGGATTCCTACTGAGCCCTATGACATTTGGATGGTGGCATCCATGGGTTCCCTTGAACAGCTATATGAAGGCAGTAGAGTCATATGAAGTAAAATAATCTTGAGGAACTGGAAAATGGATTCCACCTAAGCATTAGGAAGACCTTCATAGTAAGCAACTACCGGGGATACATTTAAGACCAGACTGCAGCTACGTGAAATAATGAATATGACTGAACGCTACTTCAATTCTGGTCCCATCATACTGTGGAGTTGTGCTGGAGGACTTTTCCCCTCTAGGAATTTGCTAGGTCTTCCAATACAACTCTGGAATCTTCCATTGCTAAAAATCAGGGGAAAAAAACTTGAAGGCAAACAACAAGTAGCACACTGTTTTACTATTTGAAGCTGTGTAGTAAAACCTAGTATTCCCCAGAGGAATAGTTATGTGTATTTTTATTCCTGTGCACCAAGTGTGGCAGGCAGTGGGACGCAACTGACACACGTCTATGTGACTCACTAGACTATTCTGTCAAGGCATAGCACGGCCAAATATGACACTCCCACATGCATACATGTATTCCAATATATAGAGTTGCTCAAAAGTCACAAAGGTGTATCAATGTTTAAGAAAACACTTTTTGTTTCATTTTTAACAAACCATACTATAGCATCATATAAAGTATATATACGGTAGGAAATAAATGTACATTATGAGCAAAAAAACCCCAAATCTTGTAAATAGTATCCAATACCATAGGATCATACAAAGCCTATATAGGTCCTCTATGACTTTTTTCCTATCTGGAAACTAGGGCAAAAATAGAGTAAATAATAGAAAAGTATAGAAGAGCATCTTTGTACCAGTCACTGCTAATACGTGTCTTCAGAGTCCCAATCTCTTTGCCTTCCTTATAATTATGTAACAACTGTGTTATGTAATTATAGAGGCAGCATTCTCGGGGCTGGTTCACTGTTTGGACGGGAGATATGATAGATGCCTAATGTGCAATATTTTCAGTAGCAAAGTAAAATGGCTCTTTCAGTCAGCATTTGAAAAATAATTTTTTTTATTGGCTCCCTGTTGTTATGGCTGCGGGGTGTTAGCCTTACTTACTGAATAGCATAAGGTTTTTAAGTAATGAATTATTTATCCAGTACATCACCCGGATACTTCATATGATGGGTAGAACTCTCTGTGTGTATATGAAATGCTTTTTTTTCAATGATAGAAGCGGGGGTTGTTTCAGGACCCCTATGGATACCAAATCTATGGATGCTCAAATCCCATTATGTATAATGGTAGAGTAAACTAATGTCCCTTATATAAAATGGAAAAATCAAGTACTGTATGTATGTTTGTGTCAGGTGGGCAGGTGATTTCAAAGACAGCTCCAACTTCCAGAGAACCCTGTGACTTCCACCAATGAAAGATCTGGACCAGATTTGGCACACAGACACACACACACACACCCCCCTCCCCAAGAGCAACAGAAAATATTGTGTGGTTTTTTGGAGGGCTGACCCTGGATTTTGGAAGTTATAGTTCATCCACATCCAGAGAGCCCTGTGACTCCCACCAACAATGCAACTCGACCAGACTTGGCACACATGCACAATATGACCAACATTAAATGCTGATGGGACTTGGAGGGGATTGACCTTGGAAGTAGGGAGTTATAGTTCACATACATTTAGAGAGCACTGTGAACCCAACCGAGGATGGATCTGGACCACACTTGGCACGCATACTGGTGTGATTTGGGCCACAATGACAGGGGATAATGGGAATTTTAGTTTATCCACATCTGTATGCAGTTTCTTAATGAGATCTTTCATAAAATCCAAAAACAATGAGGTTTTCAAATAAATGACATCACAAATTACACTATGTAACAAAATCTATGAAAAATTATGTTTCTGGTTTGAAATTGTTATTTCCTGTTTAATTATGTAGTACTTTGTTTTTTGTGGCTGCCACAAACTATGTTGAATTGGTTGAGAGACTATTCATTAAAAAACTACAGCAAAATGTGCTGGATGTCCAGCAAAAACGTTTTTGCAGATTACTACGCTTTTTCTATGTTTTTATGATAGGACCAATTAGGAAATGACATTTATAACCCAGGAACAAAAATAGTGTTACATTGTGTTACCAAATGCCTAACCTGAGCATCACCAGATACCTAAGTTTGTTTGTGTGTGTGTGTGTGTGTGTGTGTATATACACACACACACACACACCATCAGAATAGTAGATAAAATTAACTTCTACCAATATGCATTTTACAGAAGCTTAAAATAAGAACGGTGCACTTCTGATGTTTTTTTAATATGTAAGAAGTCACAGGGAAACAAGAGCAAAACCAACTGAATATGTGCTGGCTATAAAAATTATCTGTTAAAAGTGAGTACCAATTTCAGTACCAGAATCGTTCTATGCAGGGGAACACACCTTGCATCACCTAGGGGCTGTCAAGGGAGACATGGAGGAGATGCTTCCTCATGGGCACTCAGCCAAGGAGGATGCCAGCCACAACAGAAACTGCTCCTTCCTCCCCAACCAACATAACGGAGGGCTGTGAAGAATGTATTTTCTCTCCATTTATTTTCAAATAAAAGTCATCCACTATCCAACAGCATACAAGTAGAGCATCCCTTATACAAAAAGTCTGGAGCCAGAAACATTCCATATTTGAAATTTTGTCTGTATAATGGTATAACTTAGAGATAGCATCCATTTCCAAGCCCAAATGCACCTTAATTCTATAAGGTAAAAGTTTTCCAACTCTGGGGGCTGGTGCTCATCTCCATTTCTAAGCCAAAGAGTTGGTGTTGTCTGTAGACACCTCCAAGGTCATGTGGCCAGCGTGACTGCATGGAGTGGCGTTACCTCCCGCCGGAGTGGTACCTATTTATCTACTCACATTTGAATGTTTGCGAACTGCTAGGTTGGCAGAAGCTGGGGCTAACAGCAGGCACTCATTCAGCTCCCCTGATTTGAACCTGCAACCTTTTGGTCCGCAAGTTCAGTAGCTCAGCGCTTTAACATGCTGCACTATCAGGGGCTCTCTTAATTGTATAGCCTGAAGGTAATTTCATACCTAAAATTTTGTGTACATTGACCCACCAGAAAGCAAAGGCTTCAGTATTTCAAATTGCATCAGCACTGTGAAATTAATACAATTTGACTCCACTTTTAACTTCCATGGTTCAAGCTTATGGAATAATGGGAGCTGTACTTCTACAAGGTCTTGAGCCTTTTCTGCAAAAGAGTGCTGGTGCCCAATCAAACTACACATCTCAAGAATCAAGGAGTCATGACAGTTCAAGTGGTCCCAAACAACATTCATTCTACAGTATAGAACAGATTTTGAAATACTTGCATATACAGTAGAGTCTTGCTTATCCAACATAAATGGGCCGACAACATTGGATAAGCGAAAATGTTGGATAATAAGGAGGGATTAAGGAAAAGCCTATTAAACATCAAATTATGATTTTACAAATTAAGCACCAAAACATCACGTTTTACATCAAATCGACAGAAAAATCAGTTCAATACAAGGTAACGTTATGTAGCAATTACTGTATTTACAAATTTAGCACCAAAATTTTGCAATGTATTGAAAACATTGACTACAAAAACATTGACTACTAAAAGGCAGACTGCGTTGGATAATACAGAACGCTGGATAAGTAAAGGTTGGATAAGCGAGACTCTACTGTATACATACATATAATGAGATAGGATATAAGTAAATGTAATAATAGACACACAATGTTGTGGGCACTGAACTGACAGGGAGTAAAGATGTCGCTACAGTAGAGTCTCACTTATCCAACATTCTGAATTATCCAACGCATTTTTGTAGTCAATGTTTTCAATGCATTGTGATATTTTGGTGCTAAATTTGTAAATACAGTAATTACTACATAGCATTAATGTGTAATGAACTACTATTTCTGTCAAATTTGTTGTATAATATGATGTTTTGGTGCTTAATTTGTAAAATCATAACCTAATTTGATGTTTAATAGGCTTTTCCTTAATCCCTCCTTATTATCCAACATATTTGCTTATCCAACATTCTGCCGGCCCGTTTATGTTGGATAAGTGAGACTCTACTGTAAATGTAATAATAGACACACAATGTTGTGGCCACTGAACTAACAGGGAGTAAAGATGTCGCTATCTCAAGAATGCAGAATGAATGCAACTTGGCACCCTCTTCACTGACATAGCTAAATGAAATTTTTTTTTTCGTGTGAGGAGAACCGGAGTTGCTTCTGGAGTGAGAGAATTGGCCGTCTGCAAGGACGTTACCCAAGGGACGCCCGGATGTTTTGATGTTTTACCATCCCTGCGGGAGGCTTCTCTCATGTCCCCGCATGGAGCTGGAGCTGATAGAGGGAGCTCATCCGCGCTCTCCCCGGGGGGGGGGGGGGGATTCGAACCTGGCAGCCTTCAGGTCAGCAACCCAACCTTCAAGTCACAAGGCTTTTATCCCCTAGGCCACCGTAGGCTCCGCTAAATGAAATGGAATTGTGGGACTTGTAGTCCTACAAGGTCTTGAGCCTTCTCTACCAGAGTGTTGATACCTCAGCAAACAAAGGCTCCCAGGGTTCCATAGCATTCAGCCTGCAGGAGTTAAAGTGGAATGAGAATGCATTAAGGCTCCAGTGTAGCCCCCCCCCCCCCCCAAAGCCGGGCTACCGCAGTGGGCAGGGCCGGGGCGGAGACGGGTGTCTCGGGAGCGCGCCTGGAAGCATCCCCGCCCCCTTCTCGGCTCCTCCTGCTTTCCTCGCTTCCCGGAGCCGGGCTTTGGGATCTTTTCTGGGCGGCGGCGATGTCTGCGCTGGAGTGGTTCGCGCACAAGTCCCTGGGCGGAGGCATCTACTGGATCCAGGAGCGCTTCTACGAGTCCGGGAACCGGGCCAACATCTGGCTGGTGCGGGGCTCGCAGCGGGACGTGGTCATCGACACCGGGCTGGGGCTCCGGAGCCTCCCGGATTACCTCCGCTTGGCGGGGCTCTTGGAGGACGAGAAAGGCGCCGAAGCCGCGCCGCCGCTTGCGGGAGAGCCCCTTGCGGGACAGCGCCCCCTGCTGGCCGTGGCCACGCACGTGCACTTCGACCACGCGGGCGGGCTGCACCAGTTCCCCGAGGTGGCCGTGCACAGCGCCGAGGCCCCGGCCCTCCGCCGCGGGGACAACTACGAGGCCGTGACCTGGCTCTCCGAGGGCGAGGTGGTGCGGCAGCCCAGCCCCGGGTGGAGCGCGCGGCACTTCCGGGTCCGCCCCGTCCAGCCCACCCACGTCTTGCAGGAAGGTGAATCCGCCTCCCGAGCTTCTTCCCCACCCACTTCCCCAAACTATAGCAAACTTGGTCCCTCCGGGTGTTTTGGACTTCAACTCCCAGCATTCCTGACAACCTCAGGCCCCTTCCTTTTCCCCCTCAGCCGCTTAAGCGCTTAAGCGGCTGAGGGGGAAAAGGAAAGGGCCTGAGGCTGTCAGGAATGCTGGGAGTTGAAGTCCAAAACACCCGGAGGGACCAAGTTTGCTCATGCCTGCTCTATATCTTGTCTGTCTATAATGTGTTGTTTATTTCCTGTCTTCCTTGGTTTGCAGTTTCCTTAGCTCTATGTACTTGAGGCAGTGGGAGGGGCTGCAGACCATGTGACTGGTTAGAATGCAGTTTAGAAAGGATGGGAGTTGAGGAATGGCAGTTTGAGGCTTGGGTCTTCTCAAGTTAGAAGTCCGTTGAGGCTTGAGTTCTTCGGAAGTAGACTATTATAAACAGAGCCATACAGAGCAATACAGTAGGCTCTCATTTATCCAACACTCACTTATCCAACGCATTTTTGTAGTTAATGTTTTCAAAACATCGTGATATTTTATTGCTAAATTCGTAAGTACAGTAATTACTACATAGCATTACTGCGCATTGAACTACTTTTTTTCTGTCAAATTTGTTGTATGACATGATGTTTTGGTGCTTAATTTGTAAAATCATAACCTAATTTGATGTTTAATAGGCTTTTCCTTAATCCCTCCTTATTATCCAACATATTCACTTATCCAACATTCTGCCGGCCCGTTTAGCTTGGATAAGTGAGACTCTACTGTATTTAATAATCTAGAGCTGATGTGGTCTATCCAATGCAATTCAGCATCCCAAATAACCCCAGGAATGGACCTAAAAACGAAGACACCAAGGCGCTCTCACTTGCAGGTGCCACCAGGAACTGCTCCATTCAGGATGATTGAGGAGAAGCAGCAGTCAGGAGGCTTGACATGCCTTTTGTGGGTATTCAGTCTCTCCTCTCCTGACATCCCAGTTGGCTCGGCATTAAAAGAGGGTTTCGCAAGACCAGTTGCTCTCATAATGGTGTAGCAACGGTGAGATACGTGTTGGATAAGTGAGACTCTACTGTATTGTCTTCAAAAGACTGTTAAAGACTGTTAAGTTAAAGATACAAACTGAAACGTTTTAAAGCTTTACCTGGCAAGAAATGTACTTTTGTATTTAAATACATAGTAGTCCCCATTGGTGCAGTGTATTAAACCCTTGTGCCAGCCGGACTGGTGACTTGAAGGTTGGGTTGCTGGCCTGAAGGCTGCCGGTTCGAATCCAGCCCGGGGAGAGCGCAGATGAGCTCCCTTCCCCTCTGTCAGCTCCAGCTCCATGTGGGGACATGAGAGAAACCTCCCACAAGGATAATAAAACATCAAAAAATCCGGGCATCCTTTGGGTAACGTCCTTGCAGATCGCCAATTCTCTCACACCAGAAGCAACTTAGAGTTTCTCAAGTTACTCCTGATACGAAAAAAAACACATGAAGTTTTGAGTAAAACAAACATGGTATTTTAAAGTCTACTTGAATCTTTGCCTGCTGAGAGCATTGAATAGAAACAAGATATCTACATGCCCAGTGATCTTCCATTACCCAATAAACTAGAGGAACACCCCAATACCTTATGATTCTAACAGGTCATAATACAACAGTCCAAAAATAGAAAACCACAAACGAAATTAAAAACTTGGCATTATGTTAAATTTCCTTTGATCAGAAGCTGGCCACTTTGAATGCCTCTGATGTTGCTGAAAGAAGATCCTCCATTGTGCACATGGCATGGCTCAGACCGCATTGTAGTAAGTGATCTGTGGTTTGCTCTTCTCCTCACTCACATGTTGTGGACTCTACTTCGTAGCTCCATTTCTTAAGGTTGGCTCTGCATTTCGTGGCCCCAGAGCAGAGTCTGTTCAGCACCTTATAAGTCGCCCAGTCTTCTGTGTGTCCAGGGTGTGTGTGTGTGTGTGTCTCATTCGGTATCAGCAATGGCTTGAGGTTCTGGGTTTTTCCTGCCACTTTTGGACTCTCGCTTGCTGTGGTGTTCCTGTGTGTATCTCTGTAGATCTTAGAATACTATTTCTTGACTTAAGGCGGTGGCGTGCTGGCTGATAACCAAACGGGGGATCAGCCGGAGATGTCACTGCCTTGGTCCTTTCATTGCTGGCTGCTACTTCCCGGAGGATGTCAGGTGGTGCAATACTGGCTAAACAGTATTAGCCAGTATTTCTCCAGTGGTGTGGGGCGTAAACATCCTGTGATAATGTGGCACATCTCATTAAGAGCCACATCCACCGTTTTAACATGGTGAGATCTGTTCCACACTGGGCATGCATATTCAGCAGCAGAGTAACAAAGTGCAAGGGCAGTGTCTTTACTGTATCTGGTTGTGATCCTCAAGTTGTGCAAGCCAGCTTTCGTATGATATTTTTTCTAGCACCCACTTTTTACTTCATATTCAAGCAGTGCTTCTTATAAATCAGAGCACGGTCCAGAGTAACTTCCAGGTATTGTGGTGTGCTGCAGTGCTCCATTGGGATTCCTTCCCAGGTAATCCTCAGAGCTCGAGATGCTTGTCTGTTCTTAAGGGTGAAAAGCAAACGTCCTTTTTTAGATGGTTTAGGAATCCGCTGATTTTCCCTGTAATAGACAGTGAGAGCACCTAAAGCTTCGGAGAGCTTTTGTTCAACAATTTCAAAGCTCCCTTAGGTAAATGGGACAGACATGCAGGCTGAAAAATGAGTCTCACTTCAGGAGATCTGAATAGTTCAATAGCACTTTTATTATCATGGTTGCATCCAATGGAATTCTGGGTGTGGTAGTTGAGTGAAGTACTTAGACTTTTTGTTGCTACTAGAGATCTCTTGTGTTGCAGTTTAGGGGACTGCACTAGAGCCTTCTAGCAGAGAATCCGAAGTTCATCAGCACTGAAATTAATGCAGTTTGTCATCACTTGAACTGCTATGGTCCAATGCTATGAAATTGTGGAGGTTGTAGTTTTCTCTGCCTAAGAGGGCTGGTGCCTCATCAAACTACAACCCCGGTGATTCTAAAGCTGGATTGATTCTCCAGTGTAAATGCAGCCTAAGAATTTTACCAAAGTTCAGTACTAGTTGTGGTGTGGGGACTTCAGTTCCCCGAGTCCCTGATCATTTAGCCAAAGCAGCTAAGGCTTCTGGGAGTTGAAGTCTACAGAAACCTTGAAAACTGAACTTTGGGAATCACTGCTCTAGAGCTTTAGATCTCATTCTTAACACATCCCAGCAATGATTCATACTGTGGAAGGGAAAGGTTGGGCCCTCAACCCATTACAAAACTTTCCCATAATTTCATTAAAAGGAATATGTGAAGTAGATAGGTCTACGTAAGATGATTAACTTGCCCAAAGACAGGTATTTCATATCTTATCAGCATACTTCACCAAAACTACCATTTAGAACAGTTAACCTGGTATGTTGTCGAAGGCTTTCATGGCTGAAATCACTGGATTGCTGTGAGTTTTCCGGGCTGTATGGCCATGTTCCAGAAGCATTTTCTCCTAACGTTTCACCCACATCTATAGCAGGCATCTTCAGAGGTTGTGTGTTAATCTGGTACATTATAGTAATGCTTTGAGTCCCCTTGTGGAGAGAAAAAGCAGGGTGTAAACAAACGTAATAATAATAGATGGCACCAATGAGGGCATGTGCGAGCCCCTACACTTTATGGATTTATAAATCCAAAGCCTTATGTTGCGGTGGAGAGGGGTGTTGTTGCTCCAAGATAAAAGAGCAGCAAGAATCAAAAGGGGAGTTTAAATGCCCTATATCTGCCTCTGAGATAGATTTGTGAGGAGGCATACAACATTCAATATATCTCTAAGGAACATTGGACATTATTGTACAGTATGACCCTTGTGTCCTTGGCAAATAGGTTCCAAGACCACTTGTGAATACTTGAAACTGTGGATGATAGCAAACCCTATATTTTGACTATACGTGGACTGGGAACATACTACAGAGTTACATTGGATGACCCACAAACACTTCCTGGAGGGTAGGTATTTTTTGGAGAGTAGATAAGTGAAACCGTGGGTATTAAATCCATGGATAATAGAGTGCATAATGTGCATTTCTGCATGACAGCTCTTTTACTGGAAGAAGGGCAATGGATAGTAAACAATTAGTTTTAAAAAGATGATCAATTATGTTTTGCCAGGAGGTAATATTGCATAATGTGTTTTGAAAAAACAAACAAACCCTCAATGACAAATGCAAGTGTAGCCACTGAATACTATATATAGCAATTGTCATGTATAGAGATTATATAATAGTGAGATTTGGCATGTTGTTTTGAAGCAGAAAGGCTAGCCTAAGGCACATTTACTCATAGGTGACTTGCACTGATTTTAATATTATTTATATTATTATTTTGAAACAAATAGTTGGGTAGAGTAGAGAAAATACATTCAAAAAGTGAATTATCATCCAAAAATAATGTTCACTTGTAATAATTTAATATTCAAATCAAAAAAGTAATACTTTTGGTTGAAATTTTTTTCCCCCTGCAAAGCTAGCGGAATTTTTGTAGTAAGAGTTGAAATTCAAAAGCACCAGCTTAGTACCTTCCAATTTCAGACAGATTTTGTCCTTTAGCTTCTAAGCATGGGAATCTGACGTTTTATTATTTGTGGTTCCTATTTTCCTTGTTGGAGTACACAGTATATTATTTAAAGGGCTGACATGTTTTAAAGAGACAGCTACTAAATGCAGACAGGGGCTATTGAAACCATCTTAAGGTGCCTTAACATGCTTCAGTCCCCATTGCAACCAATCCTCCTTATATTACAAACCTTCCTCAGAGCTTCAATGAGATCACGCCCCGCTCTCAGCTGCTCTAGCATTCTCCTCCAAACTAGAATCAGACAACACCCCACACTCAGCTGCCAGTTGTGCTGCCTGAGCTGCTCTTTGCCTTGCCTGCCAAGAGGTCCTTCTCTTGCTTCTACTTACATCTCCCCAAACAATAGACAGATCATCCTCCCTCCAAGTTTCATCCCCAACAAACCCGCTGAATGTGTCACTAGTTGTAGGCTCCTCGCACACTTCTCTCACTTCTGCTACTTTTGTCCAATCCATCTCATCCCCAACCCCATCAGTGTCACTCCCAGCATTTCTCGTAGAAACTGCTTCATTGCCAAACCCATCATCCCCATCAAACCCTTCATCAGTGGGTTCAGTAAGTATTTGCCGAATTCTCTTCTGCTGTTGCTCTTCCATAGAGTCTTGCTCCCGAGTAGACCTTTTCGCCTGCCTAATTTCCAACTCCCTGTTGTTACTACTATTCAGAGACTCATCCACAACACTATATACCCGGGGATGGCTTGAGTGTATGTGCATGAGACAAATATTTATGTAGGGTTTTAAAACACTGGTTTGTGAGGGACTGAATAGGTTATGTTGCCTTCACAGATCTGTTGACTAATTAAATAATAAATGTAAAACAGGTTATGTTTGAAGAACTATTAAAGCAACATATTAATTACAGCTGTAATTTTTCTTAATCTATTAAATCCTGATTATTGTTGTTGTTTTTCAACATACTTAAAGAGGAATAAATTGAACAAAAAATATTTTCTGATCTAGCTAAAACAGGATTCTGATCTTCTCCTTGGTGGGGTGGCATTCCAAGGGGTGAAAAGGCTGCCAGGAATGGCATCAGTTGCTCTTTTGCCTCTTTGCTTACAGGAAGAGCGCATCAAGAGACAGGAACATTTGATTAAGGACTCAGAGGGAGATATGAGGTCATAAGCCCATGTATCCACATTGGCAGATGGAACAAGGGATTTTTGTTAATGTGAAGCTTTGGAAAAGATTTTCCCCAAATTGGTTTGATGTGAGTGTTGTGTCTCCTGGGAGGACAAGTTCATTTCCTTAAGACCTGAATATTTCAGTTCTTGGTGTGCCCACTTTGAAGTAAGTGCCAGAGAAATTATTGTGAATTGCTTCTGAGTAAACATTGCTTGCTAGTTAATACACAAAGGTCTGTTTTTGGCTGTTCATACCAATGTTTGTAAATGATCATTCTGAAACTGGGTACAAGGATCAGGAACCTGTGTATATTTTCCTATCCTTCATATGCATAATTTAGCAGAGTTTTAAAACGGAGTTTCCCTCAAAAACGGGGAGCTCTGGATCACTGTTGAGTAAATAAACATGAGAAATATCCCAAGATAAAAACAGACCAAGGCTTTTTAAGTTGACTACTTGCTAGAATTTACCATTTTGCATGCAGAGGGGATTCTAGTTCAAATTAGCCAGAATCCATGCACAAGCAAATTCTCCTGGAAAGAAAAAGAGATGTAGAGGAGAGGACTGTGAAGCCAAAAACCCATTTCTAAACCATGGCTTACAAACCCAAGAATGTGCGTACAAAAAAGAAAACTGTTTAACTTGATTGGCTCAGGCTATTTGTTAATGATTTCCATATTGTGATGCATCTTAACATTTGGAGTAAAACTGGCATGATAACCCATTTATTAATAGGTATTTCTGTTTATATCCCTCCATACACGCAAACATTGTGTCATGTTGTATTTCGTTGTTAATCTCAGAAGATAAATTGGCAATGTGAAAAAACAGGATAGATGGGAAAAAATATAAAGCCATAAAATAAAACAACTGAAGAATTTATAATGAAGGCAGTGTTGCCCATAATTAGCTTGAGTTGCACAGAATACATTTTCTTAATATATGAGGTTGTTATGAAGCACAATCTCATGAAAATACCCATGACTTTGCAGCCCTCACTTTGGAGCAAAAAGACAATAGTAGAGATAATTCAGACCAAATAGCCATAAAAATTGTAATGTTAAATGCAGGTAGCTATTAGCTGTATTTCATTGAAAGTCAAAGCATTTATTTCTGAAAATGAGTACTTAAGCCACTATGAGATTTCCTGACACTAGTTTTCTTGATTGCCTAGATTTGCAGAATTAAGCAGATCTGACATCTAATTGGATTTGTGAGAAGTGCCACAAATCCTGCTTTATGCCTTTTATCTTTTAACTCCTATCCTTTTAGTTCATCCCATAACAATTACCTTGTTATGCAGTCTGCTAGCACTATGAAAAGAAAAGAATATAACCTAAATAGATGAGTTATTTGTTGAGATAAAATAATATCAGCCTCACTGTAAATGTCTGATTGTTACATTACTGGACAAATTGATCTGTGTTTAATGCAGGCTGGTTTACTTTTCTGTGGCCTATTTCCTTAATAGACTGATGTTGCCAACATTGAACTTTCTTTAGATACTTTAAGGCTTCTTCCTATAATTCATTCAGACCTGATCCTTTCTTTCATCACTTTTTTGTTAGTTCTATTTTTGTAGTCAAATCTAAAGACCTGTGCTTTTTTAAACACCCTGGGGATTAATCTTTTATGAGTGTGTATGTATGTACCTTCAAGTTGCCTGTCGACTTATTGCAACCTCATAGGATCTTCTTAGGCAGGGGTCCTCAAATTTTTAAAGCGGTGGGCAGGTCCACGGTCCCTCAGAGTCTTGGAGGGCCGGACTATAGTTTGAAGAAAAATAGGAACAAATTCCTATGCACACTGCACATGTCTTATTTGTAGTGCAAAAAACAATGAAAGAACAATGCAATATTAATTTTAACCAACATAAACCTATCAGGATTTCAATGGGAAGTGTGGGCTTGCTTCTTGCTGCTGAAATAGCCCAGTTAATTAGGGTTGTTGTTGTTGTTGTTGTTGTGTGCCTTAAAGTCATTTCAGACTTAGGGTGAACCTAAATCTAAACTGAGGGCGGGGGCCAGGTAAATGACCTTGGAGGACCTCATCCGGCCCACGGGCCTTAGTTTGGGGACCCCTGTTCTTAGGTCTTGTCTACATTGACAAAAACAATTCTGTTTGGCAACACATTTTCCCAGTCTGCAGTGACCCTGTTAACACAATATTAATATTATTATACAGTAATTATGCTTTTGTTTACTTATAACCCACTTTTTCTCTCCACAAGGAAACTCAAAATGACTTACTTTAAAAGCATTTCAATACAGGGTTGCTTTGAGTTTTCCAGGCTGTATGGCCATGTTCCAGAAGCATTATTTCCTGAAGTTTCACCCACATCTGTGGCAGGCATCCTCAGTGGATGCATGCCATAGATGTGGGCAAAATGCCAGGGGAGAATGCTTCTGGAACAAGGCATATAGCAGAAAACTCACAGCAATCCAGTAATTCCGGCCATGAAAGCCTTCAACAACACATTTCAATACAATTTAAAATCTAAAATTATACAAACATTAAAACAGAATTAAATATAAATGGTATTAAAAATCACAGTTAAAATCCATAAAAAACATAATCAAAGCTAAAAATAAAATCTGCCACAAATATCATCTCATGATTGCCATAACCAGCTTACACAGTTTCCCCTTTTAAATTCACTTTGCTGTTAGGGGACAGTCCACTTTTCCAATCTTTTGCATTATTTTTGGCCATATAGTCTTGGCCACTCTTTCTTTTGGGAGTTTTCCCCCATCATGGATGAAAATGCACGTTCTATTATGCAGGGTGCACACACTTATTTACTTTAAAAAATAAATAAAAATAAATTCAGCCTAGAGAGAAACCAGTTCATGGCAGGAATAATCACTTCTCACTAATCCACTAACTCTTCCTCCCCAACTTTGCAACTGAAATGAAAAGAAGCATTGCACTCATTACAATAGAGTCTCACTTATCCAACATAAACAGGCCAGCAGAACGTAGGATAAGCGAATATGTTGGATAATAAGGAGGGATTAAGGAAAAGCCTATTAAACATCAAATTTCATTATGATTTTACAAATTAAGCACCAAAGTATCATGTTTTACAACAAATTGACAGAAAAAGCAGTTCAATACACGGTAAAGTTATGTAGTAATTACTGTATTTACAATTTAGCACCAAAACATTGCAGTGTATTGAAAACATTGACTACAAAAGCATTGGCTACTAATACAATGTTCCCTCACTTATCTCAGGGGTTAGGTTCTGGGACCACTCGCAATAAGTAAAAATCTGCGAAGTAGGGACACTATATATTTATATATTATTTTAGTAGTTATACACTATTTTAAGTCTTTATTAACCAGTCATGTTTTGATAAATCGCCTCCTCCTCCTTCCGTTGCTGCTTGGGCTCCTTTTCTCTCCCTTCGCCTTCTCCTTCCTCCCTTCCTTAGGCTGTAAATTGTAATTTTTTATGATTTCTAATATTCTTTTAGAGTTTATTGAAAAATCGCAAAACAGCGAATCCGCAAAAAGTGAACCACAAAGTAGTGAAAATTGACTACAAATAGAATTGGATAAAATGAATTTACCCTAACAACATTGTCAGAAATTAAATGAGTAAAAAGTTCAGTCCTTGTTGCCTAGAGAAACAGCTGTGGATCTGGGTGGGAGTCCAACTGTGTTGGATAATCCAGAACGTTGGATAAGCGAATATTGGATAAATGAGACTCTACTGTATCTTCTTTTGCCCTTAATTTTTATTTTGCATTTTTCTGTCTGGTTTTCCATGATATACAGAAGTATGAAATTAAATACAGTGGTAATTTGAAGTGCAAATGCACAAATGATTTTGCATAATGTATGTAGGTAAAGTAAAGGTAAAGGTTTTCCCCTGACGTTAAGTCCAGTCGTGACCGACTCTGGGGGTTGGTGCTCATTTCCATTTCTAAGCCGAAGAGCCAGCATTGTCCATAGACACCTCCAAGGTCATGTGGCCGGCATGACTGCATGGAGCGCCGTTACCTTCCCGCCGGAGCGGTACCTATTGATCTACTCACATTGGCATGTTTTCGAACTGCTAGGTTGGCAGAAGCTGGGGCTAACAGCGGGCGCTCATTCCGCTCCTGGGATTTGAACCTGGGACCTTTTGGTCTGCAAGTTCAGCAGCTCAGCACTTTAACACACTGCGCCACCACCAGCAAATACCATGTAATATTTGAATATATCAGTTGCTGATTTGAGACAATAGCCTTTGGATCAGCTCCTTTCTGATCTTTGAAGCTAAGCAGGATCAGCTCTCCTTAGTCCTTGGATGGGAGACTGCTAATGAATACTAGGTGCTGTAGGCTATATGAAGGCCAGAGGAAGTGACTGACAAAACCACTTCTAAATATTTCTTGCCTAAGAAAAGATTATAGGCTATAGATAGAATCCATGGCGTCTCCATAAATCAATCGACAGGCAGCTTGGAAGCACATATACACAACTGCGTATTGTCTGTTTTTTCCTCCTCATCTTCTCTTCCCCTCCCCAATTTTTTGCTTTGTAAGAAAAAATGGCCATTCCTTTCTATTTGTATGGTCATTAAATCTTCTTTTGCACTATCTCCAGCATTTTAATATCCTGTCTTGAGATATAGCAGTGCTATTTCCAGGACATTTAACCTAATAACAAGATTATGCTACTTGCTGTTTTTATTTTTTCATTCTTTTTGATGTCCAGTCTGCCTTTTGTACTACTGTAGACCTGAGCTAACATTTAGCAATGACATTTCTTTCCTGACCCCCAGGTCGCTGTTGTGGATGGATGTGACCAGTTCAGGCTGTATAATCACATGTACAAAGTCCACTAGGCATCACTTTAGCCTTACTTACACTGGTTCTCCTGATGCTGTTGATGATGATGGTGATGATAATTTGATTATTTATTTTGTTAAAATGTTTATATTTTGCTCTATGCCCAAGAATTTCAGAGTATCATACAATAAAAACAATATAAACAATTTAAAATTTAAAATAATAAAATGTACATTGTATAAATATACCGTGTTTCCCCGAAAATAAGACAGTGTCTTATATTAATTTTTGCTCCCAAAGATGCACTAAGTCTTATTTTCAGGGGATGTCTTATTTTTCCATGAAGAAGAATTCACATTTATTGTTGAACAAAAAAATTGAACATTTATTACATACTGTACAGTAGTTGTCATCACAAACCAGCATAACCAGACAAACTGTGAATCTTATCAATAATTCCTTGTTACTACCATTATTTTCACGTACAATATTCTATGGTATGTACATTTACCGATCCTGCATGCTCTGGTGTTCTGTTCGACGGGCATGCTTCCAAACACAAACTTTGCTAGGTCTTACTTTCGGGGGAGGCCTTATATTTAGCAATTCAGCAAAAACTCTACTAGGTCTTATTTTCTGGGGATGTCTTATTTTAGGAGAAACAGGGTCATATGTTATCAAATTAAAATAAGTTAAAACCATGTAGACTTAAATATAAATGCAATGAATAATTACACCTCAAAAGCTTTAATATAAACCCATTTGATGAAGCCAACATCAGTGCCAGTATGGCCTTGCCATGATGATTGCATATGAAGTTTTCTCTGTGCTGTAGAGTTATTAAAAGATAGGATGTCCCTGCCTGCACGGCCACAATTTGATAGACACATTGGAAAAGGGAAAAAACACATGTGAACAGAAGAGGAAGGCTGGAAATTGCATTACTAGCTATTGAATGGGTCTAGATTAGGCATGGACAAACTTCGGCCCTCCAGGTGTTTCGTCTCCCACAATTCCTAACAGCCAGTAAGATGGATAGGATTTCTGGGAGTTGAAGTCCAAAACATCTGGAGGGCTGAAGTTTGACCATGCCTGGTCTAGATTTATTTCCTTCTTCCTATGATGTACTTGCTGAGAATATTTGGTGTCAGTTTCCATACCTATTGGCCAATAGTGGAGGCCACAACATTGGCACTTGTTAGCTCTGAAATTCCAGGGTAACGCTGTTGTGGCCAAATGTTCTTTCTGGCAGGGAATTGGGAAGGAATATCCTTGTAGCTTTGACCAGTGGATTGTCTTTCTTACTAGGATGGCTTTCTGAATTAGACTCACACTTGCAGTATATCATGAACCCTTTATCTGTTGATCAGCAGCAAAAGTCAGAGTTTCTTTTCACCCCTGTAACCCCAAATTACAGAGTATGTTAATTCCCATCAAGCAGCTCGTGTCTATACTGACCGCTTAATCTGGGACCAGTCCCGAGCATCATGCTCTAGGTTGGTCCTAGATTGACCATATGATGGTGGCCACACACTGGACATAATCATGTTCATCACCACATTGTTATCCACATAGGACAGCTGAGCCGGCATCATGTCAGCCTGCTGGCCCGGCCTTGTTTTCAGCATCATTGCCATTGCTCCTTCACCAGCTTGGGACCTCCAGGAAAAGATTGTCCAGTACACTGTCACTTCTATTAAGGGATCGCTTTTCCCCTCCTTGTTGATCACATAGAGAAGGGTGTGTGGCATGTCTTCTGCTATGTGGTTGACTGATTATGCTAAATTGGACCCAATCCAGCTGTACACATGTCAAAAGTAACCAAGACCACTCCAAGGTTTCTGAGAAACACCAGACTTTCCCCCAACTTTGTTTGCTCAGAGCAAAATTGGTAATAAGGCCAAAAAAGATGTAGCCACCCAGTAGGTAGCCATACCTGGTCTGGAGTTCCACCATAAGCTTTGGGGTGAAATCAGCCCCAGTGCAGAAGATTATTTCATACATAGCCTTTGGATTTTATCATCCTAATTAATATGTATACTATGTTAATATTTACTGCTCAGTACTAACAATTTATGGATAAGATACTACTGGTAATTCAAATAATTTCTATTCAATACCTTGCTGTTGACAATCCTCCAGTTATCAAACTGTCACTTCCTTCTGTCTCATTGTTTTTATGTTTAAAGATGGCAGAGACTTTGCAGGATATGCATCCCCCCCCCATCAAGTCATTTTCTGTATTTGATTAATAGCTGTAGCATAGCCTTAATAATAGATTCTGCCACCCCATTTATCTCCTTCACCCACCAGGGATATTTTAGACTTGCTTGCCATCTTGACAACATAAATGAGTGTTACATTTTCATCCCTGTTATAAAGCTTTGCCTTTTGTTAACTTTCTTTGACATTGTTTTAAAATATTGACATTTGCCAGCGTGTTCTGTTGAAACACTAAATGCCAAAATTGTTTCTCAGTTTGATTTAATTAAATTGGAACTTAAACGACATCCTGCAGTTTAGGACATGTTATTGCAATAGAGGGGAGATGTCACATTTCCAAACACCAAACCTCAAGTATGACCACCATACGTTATGTAGTAACGCTTTCATACAGAGCACGAAGGCGGTAGTGTATTTCTATTTATCCTTTTGTTTTTTGGTTGATCTGGGTCAGATCTCCACGTCATGTTGTTTTGTGCTAGATTTAACAGTCAAACGGTTGTCAATGACTAGTTCACAGTGGCTCTTTGATATGGCAAAATACAGGCGGTCCCTGAGTTACAAACATCCTACTTACAAATGCCATATTTAAAAACAGGTGAGACAAAAGGAAGTGAGAGAAATCTACCCCTGGCAAGGGAAATTCATTCCTGAAAGAGTTATTATCATGGGGAAAAGGTGTCCCCACAGAAGCGTTATCATCAATCCTTGTTTCCACATGAAGCCAAGTTTTTCAAAATCCAATTCTCACAGGGACAGAAAGGCACAGACAGCAAAGTAAACAGCCCAGGGGTGTTAGCCCTTCCCTGTGCTATCCAAAGCACATTTGGTTAAGACTTATACTTTAAAAATGTTCCTGTTCCAACTTACATACAAATTGAACTTAAGAACAAGCCGTCATAGTTTGGGGACTGCCTGAAATCACCTGTTAGAAGGAAAAGAGAAAACAATGCTGCAGTACTTTTCCTTTCTTTATGGAAAATGGGAGTGTGGATGGGATATTATAAACAGGTATAAGTCTGTATAAACAGATATAAGTCACACTCAACCCAATGAGACTTAATCCTAAACATATATGTGTACCCTACATCTGAGTCATCCCATAGTCTTTAGCTGCTTGTTCCATGTGGTTATTTACCTAACTGATGTGGATTGGAAAGATTTGACAAATTGGTTCCTGTTGGTAAAGTTACTCTATTTTCTGTTTTCTCAGTATTGAACTAATTTAAATATTTATGGTCATGTTAGGTATGATACAGAAATCTTTGTGTGGATGATTGTTTAGGAGAAATCCTTTGAGTTGTGCTGATCCTATAGAAAGAAATATGTTTGTATTTTGTCAGCTTCCAGTGGTGTTTCTAATGAAGAGGTTTGCCATAGAGGCATAAGGCAAATGAAATGGGACAGATATGCTGCATTCACTTAAACATTCAAATTCATCATCCTGTGTTGTTTTTGTTTGTTTCTAGGGGATGTGATCAGCCTCGGTGATAGACAGCTCACTGTCATGCACATGCCTGGCCATTCAAGAGGAAGCATTTGTTTGCACGACAGCGAACGGAAGATACTGTTCAGTGGAGATGTTGTGTATGATGGTTCAATGATTGACTGGCTTCCTTATAGCAGGATAAATGACTATGTTGCAAGCTGCCAACGACTCATAGAATTAGCGAATGGGGGCTTGGTGGAGAAAGTCCTTCCAGGGCATTTCAACACATTTGGTGCTGAACGACTCTATCATTTGGCTTCCAACTACATTTCTAATGCCGGGGTTTGTCACAAAGTTTCAACATGTGCCATGAGATCAGTCGCAAGCCTAGCGCTTCGGGCAACAAATTCTAGATCAACTTCCTAGGATAACATGTTTAATATTCTGTTGTAAAACCCAATGGCATTTATTAGTTACTTTAATGGAAAAAATGGGGGTTTGAGCCGCAAAGATTATTTTTATCTACTTCATTTTTGTTTTCAAATAAAAGAAAATCAGATGCCAATACAAGCTAGTAGCTATGCCAAACCTACTCATTTTCTTTTCTTTTTTAAAGGCAAGTTTGCACATATACTGAGTGCTGTTCCACAGATATTCTGAACATGTTGCTTTGTATTTTAAAGCATTTTGAAGCATATGAGATGCACTTGTTTTGCACTTGTGTCAGATTTATTAATGAGATCTTAGGTATTCATGTTGAAAACATAGTTTAAACGGCTGACCTTATTATCAGCAGTATTGTGGGTGTGGGTTGGGAGAATTAAAACATTCCACTGTTCCATTGAATGCACTAAGTTTAAGTACCCAACAGTTTATTTTTTATTGAATGGGTGAATGTAAGATGTAGTTGTTACCAAATGAGAAGGTAGTATTGCTCTTCAGAAATTATGTTGCATTGGCTTTTGTTTCCTAAACAAATGAAATAGCAGTAAATATTTGAAGTATATTGCTTGCTTGGTAAATGTGACTAACTGTTTCAGTGTTAGTGTGTGTACCTGTTAAGGCCTCCAGTCTGATGGTTTTATATATAGTACACACCCATGATGAATGTTTTCTGTAGTAAAGTAGCTGCATAAAAAGCACAGCACTTGCCAGTTACAAATTGTTAGATGCACCAAGTAAAATGGGTCATGGAAGAAGAAGAATGTAATGGTTTGCAGGAGATGTTTAGCAAAAACTACAGCTTTCAGTCAGGCCCTGTGTGTCTGGTGATTTTCAGGTTACGTTTGTGGGCAGAAGTACAGTTAAAAGTTTTGCAAACACCTTATGTCATTTTCCTTTTGTTTCTCCTTTCCCCCAACTTCTCTAGTACAGTACAGCCCCTGTATCTGCAGGACTAGTATCCTTGATTTCATTTCTGCCCAGCAAACGATGACTTCTCTAGGTATGAGGGCTATCCACAAAGTTGATTACGTTTTGGATTTAAAAAAGGGCAAAGTATAGGAGAAATCATTTACCATATGCAGCTGAAAGCCACGTCCTAATACTACATCTCACGTAATCCCCATTGAAATCTAGGCAAGTCTCAGATAGATAAATGAGGTTGGAAAGTTCTGCCCCAGGAAATTCAGCCTCTCCGTTTCCAACAATGGGGCATGGCTGTCAACACAGCGTTTTGGCATCGCTGCAGGAAGGGAAAAGGGGGAAGGGCTGAGGACACAGGTAGGAGAATTTACTGGAGCAGAACTTTCCAACCTCATTTATCTATCTGAGACGTGCCTAGATTTCAATGGGGATTACGTGAGATGTAGTATTGGGATGTGGCTTTCAGCTGCATATGGTAAATGATTTCTCCTATACTTTGTCCTTTTAAAAATCCAAAACGTAATCAACTTTGTGGTTAGCCCTCGTATTTTCTAGAATCTCCAGCATGACTCAAGTGTATTCTTGGGCCAGATGTCCTTCATTTAAATAGTGTTGACAATTACCTGTTGTTTTGCATATGCGCATGAAGTTGGGAAACATATCCCATGCAGATATTGGGGCCATACTGTACTTACTTTCAAGCTACTTAACAAAATCTCTTCTCAATTGCCCTATTCTTTCAAGTATATTTAGCTATCTGGAATATTACCAGTTTTTTATATGAAGTCTGTGTGTCTTTGTCTGTGCCTGTGTGTGTGTGTGTGTGTGTGTGTGTGTCTTGTAACTGTAAAATGGAAAATAATTTGATTATTAAGAATTCAGGAAGAAAGATACGAACAGTGGCCCTTTCTTGTGAGAACAGGAAGCAGATTTATTTTTCATCCTTCTGTGAATGCGCTAAATATTATTTCCTCTGAATCAAATATCATAGCATTACACATAGAGAGTTTGGCCCCCACTGTATTCAGCACTTTAGCCCCCGAGTAGTCTCGAGGGTGGCTAGTTGGATGTATTCTGTTCTTCAAACAGTGCCTGTTCCCTGTTTAACACTGGAGAAGAACATTAAGCGAAAAGCACAGATTTGCTAGTGAATTTGCTAGTTCAGACATGAAGGTTAGAAATGTCTTTTAGCTTTAATTATCTTTATGAATCTTGCACCAAACAAATTGATAAATTGCTTATGTTACAGACCACTTCACTTTGGCATTTAGCTTTGGAAGCATAAACTATCAATTTAGGGGCAAAGGGTACCCAAGAATGTAAGCTTGAAAATCATAGAACTTATTAGAACTAGTTAAAAAGAAAAAGCCTAAGCAAATGCAGAGCCATATAGAAATTGTCATAATAGATTTCCAAATGACACACTTTCTACACTTAAATCCTTTTTTTCTCTCCTGCTAATCACAATGAACAACAATTGCATCAGGAACAATATTAAGCAAAACTAAGGCTAACCTGGTTAACTTGATTAACCTTCTGTACTTTGATTTCCAACCAGCTTTGGACTGTCCCTTGTGAACTGCTGTGCCTTGTTCTTAGTATTTAGTTTTGTGGACATTTTACATTGAACTGCTAAAAATGATTTCGTTGTTAGGAAGTATTTTCGAGGCACTAATTAGGATTTCCTCCTGAGGAAAAGCAAATTGCCTATGTTGAACCTCTCCTGCTTCCTCTCTCTCTCCACAAATAGCTTAAAACTTATTTCCCCAAAGCCTTAAATTATATTGACACTTTGTAGACTGCTCACTAAGAAGTATTCAGATATGAAAAATTGAAACTGCCAAAGATTACTTTCACTGAAGACCTGAACTTTGTTTTCACTATGGAATAGTTCTGTTAGGTTGTTGAATTAGTATATATTAATAAAAAATACATTGGTTATTTTAAAATTAATGCTTTGTTTTCTATTTTGCTCTGAATTTACAGTTCACACTGCTATCTTATCTAATAATATCAATAACTAGTTCTTGGGAAATATGGTCAGATCACATAGAAAAAAATCCCACAGCCTTAATCCTAAGCATATGTAGTGAGGAAGAAGTCTCCCTCAATTAAGTAAGGCTTAGGGCTTATCTACACTGGCCACTTAATCTGTGACCATTCCGGAGCAAGAATGCTCCATATTTGCCCTGGAGGTGGCCACACACTCTGATCACAAGCCCTGGCATGGCGGAGCCCACACAGATTTATCCCCTTTTCCCTGCACTGATGAGCACAGGAAATACAGGAGGACAGCAGCACACCATGTGGACTGCAAACCAGTCCGCATTGGATCTAGTCCTGCTGTCTACATTGTGCAGAAATGATGGGTTTGTGCCAGCGTTTCGGCCAAACTCAGAAGCATCCCCTAACTTTCCTTAACATGGGGCTAAACTGGATTTACCCCATGATAAGGACTGGAAGTCTCAGAATATCACAAAGACCACTAGAAGCGACTTCATGGTGAATGTGGGCTATTAAGTCTGTATAGATGAGCCCTCAGGTCCTTGCGCGTTGAGAGAGCTTTGCAATTTTCATTGAAGTTTTAACTTAGAATGAAGTCACAATTCCTCTTTGGATTAATACTGGTTATTAAAGTACAATGCCAGAGTGAGAGTGTTGTTTTATAATCTTATATTAATTATTTTTATATAATAAAACCATTAATATTGCTGAAATAGTTTATTAAAGCTTTTGAGCATAGAGTATTCCCTATTTATTGTGATCATTATCTGTTTTCACTTTAATGTTACACAGTGAGAGTCATCTACTTTAGTTTAATTGTAAGGGGTTTAGAAACCTGTGATTTCAGTTTTGACTGTTTTTATTGGTTTAAAAGCTAAATATATTGCAGACAAAGTTCTTAATGTGAAGGCAGTGGTATATTGCCAATTCAATGGTTGTCCTCTAACTGACTCATAGATTATGATGAAAAATGGAGTTGAAAGGTGTTTTTAAGATAGTAATACACTGTACTGTTGATAGAACTTTACTAAATTTGCCACTGTTTTCAAAGAACATTCTATATTATTTTGACAAATATTGCTAATAAAAGAATTATGACACAAAACAGCTTTCAGTGATTTCATGTTATTTGTGACCAAGCTATAAAAGAATGGATATAAACGTTTTACTTTTTGAGTTATAGAAATGCAGAAGTAAACTGACAGCTTCTTTGAGTTTTGGGTCTGTATCAGCTTCCCTCTCTCTTAAACTCATTTGTGCATTGGAAGAACTTTAAACGGATATAGTTCCTAGTATGCAGGTGCTTTTTGTAAAAATGAAAACATGAGCTATCCTTCTTAGGGACTATGTTGAAAGGCAAGAGTGTTTTATCCCACATCATGCTCTGATGTTGCAAGGAATGCCCTCACCAATTAATAAAACAGTAGTAGCTCTTGTTCCATCTTAACCAGTTCCATGCTAGAAAGTGTGAAAGTCATGATTTGTGTTTTTAAAATGTTTTTTTTTCTCATGTTTGGAAAGCACTTCATTTTCCTCTGGAGGCCTGAAAGGATCTCCATGATAGTATGTTGAGGGATTGTGTCTTGTCTAAGTTTCTTTATTTGTCTTTCTAAGGTCCCTTTCTACATTACTCAGTTTTTACGTAGATTAATTGTTACATGCCTTCAAGTTGACTTCGACTTAACAGCAACCCAATGATAGGATTTTCTTGCCAAGATTTATTCAATGGAGGTTTGCCAGTGTCTTTTTCTAAGATTGAAAAAATTTCACTTACCAAGTTCAGTGAATTGCCATCGCTGAGTGAGAATTCAAACTTTGGTTCAAATCTTAGTTGACCTTTCAAATGATCACACCCTACTTCTTTCTAGGAACTCCCACTTAATTAGATTATTATTATATTGTTCAGGTTTATTTATGCCTTTCCCCGTCACAAATCTGGGACCCATGGAAATCTATAGGGAATAAAGTAGTGCAAATAAAATCACATGTGGCTAAAATCATTCCACATATTTAAAATAGCACAAAACTACTTCTAGAACAAAAACCATTTAAAACATCAATTTAAAAGCAAACATTTTAAACTAGATTTAATATTAATAATATTAATAATACTAATGAGTATTATTAATTATACTAGTAACTTGTATTGAATAACACTAAATGTGCCTTTTCAGAAAAATAGATTGTAGAAAATTGTTGGAATACAGCACTGTGATGGAATATCGCTTTCATACCAACTCAAAATAATGTCAAAGCTGTATAGTACTATAGGAAACGATGCTCTTGGAATTCATTACAATCCAATTGTTACATCTTATTGCTGTTGACAATGAAAATGTGCTATCCGGGGCTAATGCTGATATTGAATGATCTTACAAAAAATAAAGTGGAGTAAATACAACAAAACTACTTTGTCCAATACACATGTACACTAGATAATTTCTTATTTTTTAAAAAAGTGATGCCATCTGGTGGTATATTTTATATATACAAATAGAACTCAGCTAAGAAACATTCTTTTGTGTGTTGGTAGACGGGCAAGGCCAGTATGCTTGAATTTGGATTAAATAATCCAAATTATTTTGACATTGATCTCTAAATACTTTATTCTAATAAGCTGTCAACTCTTAACAGTTAGCTCTTGTTGACTGGGACCACTCCGCCTTTATGCTAGGTGAGAGTGAACTTATACAAAAGTGGAAATTTGGTGAGTTATGAGTTATACAGATGTCATTTATTGAAATTCAGGGACATCCTGAAGTTAACGTTGGTATGGTTTATCAGATGTGAAGGTCATGCTAAGCTTAAACGAGAGGGTTGCCTCTTTCTGAGCCCCTTTCCTTCCCAATATATTAGGCTTCATGATTTCTTTCTAAGCGGATTTGGAAGTAGTGCAGGTGGGGGTAGTTCTGTTAAATTTACAACAATAGAACAATATCCCTTTCACGTAGCTAACAGCCAGGTAATGTGAACTGCAAAACATACTTTTCATTCACGATAGTAGAACTTCAAGCTGGACAGCAGGAATACCATATCAGTACATTGTTTGTGTTTTATGTTTTGCCCAGAATTAGATGTCGATATCTGAGCTGCTGTTGCTTTTTTGTATTTTGAAAAAGGGGGAACTACTATATTATTTTCTCAATGGCATGACATGTGATACCTGCATAACTCGTAACTCATGAATATCATACTGCATTTTTAATTATAGTTTTCATTGGCTCAAAATATCTAACCATTTCCTTTTGTGTCCTCCACTTTTTAAAACACCTAGTGTGATTGAAGATTTCTTGACTTCAATTTTTTGTGCAAATTTATAGGTGAATTTAATTAGAATATTGTCCACATTTGGATTTTGCTTTAACTTGTGGATCAGCGTAGCTTCTTTCACGTTGGGAAAAGTTCAAAAGTTGAGTTATATAGGATATTTTTAGACTATGCTGCATCGTACTAACCTTTTGATATTGTTTCCCATCCTTCCATAACTGTACTTTCTGTGAAAAAAAAGGTTATTTTTCTATGCTGAATATGAAAAGTTGCATTTCTGTCTTTTCCCAAAAGATGGCAATGAAAGCTTTAGGTTTTTACCAGGGAGAAAGGAAACTAAAGATTCTGGTTAAAGAGGAGGATCGTGTTTGAATATTTTGTCATTGGTGAGAAATGAATTTTAAGCATATTGCAAGAAAGTGAACAATAAATGGTAACTAGAAGTGTAGAAACTCTTTTTCTTAAAAGATATGTAGATGTGTAGCTATTTTGAGAATAACACAAACACTCCATTCTAATGTTTAAAACATTGTTATTGTCTTTCTAAATTTTACCAACAACTTTTAGTGTACAAGCTCCGTTTTCTGCTGTTCTCCCACTCCTTTTATCAGTAGGATTATTTAACCCAGGAAAGCACATGAGATTTAACTTCTACTGGCATGCCACCATTTGTATGCTATGGCATTTGTTTTGTTTACTTTTAAAAAAATTATTTTAGTTTCTGCTTTTTCAATTTCTATTCAAAAAGCAGTATGTGGAAAAATAATTATGCTTTTGGCACAGGTTTGATATTTTAAACTGCCACAACAGTATCTGTATTACTTTACCCTGTTTTCTGTTGCTGACAAAGAGTTTTCTGCAAAAATGAGCTGCTCCACTCACATGTTTGTTGCTAGTATGACGATCCATATTTTCACTTACTTTATGACAAGTGAGAGTTATCCAAACCCTCAGGTGCTATTGAACTGCAACTCTCAGCATTCTTCACCATTGGCTACATTGGCTTGGAGTGCAGAGAGTTGCTGTCCAGCAGCATTTAGCATGCATGATTCCCACTTGTGTTGCTTGGAGTATAAATCCATGCCTACATACATTTTGAATCATGTGGTTCAGAAAGTGGAGGGAGAGGGATAATGTTAGAGCCATTTTCATGCAGAGTAATATTCCAAGAACAAAAACATCTCTAGAGGACAGTATCACATGTCATGTTTTTCCATTTTAGTGACAAACAGGGTACTTGTCAGAGTTCAGCATGAGGCATTTGAATTTCTCCATGATGATTCAGATAAAATAAGCTCAAGAAATCTGGAGTACTAAATGGGGGAAGAACTTTGGACCATAATAAAAATGGGGAGAGTAACACCTACAAATGATGTGCCTGTTTCTTACCCTTCAGCCTGTTTTTTAAGCAATCGAATTTGCTGTGTTTTGTGAATATTTCATATTGTGACCTGCTCAGACAAGTGATTGATTTGACTTTCAGAAAACTGAATCCCACATATTCTCTATGGATCTGGAAATGAAATCCAATCCCATCTTATTCAGCTGTGAAATTCTTTGGCATTTATTTTATAGAAAGGCATGAATACATTTGATTATTCTGTTATTATGAAATGAATGGAGCCGAAATACAATATACTGATTTTTCTGTTATATTTGTGATACGTCACTGAAAAATAAACAAAGAACATACTTCAGAACTGACCTATGTTACTATGAATGAGCATTAGCAAGCAAAGCAAATATCAGGTTTGTATGATCAAGCCAAAATGAACTGGATGTCTTGTAAAATGCAATGTGAAATCACAACAATGCTTTTAAAACTGTAAACAAGAATTATTCTGCTTTTTTCATGGTAAACTACTTAGTTCCATGACAATTGCTTGTTTTGAGAATTAAATAACAATTTAATCCTTCAGAGAGGTGCTCCATGCAGTCATGCTGGCTACATGACCTTGGAGGTGTCTACGGACAACACCGGCTCTTTGACTTTGACTTAGGAATGGAGATAAGTCGAGGGTGGGAAATGCAGCAGCTACGAGTCAA